>NC_143552.1:42638000-42977000 GCF_054136105.1 Typopeltis vanoorti
TCTCTCTTGGCACCTTCTCATATGCCTTTTCCAGATCTGCAAAACTTAAATACAGATCTTTGTTATATTTCATAGCATTATATCAAGTATTGCTTGAAAGAATGCCTCATTTATTTTTTTTATTTATGCTTATGGCTACATGAAAACTGGTAAGTGAAAAGCACAATGACAATTTCCAGAAACAAGTGATGAAAATCTTAACATATTAAAGTTCATTACATAAAAGGCACTACCTGCTTTCTAAGTCTTTCCTTTTTTTAAAAAAATATAAAGCAAAAGTAACTTGTCATAATTAAGCCAGGGACAATTATCGTCCTGCTGCATGTTCTCACAGTATAAAAGTAGCTGTATCCGAGGTTTAAGTAGAGAGCAGTTGTGTCTTGTGTGAGAAAACTTGATCCATTAGAGGAGGCCCATTTCACACTGTATCATTATCTTCTAACGTGAGGAGGAGTTCTGCTGATACTATGATGAGGACTATGAGAGTAACTACGAGAATAACATCTTTGTGGTGAGATGGAACTGTGATCTTCTGTTTCCTCCATAACCACTGCCACCATCATACCAACTACAGGTCAAGGTCCAGGCTCGAAAGCCAATTCAAGGCCTCATTCGTCACCTTGTGGATGTCTTGTAGGTCACCACTGTGAAATTGGGGGCTTGGGCAGTCGTACACAATATGAGTAATTGTCTGAGCCACAGGAGAACAATCACAATAAGGGTGATCTGACAGCCCCATTTATGTAGAAGATAGCCACATCTGCTCTGACTAGTTCTGATCCTGTTTATGGATGACTAAATCTTCCTAGGAATATCAAAACCAGACTGCGGAGCACAGGGATCTTCTACCAAGAAGCCATTTGTTGGAAGATTGTTGGACCAGTATGCACCACAACCCCAGGTTGTTCCAGCAAACCTTGAAATGATGTTATTTCTGGTTTTAATTTGATTGGAGAGGTTGATGATGTGCCTTTTATAGGTTAGGCTTCTATCCAGGCTCACTCCAAGGTATTTTGCGTGAGGCTCATGTTCTACCATTTTTTCACAGAAGGAAAGGTTGTTGAGTTGTCGATTCGCCTCTGCATTGTACAGGTGAAATACTGAGGACACTGTTTTTGTTGGATTTGGTTTAAGTACCACTGCTTGAAGTACTCTTCCAGGGTGGTCAGGTCTGTATTCAAGGTTGATTCTAGGTTGGTAAAGGAGGTGGATTGATGTAAGATTGCTAAGTCATCGGCGTACATATACTTGCTTGATCTGGTATGAGGTAGATCATACACATAATGTTAAAAAGTATAGGGGATAACACAGAGCCCTGAAGAAGACCGTTGTGAAGGAATCTGGGCCTGCTCTTTTTTCCACCATGAACCTGGATCTTTCTGTTGGAGAGAACAGATTCAAAAAGTTGTAGAGTTTTTTTACGCTTTATAATGTTTCCTAGTTTTAGGAGGAGGTCACTGATCCAGACAATGTCATAAGCAGATGTTAGGTCGATCAAAGTGGCTCCAGATTTAAGTTTCTTCTGGAAGCCTGCTTCAATTTGAGTTGTCAGGCCCAGGACCTGGTCACAACAACTTCTTCCTGGCCTGAAGCCAGCTTGTTCAGTTTGGAGTGCTCTTTCAATGAGTGGTGAAATTCTTTTAAGGAGAATTCTTTCAAAGAGCTTAAAGGTGGTGCAAAGCAAGGAGATAGGTCATAGGTTTATCACTTCATTTGGATCTTTCCCTGGTTTGGGCGTGGCAATTATTTCGGCTTCCTACCACAGCTTTGGTAATTTACCAGACATGATGATTTCTGAGAAAAGGGCAGCCAGTCATGTTTGGCAATGTTGACCAAGATGTTTTAGGAATTCAGGGAGTATACCATCCACTCCTGCAGCTTTGCCATTCTTGGTAAGTTTTAAGGCTATTTGTACCTCTTCCCGAGATATTGGGTGTGCGAGTTCAGGAAGCTTGGGGTTCCATCTTCAGGATTTGCAATTTTCCTGATAGAGCTGGGATGAATCTGTAGCATATTTAACAGCTTCTCTCTTGGCAGCTTGTCATATGCCTTTTCCAGATCTACAAAACTTAAATAGAGATTTGTTTAAGTTAAGGGATATTACATCCCATATCGTTTCTTAGCCGAATAAGAAACTCAAAGAGTTTCATGCCGAATATAGTAGAAACTATATAAAGTTCGGCGATTCCAAGCGTGAGGAAATACCTGGATACTGCAGCAACTGACCCTAAAGGTAGTGCAAGCTGGGTCAGTTGCTGCAGTATCCAGGTATTTCCTCACGCTTGGAATCGCCGAACTTTATATAGTTTCTACTATATTCGGCATGAAACTCTTTAAGTTTCTTATTCGGCTAAGAAACGATATGGGATGTAATATCCTTTAACTTAAACAAGTCATATGTCGCCGAATTGAAGCCTTTGGCTCTTCATATATCTAATAACTTAAATAGAGATCTTTGTTATATTCCCATGATTTCTCCACTATTTGTCGTAAAGTGAAGATCTGATCCTGACAGCCTCTATTTGGCCTGAATCTTGCTTGTTCTTCACCAAGCTTTTTCTTTCACAATTCTTCTCAACCGTTTCTCAAGTATACTTGCATAAATCTTACCAGGAACACTCAGTAGGGAAATACCTCTGTAATTCTCACATTCAGTTTTATTTCCCTTTTTATATATGGGTACTGTGAGAGCTCTATTCCGATTATCGGGAATTCGTCATTCTGTCCAGGCCTTTTGAACTATGCAGTGCAGCCACTGTAAGACTTTTATACCACTATACTTCAGCATTTCTGGTCGAATATCATCTACTCCTGCTGCCTTTCTACATTTCAAGCCTTTGATGGCTTTTTCTACTTCAAGTATGTGTTTGTTTCTGATTGCATATTTGGTCAGTGTTTTTTATCACTGGCTGTCACTGATTGTTTCATTTAGCAGTTTTTTTGAAGTAATTACTCCATACTTCAAGGATATCTTTTTCTCCAGTTTTCATGTCACCTTTATCATCTCTAATTCCTTTTACAACACTCTTTCCTCCATTTCTGAGCTTCTTCAACAACCTTCAGAATATTTTGCCACCTTCTTGATATTTATTTTCTATGTTCTTACCAAAGTCTTCCCATGACTTTTGTTTAGCTAATTTTACACAGTGTTTAGCTTTCTTACATTTGTCTCTGTATTCTCTAAGAGCACAAGCTGACTTATTTGCCAGGAACTTTTGATATGCTTTCTTCTTTTCCTTCACTGCTTTTCCTGTGTCCACCATGGAGTTCTGATTTTTCTATCCTTGCAGAGAACCTCACCACATGCCTCTCTGGCTGAATCAATCAGGGTTTTCTTCAAGGCTTGCCACTGAATCTTCAAGGTTTGGTTCCTATTTTAAAACTCTTTCATTTTTTCTTCAATAATCTTTGTGTATTTTAGTCTACAGTTCACATCTGAGAGCTGCTCAACTTTTATTCTCTTTAAAAATTTCTTACATGTTATCCTTTTCAATATGAAATTCAATTTTATCCTGCTCAAGACTAAATAGTGATCACTTCCAATTTCAAATCCTGTGTACACTCTGGTGTCCTGCAACAGGGAGAAAACATCACTATCGACAATAACATATTCAATGAAACTATGTGTTTTTTTTTTCCCTTGCCTCTTCTCTCCATGTGTATTTGTGCCCATCTGATTGTCATTGCCTGAATATAGCATTTTGTGTTTATTGCTCAGAAAAATCTCACCAGTTTTTGTCTATTATGTCGATATGGTACTTATCTAATTCCTTAGCTAGCTCCATTTCCTTGCCATTCAGGCTTCTTATGTTGATAGTACTGATCTTTAACTCTGTGAAAGTTGAGTTAGGGTGTGTTTTAGGATTTGCTCCAGTAGCTGACTTTTCGCTGTTTGCCCTGGTTCCCTGGCGTAAACAACAGGGGCCTTGTTTAACCGGATGACACCCCAGCCAGCATGAAATTCTGTCATGTTATACCATCATTTTGTATTTTGGCTTAAGCCAATAAGAATACAATTTGGTTAACTAAATTCCAAACTGCCAGCCCATCCTCATTCATTCAGTATCCAGGATAGATACCCAACAGGGCGCACCACGAGAAGGTCAGGATTGGATGTTACGTCAGAAGCCCTGGTCCGTTCTCCGCATTCCTTTAAAGGCTATGTGGAGGTCTTCTCTCAGTTATACAGCATTGACCCTTTAGCACCCCGAACCTTAAGAATATATTGCATTTTGTATTTATTGCTCAGAAAGATCTCACCAGTTTTGTCTTTTTTGTTTCAGTCACCTATTTGTTTTTTGTTTCAGTCTATTATGTCAGTGTGGTACTTATCCAGTTCCTCAGCCAGCTCCATTTCTTTGTCATTCAGTCTTCTTATGTTGATAGTACTGATCTTGAACTCAGGTGATGTTGAATTGGGGTGTATTTTTGGATTTATTCCAGTAGCTGACTTTTCGCTCTTTGCCCTGGTTTCCTGCGAAAACAATGGGGCCTTGTTTAACTGAGCAACTCCCCAACTAGCATGAAATTCTCTCATGTTGTACCATCATTTTATACTGTGGATTATATAAAATTTATAATCGACTTGGTTGGTCGAGTTGTTAGCATATACGGTCTCCAGCCAAAAGGCTGCGGGTTCGAATCCCGCTGTGGGCATGGTGTTTGTGATTGTCTGCAAAAGCACTAGTGGTGGTAGTCGGCAGTAGATGGCGTTGGTGTTAGATGATGAAGGTTGGTGGAGTAGTAAGACGAAGAGGTGTAGAGTTGATGCCCTCCCTCGACGAGTTTTTGGACTCCCTGGAGGTATGATATAATAATAATAATAATTAAGCCAATAAGAATACAGTTTGGTCGACTAAATCCCAAATTGCCAGCCCATCCTCATTCATTCAGTATTCAGGTAGATACCTAACAGGATACATCACGAGAAGGTGAGGACTGGACATTAGGTCAGAAGCTCTGGTCAGTTTTCCACATTCCCTTAAAGGCTATGTGAAGGTCTTCTCTCAGTTATATCTTAAGGGATAAGATATAACTTATCTTGTCCCTTAAGATAAGTTATATCTTTGACTGTTAAGCACCCCCTTCCTTTTTTTGTTGAGACTTAACTAGGCAAACAGCTCAAATCACTAAAGCTCACTTTTAGGTAACTTTAATAATTTCAATTTGCACAAAAATTGTTCAAATTTTCTGAAATCCCAAAACACACACATTTGTATTGATTGCAGGCTCTTTGTCATGCATGACATGTGATCACAGAATGTTTTGTTATTCTCATTGCATATCATTTCTGCTGACACATTTGTATCATATATATATATTCATTTTAATATAAACTGACTAAAAATCCGAGAATTATAATAAATTGAGATTTGAAAACGCAACATGTTTCGTCGGGATCGACTTCTTCAGGTGTTAAGAACATAGAAAGCTATTAAATTACACTGAAAAAAAACATTGAGACACTCTAAAGCTATACAATTATAAAGCTATAATATTCGACTCTAAATTACAGTTATTATGAACTTGAGCTATAGTCCGTGTTAAAGTTCTATTGTTGTACACTTGTGCGTGTGTGGAACCATGCGATCTCCAGTATCTGATAGTAGAGCTGAAAGAGTCAGACAAATTATAGCTGAGATTATTGTTCATATGAAGAGGGTCCAAGGTGATTTCTTTTGACTCGACATTGCGGCATTCTATCTCATCATTTGCCACGATGAGGTAGAACGCCACATTGACTTGACAATGCAGCATTCTACCTCGTCATGGCAAATGTGTAGGTTTGAAGTTGTTGTCCAATTTACTTCATGTTGGCGGCTTTCGTTGTTCGTGTTTATTGAAAACAAGACATGGCCTGATAGGGCAGTAGCTCTGGTTCTCTTGTAAGCAATGTCTCTCTGGTGTTCCTCGAGATGTAGGAGGATAGATTTCTCCGTTTGGCCATAGTAAGGTTTTCCGCTCTCACATGTGACTTTGTATACACCTGGGAATTGTAGAGAGGTTGTGAGATTTTTAGTAGTAGCTGATACTTGATCTTATTTTTGGAAGAGTCGAGAAGCATGTTTGTATGTTAAATTTCTTTAAGATTCTACTCAGTTTTTTGGATAGTGTGCTGATATATGGCAAGGAGATATAACCTTTGGAGTCATCCTGTGTCTCTGTGTTGACGGTGGGATAATTGTTTGTTGATACTTTTTAAAGAGTAGCCATTGCTTTTAAAGGTCCATTTAAGATGTTGTAGTTCTTTTTTTAGTTCTTCATCTGACAGCACAGATCTTGCACAATTCGCAAGAGTTGATATAATACCCAACTTTTGCGCTGGATGGTGACGTGAGGACACATGCAGATATCTGTCTGTGTGTGTTGGCTTTCTAAATGTAGAGACTTTTATTGATTCAGGCATTTTAGTGAGTTTAACATCTAGGAAACAGAGGAAACTATTTTCTTCACTCTCCATGGTCAATTTGATATCCTGATGGAGGTTGTTTAAGTGGTTGAGAAACCTGTGAAGATTCTCAATACCATGTTCCCATATGAGGAATATATCATCCACATATCTAAGCCAAATTCTTGGTTTTAAACTAAAAGAGGAGACTGCCTTTTGTTCAAAATCCTCAAAAAAAAATGTTGGCTAATATAGGAGAGAGGGGGCTCCCATAGCTAATCCTTTGACCTGTTTATAAAGTTTACCTTCGAATTCAAAATAGCCAGAGTTTACACAGTGAGATAGTAGAGAGAACATTTTATTTGAAATCTTGTTCTTTAAAATATGGAGAACTTCTTGTGTCAGAATGTTGGTAAAGAGTGTTACCACATCAAAGCTCACCATGATGTCAGAAGATTTGAGTTTTAAGTCCTTGATTTTAGAGACAAAATCTGTTGAGTTTTTAATATAAGAAGATTTTCCCGCATAAGCTTTTAACGATGACGCCAGATATTTAGATAACCTTTAGGTGGGTGAGTCAATGCTGTCTACTATAGGTCTCAGTGGATAGTTTTCTTTATGCATTAAGGCTATATGGTCTACCTTAGGGAGACCATATAGCCTTGGAATGAGTGGGTGTAAAGAACGGATAGAAAGCCATGTATTTCTTGGAATTTCTATGGTCTTTTGTAGGAGATTATTGGTTCTATTGTGTATTTCTCTTGTTGGATCCCTCTCAATTTCCGAATAACTATCTGACTCTAACAGTGTTCAAGATTTTTTCTCGGTAGTCTATTTTATCTAGAACTAAAGTTGCATTCCCCTTATCAGCTTTTAAGATGACGATGCCATCTTAAAAGTACACACACACACACACGAGGGGTCATCTGAAAAGTTCTTGGCCCAATAATGAAAAAACGAATTTATAATTTCAAAATAATTTTTATTTTTCAACATAATCTCCCTTAAGACTAATACATTTATTCCAGTGATGCTCCAGCATCATTATCCCTGTAGTGGGTCTCAGTAAAATCTGCAAAATACCCCTCTACAGCTGCAATCACCTCTTGATTCGAAGAAAAACGCTGACTAGTGAGGAAGAATTTTAGTTTTGGGAAGAGATAGAAGTCAGAGGGAGCCAAATCTGGGGAATAGGGTGGATGTTCCAACAATTCATAGTGCAGATCCCTTAATTTTCCCATTGCCAAAACACCTTTGTGGACAGGTGCATTGTCCTGATGAAAAATGATTTTTTTCTTCTGCAAACCGGGTCTTTTCCCACAAATTTTTTTCATCCAGTCTAGTTAAAAGATCGGAATAATAATCCCTGGGTTATTGTTTTACCCTTTTCAAGATAATTAATAAACAAAATGCCTTTAGCATCCCAAAACACCAATGCCATGACCTTTCCTGCTGATGGAACCGACTCTTCTTTGGCGTTGAACAACTGGCTTCTGTCCACTGTTTTGACTGCTGTTTGGAATCTGGTGTGTAATGGTGAATCCAAGTCTCATCCATAGTAATAAATTGATGCACAAAATTAGTTTTGTTCTTGTTAAAATGCTCCAAGCACACTGTTCAGAGATTTTCATGCGAGTGCATTTATGATCTGCTGTGAGCAAGAGCAGCACCTATCTTGTGCAAAGCTTTTTCATTTGCAATTCTTCATGCAAAATGTATCCTACACATTCTTTTCAAATGCCTATAGTCTCAGCAATTTCATGCACTTTGACTCGCCAGTCATCCAATACCATATTATACACTTGATCAATGATTTCTGGTGTTGTTACACTTTTTTGGACTTCCTTCAAGGCTGGTATGGCCACATTTAAACTTGGCAATTCTTAATTGTCGAAAACGAAGGAGAAGAGTGCCCATAAGCTTTTATGAACTTTGAATGAATTTCTTTTGGCATTAAACCTTCTTTTACAAAGAATTTTATAACTGCACAATACTCAATTTTATCCATTTCAAAAGATACAGACAACACTTTTGCTTCAAACAGTATAAAACAAACTACTTCTTGATAGAATGACTTGCAATTTCACATGGATGCTTATGACAGATGTATCAACTTTAAAAAAAAAAAAATCTTGCTGATAGTGTTGCCATCTATGGTTGAGGCCGAGAACCTTACAGACCACCCTCGTGTGTGTGTGTGTGTGTGTGTGTGTGTGTGTGTGTGTGTGTGTGTGTGTGTGTGTGTGTGTGTGTGTATCTGCAAATAACTTCAGCAGTAAAATATGTTCCCTTAGGTTGAATGCTTTTATGAAGCTTTCTACATGTTTTGCAAAAGCTTACTAATGATATCTTCTTTCACAGTTCACCATGGCACACATCTATAAGCTTTTATCCCACCTCTTGACTAAATGTCATGCACAATGCATGACTGGGGAATGATTTTTTTATTTTACTCATGCTTGCTTGATTTAGTGCTACCCACATATATTTTGTTATATTGCCTGAGATCAAATCTTCAGTTTTTCATCCACTCTTTTTCTATAACTAACTGGAAATAAAAACAAATCTGTAATACAAAATTTATGAACAATGACTTAATATTTGGTGAGAATGTGAAAGTACATTGAAAGCATATACTGTATCATGGTTACTAACAAGTGGTATGAAATTGCCCTCTTTTTAATGGGGGGAGGGGGGGATGTCCGGCCAAAAAAGCAGTAAAGAAGCATAGGTAGTAGTAGTAGCGGCTAAATTAGAGTATGATAAAAAAATTAGCTGAACAGACCAAGGCAGTTATTTGCTGTGAGCAAGTAAAATAATGATTCCAGAAGAAGAATAGCCCCTGTAAATAGAGATAGCAGCAGAAATAATGAAAATATTGAACAATTGTTTAGCAGGGTATATTATTATTATTATTAACAGTTGACCTCCATGGTGTCAACTGTTAATTATTGCTATGTGTTTGAGAGATAGTGGCATTACAATCTATGAAACAACCATTCACTCCTAATCAAGAAAGCTTTTGAGTTGTACTTTGGATGAGGATCAAACCTAGGCTCTTACACATGCTTAAGAAGATGGTTAAAGGGTATGCTTTGCTGAGTATTTGCACTTATAGAGGGAGCAGGAAAATGCAGTGGTGTGCTGTTTCTCTTCAACGAACATCTCTGGCATTTTTGTGAAGGTGAAACATGCAGTGAAATAGCAAACCTTCCATTTAAAAAAAACAGGTTTCCCCCCAATGAGTGGTGATGTTATGTTTTGCAACAATATTAATAGAAATACTAGAGAAAACATGATGCTGATGAATGCCATTTGTTTCTAGATTTATTAAATCTGCAGAGTTAGTCTATGTCTCTACATGCTAGAAATAAATATCCTTTGTTTTGACTCCTTTCTTGCAGAAATGCAACCTGGATGTCCCTAATATATCCATATGAAGGAATCCTATGACAATATGGCAGTGCTTCTTAAATCCTGCCCATCTGGTTGGCCAGCAAGATTTAAGAATCTCACACAGGGCACTGATGTTTGTTAAAGTCTGTTCAAGATGACTACCTTGTATAGTTAATTAAATTTATAAGGCTAATCTTAAAACATTATTTACAATGAATACAGGTGGAACATTTGCAGTGACTTCGGAGTGATAGCACTTTTAATGGACATCAGCTAGGCTTCGTGAAATATTATTTTATGCAAATAGAGAGTAGTCAAGGTAAGACAGTTATTTTTTAATCTCATAATGATAAACTCAGTAGTTTACATGAATGGAAGAAAAATATTTTGTACCTTCCCCTTACAAATTTTCAAAAAAGCTCTTGCCACTGCCCTGATAAACCTTTAATTTATGAGTAAATCATTTACAGCTTTCAACACATACAAACCACATGTATGACATGCATATAGCAGCACTCAATATTTGAAATGTTCCCCTTTTGCCTTCACATGTGCCCAAAGTCTGTGAGGCTGGTATCGATGGCAGCATGCACATCCAACGGAAATGCTGCTACTGCTCTCCAAATCCATTTTGAGGTTGGCAATTCTGGGGTGTTGTTTATTGCAGACTACTCTCTCTCTTAAGATCCAACCACAATTTAAAGTCCAACAGATTCAGATGAAGACTTCAAGAAGGACAATCAGATAGTGATATGTGGTTAGCACATTCGCTTCTAACCACTGTTATCTGTGCCTCGTCTTGTGTGCACGGACTGAGTACTGCTGGAAGGGCCACTGCCTACTGTGAAAAAGGTGTTGTTCAGGGGCTGTACCACAGGTTCCAGCACGGTGTCTTGATACACTTTGGTGGAAGTTTTGACTCCTTTCTTGCAGAAATGCAACCTGGATGTCCCTAATACATCACCTGCCACCAAACTATCACTGACATAGGGTGATGATCTCTCTGAATCCTGAGTGCTATGGCTTGTGCTGCACGACCTTACGGGGTATATACCCAACCTTTTTTATGGTTAAACGACTCTTCAGTGGTGAAAATCTTCTCATCTGTGAAGGGAGATATCTTGGTGTCTGTTATTTGTGTACCACCAGAGAAGTGCCTTGGATTTTATCACACTCTGCTACATAAGTTGTGGTGTTAGGAAGTGTCCAGCAGAACAATGACAGTCTCCCACCTCCATGTCATCAGTTAGTACACGTGGCATCATTCTCTGCAAAACGTTCATCTCTTGTGGCATTTTCTCCATTCTTACAGGATTACCTCAGAGGCATGCCTTCACAAGCTGTTGTGTTTTAATGCAGAGTAGTTGACCTGTTCTTTGGTGGTCAGATACTATTTTGTATCATTATAACGGTTAATAGTCAGATACATAAACATCCTAATGATCCCGAGTGTTTTCAGCATGTTGAAAATAACAGGTGGCTGCATTACAACCTTGTGAAGTGCTGTTATAGCTACATGGTTCTCATAATTTCTCCACTGCATTTTAACCCATACAGCTAGACAACTCTCTCTCTGCTGATAAACATGTGAATGTTGGTTGCTCGTGGTGCCACTAATGGAACTGGGCTTTCACAATTCTGTGGACAGCATACGGGTGTGCAGAAATTGTAACAGTATATGTGGCAAGACTGGATATATGAATCATTGTTTTCAGTAACTGAAGGACAAGTTCCCAAAAATAAGTGATGAAGAAGTTAGAGAGGTCAATTTCATTGTTTTGCAAATTCAAACACTTATAAAGAACATCTCTTTTGATGACATTATAAATCATTCTGAAGAATGCAACAAGGAAAGCTTTCAAAAATTGTTAATGCCAGTTTATTCAGGGTCTGGTAATATCTATTAAGAGCTCTTGTAGCAACTATAACATGTGATTAAAGATCCACTTTCTTTTGTGATTTTTCTCCCCTCCAAACATGAGTACTGTCAGTGATAAACATGAACAATGATTCCATCCAGCTTTTTTTTTTTTTGCATGTATTTAGGCAAATGGAATGCCTATATTATTATTATTATATTATTACGGACAACTCCAGGGAGTCCTTAGACTCATTGAAGGAGGCCCAAATCATATTCATCACAACTATTCAACATTCATACAGTATCTATCATACCTCGCCTTAAACTCATTCACTGTCACAGCATCCATCACAGACTCTGGCAGCCCATTCCACTCATTCACCACTCTAAAAGTAAAGAACCCAGCTCTAACACCCTTACTAACCACACTTTTGCCCAGTTTCCATGGATGTCCCCTAGTCCTCCCACAACCAGCCCTGTTCTCAAAAATATCTTCTGAATTAATTTTATAGAAACCCTTCAGTAATTTGAATGTCTCAATCATATCTCCCCTCCTCTGCCTATCAACCAATTTTTGCAACCCACAAATCCTCAACCTGTTCTCATAAGGTTCATTCCACAGACCTGCTATCATCTTGGTCACTCACCTTTGGATCCTCTCAACCTCCTCCCCATCAAGAAGAAACCTAGGTGACCAAATCTGGACACAGTAGTCGAGATGGGGTCTTATCAAGGCTCGATACAGAGGAACAATAACCTGCTTGTCTCTGCTTGTCAACGTATTCTTCAGCAACCAAGTGATTTGAAGAGCTGATTTGGCCACTTTTGCAATGTGCCCCCTAAATTTCAACTCCTTATCCACCAACACTCCTAAATCTCGTGCCTCATCAATTTCCTGGAGTACAGTTCCATCAATGTAGTAAACTGCTGCTAATCTTTTCACCCCAAAATGCATAACCTTACATTTTGCCACATTAAATTGACGTCCATTCTCCTTAGCCCAGACCTCCAATCTATCCAAATCATCTTGCAAAATTTTGACATCATCTGCATTCACTATTGCCCTACCCAACTTTGCATCATCCGCAAACAAATGAACTGTTCCTCTCAGATCCTTTCCTATATCATTAATGAACAAATTAAACGGCAGTGGTCCAAGAATAGATCCTTGTGGCACACCACTAGTCACAGTCTACTCCTGATAAACCACTCTCTGATATCTCTCTGTCAGCCACCCTCCTATCCATCTCACCAACCCTATATCCATCCCCATATGCTGCAATTTACTGATTAGAATTCCATGTGGTATCCTGTCAACGTATTCTGGGTTTACATTCGTAATGGGTTTACATTCTATTGTTACTGTGTTATAATACATGAGCAAGTTACTGAGGCATGACCTACCTTTCACAAAACCATGCTGTCCCCGATACAGTATCCCATTTTCATCTATCCAATCTTGTATTTTCCTCTTGACTATTTTCTCCAAGACCTTGATAATGAATCCTGTTATGCTGATTGGCCGGTAATTTTCAACAGCAGCCTTGGAACCACCTTTATGCAGTGGAACTATTTTCTCCTCTTTCCACCCCCTTGGGACTTACCCAGACCCGAGGCTCAAATTAAACAAAATGGTCAAGGGCACTGACAATC
This sequence comes from Typopeltis vanoorti, assembly GCF_054136105.1. Taxonomy (NCBI): domain Eukaryota; kingdom Metazoa; phylum Arthropoda; class Arachnida; order Uropygi; family Thelyphonidae; genus Typopeltis; species Typopeltis vanoorti. The sequence continues at coordinate 42,651,299 of NC_143552.1, forward strand.
CTTTAGCTGCTTCACATACGACACGAGCTGGTATATCATCCAATTCCACAGATGTATTGACATTGAGGTTCTGTAATAGACTAGTTACCTCTACTTCATTCATCACAATTCCAGTATAAGCTGTTGGTTCTTCCATTCCTGCAATGTCACCACCCGGATGATATACTCTTGCAAAGTGCTCGCTCATTAATTCCACTATATCGACTGATTCGGTTACCTCCCTACCCTCAGCATTTTTTAAAATCATTCTGCCATGAGCATGTTTCCTTTTACTTGCAAAATATTGAAAAAACTGTTTGGGATTCTCTTTATCCTGCATGGCCAATTTTCTTTCGTAATCCACTTTTGCTTTTCTTACCACTCTTGTTACCATTCTAGCCAGAGCTTTATACTGTTCCTGTGCCTGCTGGTCACCTTTCTCCTTAAATTCCCTCCTCCTTTTTTTGCAGCTCAAGCTTAATAGTGTTATTCATCCATTTAACCCCTACTTGATTTATTATTCGGACTCTTGGTATACAGTCAACCATTACCTCCTGCAAACACTTCTTAACTACCTCCCATGCACTATCAACATCCAGCCCTTGCAGTTTTACATGCCATGGCACTGAGCCAAGCACACTCCTAAGTTTGTCATACTTGCCAGCCCAATAATTCCACGTGCACCCCGTCTTAATTGTAAATTCCACTCCTTTAGCCACCTCCCAAGTCATGACCTTATGGTCACTCTCACCAATTGGTGGCAACATGGTCATGTTCGTTACAGCCACATTCTCAGTTGCAATTACTAGGTCAAGCACTCTCTGCCACCTGGTATTTTTCACTACATGCTGTCGCAGATAGTTGTCCCTTAATAACCGCATAAAATCCAATTCCTTCCTCCCATGTGCCCTCTCCTCTTTCCAGTTAATGTTACCATAATTGAAATCACCCATAATAATTACCCTCCTTCCACTCATTTCTTCTATTTGCCTATGCATACTATCCCCACCATCTATTCCATCACCTGGTCTATAGCAGCACCCAATTGTATATTTTGTTCTGCTAGATTCTATCTCACACCAAATGGCCTCAAATGTGCTCTTTTCTCTATCCTGCAGTTCAACTTCTATACTCCTTGGCTGCAACTCATCAGCTATCATCAATAACACTCCTCCTCCCCCCTTTTTATTCTCCCTGTCACTCCTGAACACGCTATACCTGTTGCATTCAATCCCACTAGCTTTATCATCTTCTGTCAGCCATGTTTCAATAATACCAACAACCTGTGGCCTGGAAGTGCCAACCAAGGCCAAAAATTCTTCCTTCTTGTTCCTAATATTCCTGGCATTAGTGTACATGAATTGCAGAAGCCGATTAGTCCCATCTCTACTTTGATGCCTTATACTAACTATCCCATTCTGATTTGTTGTCCTTCGTACTCGCTCAGGCATATTATACTCATTCATACACTCAGCTGCCTCCCTAAAGTCTGTATATCTACTTGCTTGCTTAGTTTTGCTAGTTTTTAAAACACACATAAGACTTAAAGGAAAACATAGTACATAAATTAGTTTCAGATTTCTGTGTTATAGGTATATATGAAATGCATTTAATAGGTTAACGTATAGATGTATTTCAGTGATTACACCACATTTTTTTATTATTCAGTTATATAAAACACTGAAATAATAGTTCCCCGACAAGTTTCGTAAATTGTAGGATTTACATCTTCAGGGGATAAATAGTATAACTTAAAGTTTAAACAAGAGAATTAATAATTACAAATCATAACCATCTGGCTATTCATAAAACTCAAGGTTATTTGAGTTTTATGAATAGCCAGATGGTTATGATTGTATTTATTAATTCTCTTGTTTAAACTTTAAGTTATAAGTTATAATAACTCAAGGTTATTTGAGTTTTATGAATAGCCAGACGGTTATGATTGTATTTATTAATTCTCTTGTTTAAACTTTAAGTTATACTATTTACCCCCTGAAGATCTAAATCCTACGATTTACGAAACTTGTTGGGGAACTATTATTTCAGTGTTTTATATAACTGAATAATAAAAAAATGTGGTGTAATCACCGAAATACATCTTTTTAAACCAATTAGCCACAGAAGTCTGCGCCTGCAGGTTAACATATAATTATGATCTTGAAAAATTGGAGGCCCTTGTTTGCATTCAACACATTCAGAATTAATCAGACTTGCTTATTTTTTTCTTCAAGGTTAAACAAAAATTTTCAAGTTGTTGCTCAGTAACATAATGAAATGTTTCAGTTATTGTGCTTGTCACATATGAATATGGAATATGTACGTCTAGTGTCAAGCACAAGCTTTTTTTTTTTTTTTTTTTTTTTTGGTTTTCTCGTCATATTGGCAGTAGAACAATATGAAAACAGTTAAATTTGAAATTAGGACCACATGAATCTATTTTCATTGTTTAAAAGCTGGGGCTACAAATATTTCATGTACCTCTGTAAAACTTATAATGAATGCATCAGCTAAATCTCCATGCCTTTAGCTTAGCAGTTGTTGGCAGTTGTTTAGTTATTGTTTTTCATCATAATTCATAACACTAAATGAACAAAATGAATAAGTTATTTATTTAGATAGTAGTATATCCAGCATCTTCAAATCACAACTACTGTACTGTGACAAACTATTTGCACACTGAAGATGCTAAATATAACACCAGCAAAATATTAATAGCTAAATAAATAATTAATTTTGTTACTATATTGTTATAGTAACAAAATATCTTGTTACTTCTCGTTTATGGTCTTTTATCATCTTTTACAGCTATTTTACAACTTTAATAACTATCTCAAAAATATTACTTAGCAATGGGAACACGTGGTATGCAGCTGCGGCTCCCCCCCCCTTACTTACTCAAATGTCTCCCCACCACTTACACGATTTCGAACTTTTAATAAGTGGTAGGTCATTCTTAGTTAACAGAACATACAAACTTTGATCTAAAATAATGCATTTTATCAGCTCAAAAAAAAAAATCAGCTAATGCCTATTTGTTCCCGTATAGGGAGTAGGCGGGGCCATATACCCTATCTAACTTTTGGAGACTGAGTGGGCAATTCAATCTCCACTGGTAGCCAATCAGAGAGATAGCTGGCCCAAGGCTATCACTGATTCATCGGTACGCAGTGAAGAAGGCAGCAAGCTAGTGCTGCCATCTCGTGGTCCCTAATCCTAACACAATATTTTTAATGTTTGAAAACAGTGTGGGTTCGACGGTCGATTTTCTTGAGTTTACAGGACAAAAAACCCGAGTTTCCGGGAGATAAAACCCGCTAGCCCATGCCAGAGATCGACTAACTCGGGAACCAGTCGAAAAAAGGATTAGAAAAATTTCCTCTAGTCGGCAACTAGATTTGAACCACCAAGTCTTTTCTTCGTGCGGTCAAGTGCTGTACAGTGCAAACACCACTTCTATTGCATAATAATGCATTTTAATACAACTAATATTCATATACAGGAAATCAAGCAACAAAAATAATATAGAAGAAATAAGTACATGCACAAATGCAATGGGCTCATTCAATCCCTCTCATGTACTTCTTAAAATACAGGTTCATGCTATCATAATTCAGGAGCATTAGTTAACCAGTGTTACTTCCATAGTTTGCGTTACGATTAAATGATACTCCAGTAGTTATGTAAGTTTTGGCAATGCTAGGTTAATCAAATTATGCATGATATGTTCAATCAATCTTAACAATTCCAGCTTTTGTAAAAAGGAAAACTCCTTGCTATAAAACTTATGCAAGTCACAGGCTTAACATACAGAGCAGTGCTTTCATTCATTGTGCTTCTTAAAATAATTCATCTCTTAACTGTTCCATTAAAGTTCACTCAAACACAAATTCACAAATTACAATCAGGAAGGTCCTATCAAGACGTTCAGTCCAAAACGGATCTTCTAGTCAGGTCAAGCAGGGCTATGCTTAAGGTCTTCTCCTTTCTCTTTGTTCACTCTGGTTTTACAGCACTTCTTATGCATATAGGGTAAGAAATATTTGCCTTACCGGTTAATCTCCTTAGTGTGGTGGTCCCTTTGTTTTATGTCTGATCCTTCCTCGGATATGGCAAGACTTCCTTGTCATTCCGCTGTCTTTTTTTACTCATTCCTTTCGAAGTGTTGAGTCCTTCGAAATCGTCACATTGGCAGTAACTTACCAATGGCCCTGTCTGCTGGTTTCTTGTTGTTCAGTTGGACGACCTATACACATCGGGACCCAACTGCAACATGGAGGGTTGCTGGACACTGGCGACAAGCTTCCTCAGCCTCCACGGCCTTCTAACTGGTACACAGGAAAAATGCAGGAAACAAGAGAGCGTTTGAAGTGCATGCCGCTCCTTATATCTTAGCGGTGAGCGCCCTCTCTCTCTCTCTCTCTCTCTCTCTCTCTCTCTCTACGTCACTCCTTCAGCCATCTTTGATTCGTCAGATAAGGTCACGTTCTTTACTCGGCGGCCATCTCGACGGAACTGTTACTGCAGGGGTTACTGGATGATGTTTTGGATTTTCTGCTGTGTCATGGACTATTGCATAATGATCAGGCCTTCTGCTGATTGGTGAACATGAATTTTCCCAGTATTGGGTATTATTCTAAAACAATATTTGAATTATATTACAAGAACATTATCAATTAAATTAATACACTTTACATTTACAAGTTAGTTATTGCCTCTCTATGTCTGCTCTTGAGAGTTTAAGCATGTCTTTATGTTAAGATTCTATTCTTTCATGTTGTGTGTGAAACCAATGGCTGACTTATAGTGGGCTATTTATTTCCGACACAACAATATGATGTGAATTAATATGATGAAGTAAAGCAACAGATGCACCACTGGGTGAATTTGCATGTTTCTGACTTCAGTATAATTATTATGCTCCTTGATTGTTTTGATCTTGCCTTTGATACACACATATATACAGGCACTCCCCAACTTACAAAATTTAGGATCATAAGTGAAAATTATTTTTTTTTTTTAATAATTTGTTATGCTGTTAAACCCATCCAGGAATGCGTTAGCAGAGCTAATCTCAGGTGGTATGGTCACTTAAATAGAATGGGAGAGGAAAGATTAGGAAAACAAGTGTTCTCTGCCAGGGTGGCAGGAAAACGACCCAGAGGAAGACCAAGATATAGGTGGATTGATACGGTACAAAATGCCTTAGATGATAGAAATATAAGATCTGATAATATTGGAGTCTTGACAAGTAACAGACTGATTTGGAGGAAAATTGTAGATAGGAAGTTAGTAATGATGTAATTTTTTCATGTAGTACTGTCATATCCTGTACACCCCTTGAGGGTACATGGCAGGAATTTGATGATGATGATGATATGCTGTTAAACTTATTATGCCATCTGTTAATGCCTGTATTGCCAACTGTTTAACCAGTTACCAATTTATTATCAAGAAGAAGGAAAAAAACATAAAATCTAATAATACATGTTGGATTCTGACAAAGAAAATTTGACTCATGAAAGGGTTTGAGGAAAAGAATATTTTCACAAGTCAAGGAATTTTGCTATAAGCAAAATATTAGCACTTTATGTTAAAATAAGTGTTAGGATGCTCCCATTTTTTCTCTCTTTTTTTTTTTATAGTGACTCAATGTCATTTTATCAAAACATTGGACAATTCCGGCCGTTGCTTATGTCCATATTTTTTACATGTATTTTAATGGCATTTAGTATCACTTTTTTAATAACATTTGCATGTTATTTGATAAATAAATAGTTTTTATTTGTTGTGAATAAATTATTCAACTTTGGTTTTTGGTAAATCAGAATCTGTCAGGATTAATCATCAGCAGAGCCAAGCAGTAGACTATTGCAAAGTCGTCAAAATGCATTCTAGTATTTCCATGGAGTCTGAAGACTTATCGCAATAGGCCTACGCTACTCAACATTGTTTGCACAATGTTGAAAAGCACAACCACCTCTGGTAACTCATCTCACTTGTTCACTACGCAAGCAAAAAATGTAATCCTCACATTCTTACTATCCACTGTTACATAGCTTACAGGGGTAATCCATCATTCTCTCAACTATTGAAAAATTTCTTCTGAATCTCTCTCTCTCTCTTCTATAAAATCTCCTTAGTAAATTATGTTTCTGTTGCATTTTCTCCTTTCTGTTTTGACCAGACATTTTAACATACACACCATGTCTTATTGGGAGCATTCCATAGATGTTTCAGAGAGGATATCCTCTCCATCATTTCCTCATCTCAAGAAACTCAGGTGACCAAATTTGCATAGAACTGCAGATGTGGTTGTATCAAAGTTTATAAAGAGGAATAGTTTCCTTGTCTCTACTCTTGTCAGTTGCTTTCCAGTATCAAAGTGATCCTTTGTGCTGCTTTGCCCATTTTTGCAATTATCATTACCCTCAAGGAGTGTTCAGGATACCATGATAACACCACATGATTAAATTTACATTATTATTAATCGCTTATCAACAGATTTCCTCCAAATTGCTCTGTTACTTGTTAGCATGCCAATACTGTTGTATCTAACATTCCATTCTTTTAAGGCACTTCTGACTTAATCAATCCACCTAGACTTTGATCTTCCTCTGAGTCTTTTCCTTGCCATCTTGGCATCAAACCCCTGTTTTGCTAACCTTTCTTTTTCCATTTTGTTAAAATGACCTTAACTGTGAGCAGGGCTAATTTAAGGTCATTTTGTTAAAATGACCTTAAATTAACCCTGCTCACAGTTCCTTCCTAATGTCTTCATTTTTAATACCATGCTAATTTTTCTCAGAGCTCTCATATCTGTGGCTCTCTAATCTTTTGATCAAGTGCTTTATTTCTAACCCAACTCTCAGATCCATAACTTAAAACTAGTATACTAGCCGTATGGTGACTTGGTTAATTTCTCACTTATTCCATATAAATTTATTCGGTTGGCTCCCCACCATATACCAGCTTTGCTTATTCTGTTATCTATTTCCAAATTTAATTTGCTCTCTTCACTAAAAACTGTGCTTAAACAGCTGAAATATTTTACTTGTTCTATAGGTTCTCCATTGAGAATGCAACTGAAGGTTTTCTGCCCTATTTTCATAGTTTTGGTCTTTTTATTGCTGATTTTCTTGTCAAATTTGTACAGTTGTTATTCAATTTTGTTAGAGAATCTTGGAGACTTGCACTCTATTTATTCAGGGTTACAGTGTGATCTGTATAATGCAAAAAGCTAAGTTTGACATCTCCAATCCTAATATCAGGTTTAATGCCACTTTCTTTCATAATGTGATCCATATAGATGATGAATAATAGTGGATATAATAGTACACCCTTGTTGCACACCTAACTTAACATCAAACCGTAGTCTAAATATAGACTGTGTAATGTTCCATTTACTCCATATAATTGTAATGTTTTGTGAAGCTTTTCTCGGGGCAACTTGTTGTATGCCTCTTCCATATCTACAAATCTTAAATATAGATCCCTGTCATATTCCAGTAATTTCTCAACGAGTTGATGGTGCTAGTGAGCCAAGCGCTGTGGATGTGTCTAAGAAGAGCACCTGATTGAGATAAGTTATTCTAGGAATAATTAAGTATACATGCGTAATTGTTTGAGTAAGAGCGGCTGTAAACGTTGTGCGCTACCGGTATTATTAGTGTGGGGGATTTTTCTTGCCTAAACTTAATTACAGAATTGTTATTATTAGACCTAGTAACAGTTGCAGATACTGGCTATCTGATAGGTATCAACAAGTTGTGTATGGGGTGTGATATCCAGGAAAAGGAAAGTCACTAGTGGAGTGCCTCAGGAGTCTGTTTTAGGTCCATTACTGTTTAACCTGCAGGGAAAAAAAAAAAATGGAAGCGGCATTGTCATTCCATGATTTTAATTTAGATTTCAGTTGTTTCGTTAAGTGATGTCTGTTATATGTATTCCTTCGATTACATAAACGATTTGTCGATGTTTAGCAGGGATGGAAGAAGGGTGTGTGTGTGTGTGCTTCTTCCATTCCAAGTGAAAGGAACTGATGAATGCAAATATGAAATTGATGACAGAAAGTGTTAGTAACGAGAATGTCACAGGAAACATGAGTGCATATTTGAAAGAGAAGGATGGTGAGAAGGAGAGGCAAAAAAATGTTAAAAAATCAGTAAAAAAGAAAAATAGCGATTTGAAAACTAACGGATGTTAAAAGGGACGAAAGTGAGGCAAGAATGGCAGAAGGAAACGAAATTGAGAGAACAAATGATTCTAGAAATGACGTGATGCAGAAATCGAAAGAATGAATGATAGCGAAAAAAGAATGAATGATGGTGAAAGTTGGACTGAAAGTACGGAAACAAAGAAAGATAAATGAGAGTGAAAGTGAGAAGAATGATAGCGAAAGTTGGATGCATGTTGGACTGAAAGTATATGGAAACAAAGAAGGATGAATGAGAGTGAAAGTGTGAAGAGGGGATCGAAAGTTAGAAAGATTGAATGATAGAGAGAATGTGTCGTGAGATTCGGAAGTTGAATTGGATTGGATGAGGCAAGAAATGAAATGAAATTAAGAGAATTCAGGTCAAAACTATTAAAATAAATCATGATGGCATGAAAGAGTTAACAAAAGATGAGCGAGTGGCATTGTATGGTGACTATTATTAAAGGTGTGCTAGAGGATAGAATGCACAAGGTATGTTTTCCAGGTGGTAAAATGAGTAGAGTGATTGAGGCATTGGATATGAGGCAGGAGCGAGCAAATGAGTTCATAGTATTAATTGGTACAAATGATTTGAGATAGGACAAAGAGCGTGTCAGAATGTATATCAGGAGGCTGCTTGGAAGGATAAAAGAGAATAGTGTGACAGAAAGGGTAGTCAGTGTGTTGCCTAGGTATGACTGTGGTGAAATGAGGTCTAGAGCAAGGATTATGAATGATATGGTGGCTGAAATGTGTGAGGAGATGGGAGTACAGTTTGTTAATGTGTGGAATGAGTTTGAGGGAAGAAGTGAGCTGTATGGGAGCGATGGACTGCATTTGAGTGGTTATGGTGTGAGTCGCTTGGAGAGACTGCTGCTGGAAGGTAGAGAAGTGAATAGAGAGAATGAATCAGATCGAGAGAGGAGAGACTGAAGAAGTGGATATGAATGGGGAAATGAGTGGTATGAGTATAGAAAATGAGAGAATGGGTGTACAAGCACAGGGAAACGGGGAAGCTCAGGGTGGACAGGGGTACACAGCATGAGAAAGGTGGATGCTCCAAGAGGAGGTGAGAGCATGTGTAGGCAGGAAAGAAATGGGATGACCAGGGATCAAGAGGAAACAGCTGAAATTGAAAAGGGTTCTAAAATGAAGAAGCAGAAAGGGAAATGACCCCAGTCGAGCGAGTGGTATCAGTGGAACTAGCTGTAGATCCAGGAATGAGCTGTTGTGTTTGTATTCCAATTCTAGAAGTATAAGAAACAAGGCAGATGAAATGGTTGCACTAATTGCGTCTGTTCACCCAAAGATTGTCGGAAGAAGTGAGACATAGTTGGAAGAAGATGACATCCTGACAGGAATAGAGATGGAAGGGTATGATGTGTTTCGTGAGGATAGAAGGGTTAAAAAGGGAGGGGGGGAGTGCTATTGATGATAGAGAAAGTTATGTCTCCATACAAAGTAGAGATGCAAGACGGAAATAGTGCCAGTGGTTTTGAGGCAGTATGGTGTGAGATAGAGGTGAATGGAATCAAATACTTGGTGGGATGTTGTAATAGACCAGGTAATGTGGATGGTGGTGATAGTGAAATGTATAGTCAAATTAGCCAAGCAAATAAGAAAAGGGTGATTTTAATTATGGCAATATAGACTGGAATGATTAGATAGCAACTGGAAGTAAAGAAAATTAGTTTCTTGAGTTTTTTGATGGATAACTATCTCAGACAGTATGTAACAGAGGGCACATGAGGGTAGGTTTAAGGGGCTTGGATTTGGTCATTTCATCAGAGGATGTAATTATAAATGAGGTGTCAAATCATCCACCAATTGGTGAGAGTGACCATGAGGTGATTACCTGGGTGGTAGCCAGCAGTGCGAGGACCCCTGTGAGAAAAGGGTATATGTGGACCAACAAGAGGGGGAGGGGGGGGTTATTATGAAGAGCTCAGGAGAGACAGCTTGTGGGTGTAGTGTGGAATGAGGAGTTAGCTGGAAAAGAGATCAATGCAGCTTGGGGGATTTTCAAAAACTGTCTAGTAGATGCAATGTCTAAATGTATTCCAAGGGTGAGAAGGTTAAATAAGGTTAGTGTGAGATGGATGAACAAAGAGATTCAGCATGCGATACAGAGAAAAAGGGCATTGTGGAGGCAGCGTAAGAGAAGTGGAAATAACAATTTCATGAGGTCTACAAAGACCAGGCAAGGAGGGTGACTTGGTTGGTGAAAGTAGCTAAAGAGGTATGAACAGCAGTTAGCTAATGAAGCCAAAAAGAATCCTAGCGAGTTCTTTCGATATGTAGCCAGCAAAAGAAAGAATGATTATAGAAGGATGACATTGATTGGAGAAAATGGTATGAAGAAAGCTGTTGCAGAATGTGTGGTGGAGATACTTAATGAGCAGTTCATAAAGATCTTTCAGTCTTGTGAATGTGACTTCATGGAGAGATTGAAAGCAGTTGATGATGGGGAGGAGAGACTGACTGTAAGTGAGCAAGAGGTGTTTGGGGAGTTGAGTAAACTAGATGTAAATAAGGCTGTGGGACTTGATAATATATCACCGCGTATTCTGAAGGAATGTGCCAGAGAGTTGACACCTGCCTTGACATATTTTTTTAATACGAATCTTGCACTTGGTCAAGTTCCTAAAGAGTGGAAGGAGGACAAGATTGTGCCACTTCATAAAGGAGATGATCGAACTCAAGCATCAAACTATAGGCCTATCTGTGTGTCAGGTGTTGTTGTTTAGTTGTTGGAGAAGCTTCTGAAAACTAGGATCCAGAGTTGGGTTGATAACAATGGTATTATCTTTGATGGACAGCATAGATTTGCTAAAGGGAGATCATGTTTTAGTAATCTACTTACTTATTACAATAAAGTGACTGCTTCCTGGGAAAGAGGAGAAGGATACACAGTAATATACTTGGATTTTGCAAAAGCTTTTGATAGAGTACCTCATGATAAGTTGACAGTCAAACTAGAGCAGATGGGGTTGGATATTAGATTAGTGCATTGGATTGGAGACTGGCTATCTGATAGGTATCAACAAGTTGTGTATGGGGGTGCAATATCCAGGAAAAGGAAAGTCACTAGTGGAGTGCCTCAGGGATCTGTTTTAGGGCCATTACTATTTAACTTGTATATTAATGATATTGGCGAAGATTTGGATGGAGATATTCAGTTGTTTGCAGATGATGCAAAGTTGGGACAAACCATAAAGAGTAGTGAAAATGTTGTGGCCTTGCAAGAAGACTTGAATAAATTGAGTGATTGGGCACAGAAATGGGAATGCGAGTTCAATGTTGCAAAATGTAAGGTTTTAAAATTTGGAAAACAAAGATGGGATGCAGAATTTAAGCTTGGTGAGAATATATTATTGGAGGTAGAGGAAATAAGAGATCTGGGGGTGATAGTGGATTAGGATCTAAAATTTAGGGGACACATCGCCAAAATTGTGAAGACAACACAAAGGCTTCTGGGAATGATGCGGAGGACACTGACATGTAGAAGTAGGGAGATTCTTGTTCTGTTGTATAACGCTTTGATTAGGCCACACATGGACTGTTGTGCCCAGATTTGGTCACTGGGTTTTCAGAATGATGAAGAGCTGTTGGAAAGGGTCCAAAGGCGACTGACTAAGGTGGGTTCTGACCTCTGAAATGTTGAGTATGAGGAAAGATTGAGAAGATGTAATTTGCAGAGTCTGGTGGAGAGGAGGAAGAGGGGAGATATGATAGAGACCTACAAGTTGGTAAGGGATTGTTATAAGATCAATGGTGGAGACGTACTACAGAGAATAGTGTGAGATCAGGGGAGAACCAGAGGTCATCCCTGGAAACTCTATAAAGAGGGCGTGAGTAGAGGAGTGAGAGGCAGGTTTTTTTCGTGCAGAGTTGTGAATGATTGGAATGCCTTGCCTGAGAGGTGTCTGCAAGGAGTTTGAGTGTGTGTTTAAGACACGGTATGATGAGATGTGTGTGTGATAAAAGGACCTCCCAGATGAGTCTTTGACTCCATGAGGTCTTGGGGTAATAATAATAATAATTTGTCATAAAGTGAAAATTCAGCTTGATCTTCAAGTTTCTTTCCATCTCTTTTCAAGTATGCTTATATAACTTACCTGAAACACTTAGTAGTGAAATCCCTTTATAACTTTTTGCAATATGTCCTCAAAACTTCAACTCTATGTCCACTATCTCACCTCCATGCCCAACATGATCTCTTTCCAAATGACTTTGGTAGTCATCTTCCAAAACCAGTAGGCAAAGTAATTGCTTTGGTTATGAACCCTTAATGCCAATACCAGACCTACTAGTCTCATAATAGATCTGCACCATCATATACTATTTTAGGTAAGTCTTTCAGTAGCTGATTTTCTTCCATGGACAAATGAGAGAAAGGAAGTTTCTTTTCCCACTGTCTCTAATTACTTGCTTTGTGCTCACTGAATTAATTTGCGAGCCCTCTACATTTTTCCTGCACCTCCCATGGCTATCTCTCAGTTATCCAACTTTGAAAAACTAAATTTTATTCTTTACTATCTTCAGCTATCCATCCAGCAAACTAATTTTCTGCTGTGGTCAGATAATTGAGAGATTACTGTATTTTGTCTCCTGTTGGCATGTATCTCAAGTGCACCTACTTCTCTGACTCTGCGCCTTCCTTCTGGCTGAACTTCTCTTGTTGACAGCATTACTGTCCAGTGATGCATCTACTTATCCTGTTTTTACTATTCTCCTTGAGAATATAACATCCCTTACATTTTATCCCCGTAACTATTTTTTTTCCATCAGTCAACCAAGTCTCACTGATGCTTATAATTTTTAGCCACACTAAACATATGCCAAAAACTCCATCTCTCACGATTCTTATTCCTGATACTTTTATCATTAGTATACCTGAATTGTAATATTCTATTAGTCCCACAAGTGCCACCACATTTTTTGATGACTGTTCCATTTAGATTGGCATTTTTTTTTATCACTTATTATTTTATTCTCCTCAGTAGTGCCTGTATGCATGCTAACCTGCACTTCTCTGTGAACACTAGCCCTAGTGGAAGTATCAGATGATGGCCTCCCCAGGACTGGTGAAGAAGAATCTGGAATGAACTACAAACAAGTACCTGATTACAGATCCAGCTAAACCACCAGCATTCAGTCTATATACAGCTTAACATACAAAGCTGCTGTGTCCACTTATTATGTCTGTGAGAGATTTTACAGTCACCTTTTTGCATGTGTCTGTGATGTTGTGCAGACTATGGATCATATCAGTGATGACTGCCTCCCCCCCCCCACACCTTTCCTGGAGGCCTCAGGACTTGCTATACTGTAATTTTAAGGCAAAAATCTCATTTTGCTTCAAGAAAGAAATGTGCATCTTGGGATAATAATTAAATAACTTTTTACTAAACTGTTACTGAATTTTGCTTTAGTCACTAAGGCATTTCTGTAGGCATAGGAATATGACAGGCGCACTGCACGAAAGCAAAACACAGAATTGATTCAAAACAGCATAAACCTAATAATTCTAACTGGCAGCCTTTGTATGTAGGTGCAATGAAGGATATCTCTCTCTCAACTGTTGATCTCAAGATAATTGCCTCCCAGATTTGTTTAGATCAGGCAAGAATTGTTGAACAGATTCCAAAAAGTCTCTTGGGTTTGTATTTACATCTGTATAGTTCTAGTAACCTTAGAGTTACTATAATGCAGATGTTGGGCATTTTTATCCATTCATCCATCTAAATGTCTGTTCTAGAGTCTCCAAAATAAGAGTAGTCAGTTTTTGATGAGGCTTGAAAGAAGTCTGAACATTATCTTTCTAGAGCAGTGGTCTCCAAACTTTTTTGATCACGTACCCCCCCCCCCCCCCCCCCCAAGACAGAAAAAATAAATAGCGCGTACCCCCAATTGATTGAGCAAAAATCTATTGTAATAAGTATTATAAAGAGGAAATATGCCTTGTATCATCATATAATAATTAAAAAAGTTAGATATTTTTACACATTATTTTTTTTTAATAACAGCATACAAACATATTTATTACAATATTTAATGTGAACAATGGCCTTACATTTCTTTCATAATTTCTTGAAATTCTGGTTTGATGGCTTCTGATACTGCAATATGAAGGTCTGGTTTCAAGTTTAATTTATTTTGATATTTGGTTTTAATATCTGTCATTGCAGAAAATGATACCTCACATCAATAAATAGATCCAAACGGTAGGAGTATATCATTTGCTGTGTTTACTAAATTGCTATACTCGGACTTCGGTGCCACCCACCAATTGTGAAGAGATTTCTGTTGAAATTCGTTTTTCAAAGTTGTGTTGTATCTAATGTCAATTAATTGCTCTTGAAAAACATCGGAAGGTGGTCAATTTTTACATTTTCTGCAAATGGGTATAAAATCCATTGAAATTCTTCGCCAGGAAGATCTGTGAATAAGTTACAAAAATATGTCTCTAAACTTTTTAAATGTGCAGATATTAGACTTTGTTTTACATTTACATTATTTTCTGTAACAAAATCAGATAAAGATGGAAACATTCTAAACATCGCTTTTCAAATGTCTCTCTCCACAGCACCATTTTCTTTCGAAATGCAGTTGTTTTCTCATTCATTGTTAAAATGTTACCTTTTCCTTGAAGAGACAAATTAAGCATGTTTACTTTTTCAAAAATATCAGCTAGGTAGCATAGTATTAATAACCACTTATCATCATTGTTGGGCTTGTCAACACTAGGATGCTCTACAAACAATGGCAATGATAAGAAGTAAGAGATTTACTCCCTAGTTTTAAAAAACATGACAGCTTTGCCACGGACGATTATGTGTGCAAAGTTGCCCAATGTGTGCTACTCGCAAATTTAAGTTTACAGGATTTTTATAACGTCTTTGTCTATATTAGATATATGTTTAATTGATGAAAGAAAGTAATATTCTTTATCTTTAATTAATTACTTAATTTTTTTCCTATCAATATAAAACTTTTTTTGATGTACCCCCACGTATCGACTCGCGTACCACACTTTGGAGACCACTGTTCTAGAGAATGTGAGATTTTCTGTGAAGTGCCTTAGATGTAAGGGATGGCAATAGATTTTTTTTTGTCTGCATTTCTGTGGAGAGGCTGATGTGTGGTCTTTGAACAGATGGTTCTGGCTCCATTTGCTAAAGTTATATTAACATTTTACTGTTGTGAGAAATGATGGATATACATACATGTATGGAGGTTCCTGTATACTGAAAAGGATAAGGATCTGTTGAATAGCCAGATAACTCCAACTATGTGGTCAGATGAATAATGTGTCATCAATGTAATATATCTTAAGTGAGCCGTAAATCTAGAAGTGTAAGATAATACAGTGTCAGGTGGCCAAGATACGCTATGTCGACAAAAATATTTGGATACCTAGTTGTGGTTAAAAAAAAAAGCATTTTAATTCCATTTCTAGTACTGAGTAGGACCACCTTTGGTCGGAATGACAGCAACCCTTTGCAGCATGCTTTCAACCAGTTTCTGATATCTTGCAACAGGAATATTCTTCCATTCCTCATTCAAAGCTGCCCTATTGCTGATGACGGGTCTGGAGAAAATTCAGACCATTCAAAATTCAGCATTCTAATTTTTTCTAGAGATGTTCAATGGGATTGAGGTCTGACTCTGACCCAGCCAGTCCAACACTTCAATGTTGTTTTGTGGAAACCAGTCTCAAACATGCAGTGCAGTATGGCATGGAGCATTGCCATGCCAAAATATGCAGGGGTCACTGCCAAAGTACTTCCACAGTCAGAAGTTGTTCAGGTAGCCATCAGATTTCATTGTTTTGGCCATGTCCACCAATGAATCCAACTGAAATACCCCACACCATTACTGAGCCTCCACCAAACTTGACAGTTGGAATGATATGGTCTTGCAGATACCATTCCCCAAGTAATCTCCAGATCTAGGATAATAGTGTCAGGTGGCCTAGATATCCAAATATTTTTATATTTCAACATAGTGTATCTTGACCACCTGACACTGTAATGGTCAAATATGTTAATGTAAATTCATGTAAATGGTTAAAAAAAAAGCATTTTCTGTGAAGTGCCTTAGATGTACCTTACATGTTCAGAGTGAAACATTTGAAAGCATGATTTTTTTGCTCCACAGAAACCTTTCTAATCATCTACAGTCCAGGAATAGTGTGAAAGATACCAGTCCGAACATCATTTGGCATTTGGGGGGGGGGGTTAATGTCTGGCTTGTTCACAACAGGTAGCCTAAGGCATGCAACTCTCTGTGGACAGTTCTAGTGCTGACAGATGATGTCCCTGCAGCATTTTCCAAGTTGACGACAAGGTCCGCTACTGATGATGTGTGGGATGCTTGAACATTCTGAGACAGAGCAAGTCAATCTCAGTCAGTGAGTGTTGATGGCTCTCAGGCATTTACCTGCTGTGGTTGCACCATCTACAAATGACATAAGCAATAGTGGATTTAAGTATATGGAGACAGTTAGCACAGATAGAAAGACAGAGACAGATAGAAAGACCACTGATGTGACACCCAACTACAGTCCCATGTTGGAAGTCTGTCAGTTCAGCTGAACATCGCATCTTGACATTGAGTACAGTGCAAAACATGCTACATATCCCACCTTTTATTACCAAATTTACATACACACTCCCTGAATATTTGCATGGCACATAAGGTGTCTAAATACTTTATCAACATAGTGTATAAGCTTATCTATCAGAAACAAATAAGAACCCCAGATTTATGGATTGTCTAAGATACATAAACCAAATACACTTCTGAGACCTATAATATCAACAGCACTGGTTCCTCCAATTATAAACTAGCCATATACATGCCCCAAGAGCTCCTTCTTTACTGGCTGCACTTCTTCCCATGTTAAAATCTCTGTATACTTCAAATCTTGTTTGACAAAATCCTCAAAGATGGACATCATGGTAAGTTTCAATATGCTTTCCTATGAGAAACTGTAGAACTTATTCAGACTTGTTTTCTCTTAATATAACTGCTCCTTATTTAACTTTACCATGCACTCAGGTTATTTTATATGGAAAAATGTACAAATAGATTGATGGCACAACAATGGGCTTGTTCCCCCAATCTTACCATGGAATATTTTGAAAATATATTAAACTCTACTGATTACATTCTACATAAAGTCTACATTATGTTGATGACATGTTCAGCAATTCGACTGAGATATTTTTTGAGCAGACCTGAATAGCCAGTATCCTAGGATGTATGTTACCATTCAAGAGAAAACATTTGTCTGCCCTGCCTTGACACTAATTACCTGACTACTGAATAAATCCTTATCCTTTTCAGTATACAGCAAAAACTTCCCACATAGGTAAGTACCTCCATCACCCCTTACAGCAGTAGTTATTAAAACATTAGCAACTAGAACTAAAGCCACCTGTGAAACTGAACCAGCCTCTCCACAGAAATAAATCGCATTCATGATACACCCCCCCCCACCTAATATCCTTCCTCTTAAAGTCACATTCTTCTTCCAAACCAAGTCTTCTAGTGTACCTCAAAGAAAATCTCACATGCTCTAAAAAAGATGTGACTGACTTCAAGCCTTAGCAAAGATTTAGCTGCCCTTAATCATTTGCCAAAAGATTCTTTCCATTGCCTAGATCATTCTGGTAGTTACAGTCGTCTGTGCTCCTGTAAGCAAACATTTTGCTCACACTGGAAGAACAGCCAGCAAGAAAATGAACATAAAAAAAGTCCACCATCTATACTGTGGAACTGGACCATGCCAATGAAAGATAGTGAATTCTGTGGAGTAAAATCCACATCTGTAAATTTAAATACAAATCTGTGTCGGTTTTTGGAATCTGAAAGAGACAGAAAAATTGTTTAGATTAGGTGAGTGTGCAGCCATTATATGGTAATCTTACTAGCAAAAATCTTGAAGACTTATGTTGAGACCAACTAAGAGATCAAGAATTCTCCCACCATACTATGCCCATAAAGGATGCTAATAAAGACATCAGGATGGTATTGTTTTCAATTCATTCTGTGTTTACTTTCTTATGGTGTGCCTGCCTACATATTATATGCAAATAATATCTCTGTTTCTATGACCTTGTTGACTAAAGTAAAATTCATAAACATTTTAATAAAAAGTTATTCAATAATTATCCTGATGTGTTTCTTCCTTGAAGCAAAAATATCCTGACACTTGAATGATCAGTGTCAAATAATGCAAATTGGTTTAAAGCATTGAATTTAGTGTCTACAGCACAAGTCAGTAAATAAGTAATGGTCTACAGGACTTCCACTGTATTATTTATCAATTCCATTCAGTTTTCTGTTGTGGCAGACGACTTCCATTTTTCTTGTTTTATTATTATTTTCCTGATCTCCATGGAGTTGCAAAACTCATGATGGGGGGGGGGGGGTGTCAACACAAAATCCATCATACCACTCCTTAAACTCATCCACTGTCTGACCATTCACCACCCTCTTAGGCAACATTCCATGTTCCTACCACTCTCCATGCAAAAAAAAAACCACTTCTCACCCTTTTATTCACCACTCCCTTTTGCAACTTGCAGGGATGACCCTTAATTTGGATTTCAGATTTCATGAAAGGAAGAAAAATGAAAGTAAAAGTTAATGGAATTTATTCCAACATGCATCGAACTTGGACCGGAGTCCCACAAGGTTCTGTTTTAAGCCCACTCCTATTTCTCATCTATATGAACAATATCCACATAATAAATGACACAAAAATAACATGCTATGCAGATGATAGAGCAATCTGGCAGACAAGCAGTAATCCTCAATAATCTGAAAAAGTCCTAAATAATTCAATAAAAGGTTTAGAAAAATGGGCAAAGGAACTTAAACTACAGATAAACCCAGAAAAAACAAAACTGAGCATCTTCTCCACAGATAGAAAAAATAATCATAATTACAACCTCGAAATCAAAATATATAATACCAAAATAGAAAAAACAGTCTCCAAAATACTTAGGCCTAACCCTAGATACTGAACTGAGATTTACAACTCATATTACAAATATATCGAATAAAGCTCTTAAAAAGCTTAACCCTGCGGAGATCGTGTTCAAAAAAATTGCAGTGTAGGTTGCGTGTATCTGAGAGACGCATTCATTACGAGTATGTGCTAAAATGAGATAAAACTTTAAAAAACACTGCAGATATAATACATGATGGGTTATTTATTTTCAGTTATAATCTAGAAATTATTGAACAAAGAAAAAAACAACTAAACAATACTATACTGACATCAGAGTTTGCAGAATCTCTCAGATACAATTTACTATTAAATATCACTTTCACTTTTGCATTCGACTATCATTCTCATCATCAGACTCAAGTAACAAATTCGCAGAATCTCTTTAACATCTGATGGATTATCCAATCGATATATTTTTCCAGTCATTTTCAACACTAATGACATCTGAGGTCGCGGTATCTCTCAGATACAATATACTATGAAATATCACATACCTTTACATAACACGTGTTAAACCAAAACTGACCACATAAAGTGTTCAATATGTGGAATATCACTCGTAATATATGCATGCGCAGCTACTCATGATCTCCAAGCTATACACTGGATATGTGTAAGAATATTTATATTAAACAATTTGTTTGTATCTGTCAGATCAGACGTGACCTCCACAGAGTTAATATCATCAAAAGGCTTTGTGAAACAAAGTGGGGGTGCAAAACCGAAGACACTCAAGACGACATATATGGCACTCATATGACCCACTATGGAATATGCCTCATCAATCTGGGCTCCAGCTTCTACTAGCTCAAAAGAAAAACTTGCAGAGTACAATCAAGAGCAGCAAAAATTATCATAGGTGCAGTCTCATCCACAAATAATTTAAAAGCTCAACAAGAGTGTGGGCTTCATATACTAGAAGACAGAAGAAAACTCTCCACAGTTAAATTCACTAACAGAATCAGGAGCAACCAACAGGATCACATCTCACTCAGGACCTTCGATACCTGGACAAGAAAATCTAGACTAATGAGATCATCTATGTCACAATATGATCATGAAATTAGAAAACAGATAGACTTAGAGCAACTATCCATTGAAATAAGCAAAGAGCCATTCTTTTCCACTATTCTACCAAAAAACACAATGATAAACTTAAATCTCCTTGAACCTTGTTCAAAAAAGGATTTATAACAAGAAAATAAAAGAAAAGGACTCAACACTATACATCACTTAAACAATCTAAACCATATCATTGCCTACACTGATGGATCATCTGATGAAGCACTCAACCAGGGAGGTTCAGGGGTTTTTCTAACTTTCTAGAGAGGAAATGCAAATCAAAACCACAGCTCAGCTGGCAAAATAGCTTCAGACTTCACTTGTGAATTAACAGCCATAGAAACAGCTCTCAAATTCAGTAATAAACATTACAGAAAGAATAACCATCTACAGTGACTCAAAATCTGCACTTGAGGCATTAATGGAAAAACAAATGTCACACAGGAAATTCATGAACTACTACCTACCTTAAATTTGAAAAATAAGAACTGCACACTGCAATGGATACCAGCCCATGTAAATATTGAAGGCAATGAAAGAGCACACAGACTAGCCAAAGAAGCAAGGTACCTACCTCAAAAATTACACCCACCATCACTAAATGATGCTAACTCTGTCACCAAAATAAGATTGGCGAAACAAACTATCAAGAAGAAGAATGAAATCAGTGAAATTAATGAAAATAGAGAAATAACCACAGTCATCACCAGACTAAGGATGGGACATTTTAAAGGCATGAAAATTCAGTCAGATGGTAGTAGGAGCAAACTCCTACTACCATCTGACTGAATTAGTTCAGGAGTTGAACTAACACCTGTCCGTATTTATTCTTGTCCAACAATTGCTGCTGCTCTACAGAAAATTGACAATAACCCTAGAGAAAAGCTCTACTCCAAAGTTCAACAGATTGCCAAAGCAGTTCTACAAATCCACGGTCATATCTAGAAGCTCTTCAAGGACTCGACAACAACATCAACAACAGGGATGACCCCCTTGTCCTTTCTCCTTCCCCTTGTTCTACCATATGAAAACTACTCAGTGTTAACATGATAATAAATAACCCTTCAATAGCTTAAATGTCTCGATTATATGCCCCTCCTTTGTCTTCTATCCACCAAACTCTGCAGTCTGCCTGCTTCAGTCTGTCATCATAATCAACATTGTACAGTCCTGATATAATTTTTATTATCCATCTCTGCACTCTCTTCCAGGTTACTTTATCCCTTCAAATTCCATTGACCAGATCTGAGCACAGAAATCCAGATGCGATCAGACCAAAACTTTATATATGGGACCACCACATTTTTATCACTTGTGGTCAATGTCCTCCTCAATATTGCAGCAATAATCTTCACAACATGTCTTCAGAACTTCAAAATCTCTATCCACAATCACTCTGAGATCCCTTGCTTCCTCCACTTCTTCCAGTATAACCCCACCAAATGAGTATGAAGTATCCTGTCTGTGGATCCCAAATTTTAAAACCTTATATTTAGTTGCATTAAACTGACAGCCCCACATTCAGTCTTTATTGTTTGAACAGCAATGGTTCCTGGTATGGTATTAAAGTAGAGAAAAGCAATGGTCCCTATGCAACTCCACTTGTAACCTTCCTACTCCCTGATACTGCTCCCCCATATACAACTCTCAGATATCTATCATAGAGCCAATCTTTCAATCCAATCCAATCTACTAACCTGATATCCAGACTCATATGTTGCAACTTAAAAATCAGCTTGTCATGTGGACCCTATCAAATGCCTTTTGAAAAATCCAAAAGAAAAAAAAAAAAGACAGTGTATACCTTACCCTCATCCAACTTCCCTTGTTACTCTATTGTAAAAGATAACAAGATTATGAAAAACGGTATCCTTTAACAAATCCATGCTGGCCTGCATAAATAATATTGTCCTCATCTATTCAATTCTATATACAAACTCTTACCAATTTCATCAAAATCTTAATGATAGAAGAAATACAAACAGGCCTATAGTTTGATACCTTTATTCTACTGTCATCCTCATGCAATAGTACTATCTTACTCTCCAGGAACTTGTCTGATTGCAAGACTTTCATTAAACATCCAAGCTAATGGCACAGTCAGTTCCATAGCACATTCCTGTAACACACATGGTGCAATTCCATCTAGTTCCTTATTGACAATTAGGCCTAAATGCCTTATTGGCATTTAGCATACTCAGTATTTGGAATACATCCTCTTTATTCACTTATAACACTTCACCATTCATTATCCTTCTAAGAATAAAGTCTGCATTTCCAGGATGGAATACTAATCAACTAAACATTAAATAGTTCAACTATGGCATCTGCTTTGGTCACCCAATTCCATCTTCAACCAGCAAGATAATCCATCAACTATCATTTTCCCCTCCTACTTGCCACATAGTGAAAAAATTTCTTGGGGTTCTCTTTGGATTGCAGTACCAGTTTCCTCTTGTATTTTAATTTTTCTCTCCTTAAAATACAAGTCACTTTCCTAGCCTGAGCCTTGTATTCTTCATGCAACTGTTCTTCACATCTCTTCCATAATCTTTTTCTTTTGCAATTCTCCTTTATTTCTCTTGTAAATCTATTTAACTCCAAATTTCTTTATCTTCTTCACTTGAGATATACAATCTGCCATTGTTATCAACAACTTTTTCTTAAATATTTCCTGTGTACTAATGACCTCTCTTCTTTCAAATTCTTTCACCATTGCATTGCTGCAAGCTGGTTTCTAAGTCTATGACAGTTGCTTGCCTTATAATTCCACATAAATTCTTGTTTTGATATCTCCACATGCCTATTCATCCTCCAAGTCAGGACTGCATGGTCGCTCTCACCAACAGGGGCAAGTATGACATCTCAGTTACAGTCAGATCCTCTGATTTTATGACCAAATTCAAAACTTGATCCTTGTGTTTGCTCTACCACATACTGCTTAAGACAGTTGTCCCTCAAGAAATCTAAAAATTCAGTTGCCTTATTTCTGCATGCTGTCTCTTTTATTCAGTTTATATTGCTATAGTTGAAGTCCCCCATAATGATCACTTGCTTTGTACTTGCCAAACTAATTTGCAAAATATTTCCTGCTCATCACCAGTTATATTCCCTGGTCTGTAGCAACATCTCACTAAATATCTTGTTGTATAAACATCTATCTCCCACCATATACTCTCAAAGCCATTAGTGTTATCTCCATTGTGATTCTGCGCCCTGAGAGGGTACAATTCATCTTTTATCATGAGTAACACTTCACTACCACATTTATCTTCTCTCTCCTGCTGAAATATGCTATATCGTTTGATTTCTATCCCTGTTAGAACATCCTCAGTTAATCAAGTTTCACCAAAAATCTTTGGAGATGCTGAGTCAATGAATGCCTCAAACTCATTCCCTTTATTTCTAATGCTCCTAGCATTTGTATACAGAAAAACCAGTGCATTGCCATTATTCTTATAGGCATTATTACTACCTTCATATTTCACTTGGCTCTGTAATGGTGTACACCCTCTTATTTCTCAAGCCCCCATCCTCCACATAAGGCCAGCTGGTACATTCCACCTGCGCAATTCTAGTTTTTTCCCTACCCTGATACACTCACCTGTCCAGAAAACAATAGTCTCTCCAAATGCTTGTGCCCCTCTGCATTCAAATGTAATCTGCCTCTTGCATTTAACTTTCTTCTATCCTCAAATGTACTCCACATATTTCAGATCCCTTTTCTTACATGTTCACATGTTCTTGCTATCATATAATTTCATACCAGGGCATTTTTATTTATAATTTATAATTTAAATATTTATAATTTCATGCTCATTATCTTTCCTCAAGCACATTTCTGCTATATTATCTCTAACATCAACCTGAATCTCACGCTACACGATTCACACTCGAGACGGAATTGTGGATTTTGTCCCAACCATTATTATCTCCTCCACCTCTGGCACTCTGCACACCCCAAATCATCCAATTTCTATAACATGATGGTCAAAACAGATTCATTCATCCTTCTTCTCACTGGCATCCTTGACTCTTACAGCTTCCAGTCTCTCTGTCTCTCACTCTCTATCCCTTGCTTCAACTTTTTTTGCAATTTCCTCTCTTCTACTGTCTCTTTCATTCTCTCATCTTCCTCTCTCTTTCTCTCCCATGCTTTACTTTTGTACTCTCCCTCAAACTTCAGCAGTTTCCACTCTTCCTGTCTCACCCATTCTCTCTCCTTCCTGTCTTCCTTACTCTCTGATGTCATTCTCTTACACCTACTCTTGTTCTTCTCACATTAACCAACCTCTTCCTAATATCTTCATTCCTTCAATCTCAGTTCTCAATAGTTATGTTTTCAACACATCCTACTTTCAATTTACATTTACACATACAATCATGGCCATCATGATTGTATGTGGCCATCTAGTACACTGCCCAAGGTTAAATCCATGCATATGTCTTTAATATTCTCCCCACTAATTCAATTCAAAAATGCTACAGCAAAAAAAAAAAAAAAAGTGGATTTCTTTGATAGTGTTTGCACTATATATAGTTTACTTCCAGTTAACAGTGTTTCAAGTATACCGAACATCATGACTTCACTTGCTTTATTAAGTGGCTATTCCAACACTGTTCAGCGTGACAAACTTCTCAACATTGTAATTTAAGAGCTATTTGGCTGATTTTGATTCTTTTTTACATGAACCTTCAGCTTGATGAGTGAAAACATTTAGGAATGCTTTTGGATTAATTGTCAAGGTTGAAAAATGCTAAAATTTAATAAATGGAAGCTATGATAAATGAATGCCATCACAATATTCTGTTCTTATTTATATGGAGATAATTATAAATTCATGTAAAATATATTTCTGTTTTGTAGTTGCAAGAGAAGAAAATGAGCCACTATGTTGTACTTTTTTCTTTGAAGCTGGTAGAGCTATAGCAAAACATATCATAGCTATGATACCAAAGATCCATCAGGTATATATTTCTTTTTTTTTTCCCTTTTTGATATTCATATACAGTTATCTATAGTTTATTTGAATATTCAGTGTTCTAGCAATGCTTGTAACCCTACACTTTCTTGCTTGCAGTATTTATTTATTTACACATTTTTATATTTATTTCTTTAAAGCCCACAATCAGAGTGGGCTTTAAAGAATAAGCAATGCACCAAACACATTTGAGCAAAGATGGATGTAAGGCACAGCAAAAATCATACTTTACAGTATCAAATTGAAGAGGAGTAGAGATCAATGAATGGCATGATTGATATAAAGAGAAGAGTATACAGTTTTTTTATGTCTAAAAAAGTGTGAATGGAAACAGTTGATGAATGTGTGCAGCTGATAGAGAAAGAAAGAAGAAATGGTGTGTGTGTGGGGGGGGGGGATACAGGGGGATGGAGTTGAGAGAGTCGATATGCAAAACAATCAGTGAAATAAAAGATGCCTAGTGTAGAGATTATGGTGGATTGTGTATGTGTGATGGCTCTTCAACAGAGTGGATTGATTGTGTTCTTCCGAAAGTATAATATTTTGTTTTGGTTAGGAAATATTCTTGAATCTTAACTGAGTCAGTTTTCTCAAAAATTACTGGTATAAATGAAACTGTTAACTGAAGATCATAGTTGTGAAAAATTTATTCACTATTTTAAGAAAATAATACATAACATGTCAGGTATGTTATGTATTATTTTCATTCATATTTTACCTTAGTAAACAAATAAAAATAGCTTGTGCATGTAGTTATTTCATGAGTTTTTTTTTTTATACTGAGAGTAGCTGACTTCACTACCAGGTTATCTTAGATATCCACTGAGGTGAATTGCTCATTTTAGGTCAAAACATTTCTAGGAAATGATTCTCATTGTAACATGAAGCAATATATGCTCCTAGGAAATGTGGTTTTTATTTGTAATGAACCTGGACAACTTATGGGATCACCTGTTCTTAGCATACAAAACATCAGGCTATGAAGTTATTTCATGCACAAGTTATTGTTCATTGCTTATGCTATGATTTTGTATTGCATGTAATATATGTAATAAGAGAATATAATGAAAGAATAGAAATGGAAGGGTATTGACATTTAGGAACCTAGAAAAAAAAGATATGCTATTCACTGACAACAAAGGCATTACTATGATTCTTGCAAATTTACAAGATTGTTATAGTGGCAATAATTTTGAGACTACCGGTTATATAGAAGCTGACACAAACTGGAAAACATTAAGATGTTGCTATAGGATAAAATACATGGAAGTAGAGAATGAATTTTTAGAATTTTGTAGGAATAATTTCTTTAGACAACATAGGAAGGACAAATTTTTGATTTGATAAATAGCCCCAAACAACAAAATTTTGCTTTGTTGGAAATTTTTAACTAGTTTAATCCTTTATCCAAGTGTAAGTTCCACAGTCCTGAAGATACTTCAGGACTGTGGCAAAGGTGGACTAAGTTCTCATCACTTTCCTTGGTATCCCATAATGCAAAGCACATCTTTTTTGTGGACATGTATACTGCTATGCATTATGGGAAGGGTCACTACCCAGACTGGTTTTGACCTTTATTGAAGTCTCTTCAGTGGGGGCCAGACCCAGAGTGATACCAAGGTTGAAGCAATGCAGAACACTCATTCCATATGCCAGTTGCCAAAAGGTGTCACACCTTATTATTAAATTACTCTGGAGAGAAAGATGTTGGAAGTTTTTTCCCACTTGGTTCCACCTTTGCCACGAGTTGTCCCAGTCCTGAAGATACTTCAGGCGCAAACTTTGTTTGCTTACACTTGGATAAAGGATTAAACTAAATATATAATTTATAGTCTAACCAAGTGGGAAAAAACTTCCAACATCTTTCTCTAATCCAGAGTAATTTAATAATAAGGTGTGACACCTTTTGGCAACTGGCATATGGAAATATGAGTTCTGCATTGCTTCAACCTTGGTATCACCTCTGGGTCTGGCTCCCACTGAAGAGACCTCAATAAAGGTTGAAACCAGTCTGGGTAGTGACCCTTCCCATAATGCATAGCAGTATACATGGAGATGTGTTTTGCATTATGGAATACTAAGGAAAGTGACAACTTAGTCCACCTTTGCCACGAGTTGCCCTAGTCCTGAAGATACTTCAGACACAAACTTCGTTTGCTTACACCTGGATAAAGGATTAAACTAAATATAAAATTTTGCTTTCGGTTGACCAAAATTCTGGTCTTGATTTGGAATTATACCACATGCTATGGTTTTAACGAAGAAAGGATATTCAAATTGCTTGGCTCACTTGTACTGAAATAGCATTGAATATCAAATGAAAAGATTAAAGTATTTTGGTTTTACATTTTAGCAACAGTTGTAAAACTACCTTGCTACAAAATCCCACTGCATAAAAAGGAACTCTCTTATCTGAAGCTTTCACTATCCGTAGCCAATATCAGTTACAAATATTTTTTCAGTTGGATTTCTTTATCTATTCTCCTAAGGCTGATCTCTTTTTCCCACCAGTGCTCGGTATATGCACACAGAGAAATCCTTTCCATTCTTAAGGGAAACTTGAGAAAATCTACATCCATATAGAAAAGAAGGGCAAAATGGATATATGTATTATAAATTAAAATGGAAAGTGGGCTAGCTGATCACTAAGTAGAGATTCTTCAATCAGATGGAAGAAACCAATCACCTTAACAAATGCAGAAAGGTATGTGGCACACTGTATTACTGCCCAGAATATTTCAAATCACAACATTCCAAAAAATTTGAAACACTGTCATCTTTCATCATGTTTGATAGAGAAAATAGCAAAACAAAGTTGCTTTTTTTTTTTTGCAGAAATTAAAGCATAAGCTGAAGTTTTGTCATAATTTATGAATTTTAATTTTTGTCATAAGTGTAGCTTTGTAATAGCAGCTACACAAAGCTTGATTCTGTTTCCTGAAAATGCTTCAGTGCATGAAACAGAACAAGAATATTAGATATTAAATACCACTTGTTTTTAATAACCATTAAGCCATAAAAATGTCTAATCAACATAGGCCTTAGTATTCATCTAGACATCATGAGAAGAAAACAATTTGCATGGCCAAAATATTTTCTAAGGTTTAATTGGGTAGTATTTCTTGATGACATTAATATCATACTAACATTATAGAATCTCTCTTCATCTGTATAGGTTCTTACGTAGCTGATACTCATAGGGGACTCAAGAATAGTTTTAGTAGATACTTTAGTATAGTGAGAGTCAGCTGTATTTCAGACTTATGCATCCTTTTCAGCACTCTAGAACATAAGCCAAGCTATACAGCCAAATCTCACTAAAACTGACTACTGAAAATCTCTGGCCACAGTTACAGCATATCAGTGATGTTAAAGAAATTCATTATAGCAAGCCTTCCGCTTAAAAACTATTCCTTTGGTCATCAATTATCTATCATGAGAATTTACTGTAGACTGATGCTTTCTCTACTTGAATTCCCTTTTTATGTATATAGAGGAGTAACTGTTTTCACTCTGTAGGAACAATTGCAATTGGTAAATGTCTCATTGAACATACAGCTGAGTCTATTGTTAGTACACTTACATATTGCCTCAAAATGCATCACAATATTATATATACCTCATGTTTATTCCATTATTGCACTGTCCACTATCACTATTTGATTTCTATTATCAAACTCATGATAGATGTGTACTGGATAATGTGATAGTACTGGGTGATGAAATTTGCATTATTACTAGCTTCCTTTTAACAACTGTTTTTCAAGATTCATTTTGTCAGCTCTTCATTTTTAACTGCATTATTCACCCAGATCTTGGTTGTTCTTGGGGTCTTTCCCTCCATCCTGGCACCAAAAACCTATTGTGTTTAACTTTCCACTTCCGTTCTGCTTAAGTAATCTCAGATTAGTTCTGCTTACACATTCTTGAATGATAATGGCAAGTGTTTTCTAATACCCTTATTTTTGATATGATTCTGCCATTTTGTTTGCACTCCCTAATTTTTTTCATAACTCACATTCTGTGGTCTACAATCTTTGATCTAATATTTTATTTCTAACCAAACTCTTATATCCATAAGCTAAAATTGGTTATGTCAAACTTGTATATTGCCAGTGTTTTTAACGTGTTGCCTAATTTCTTTCTTATTCCATATAAATTCATTCACTAGGCTCACTACCATACTAGCTTTATTTATTTTATTATCTCCAAATTTAACATACCATCTTCACTAAAAATTGTACTTAAAGAGGTAAAGTATTTTACTTCTCCTGTAGGTTCACTATTGAGAATGCAGTGATATTTTCCAGGTCCTTGCATAAAGTAAGTAGTTGAGTTGAATAACAGCAAAGATAGTGTACTTTCTGGTCTTACCCCTGATTTTACGAACCATCTCACCATACTTCATTCAATTCTAAAAATTGATTTACAACTTATAGGGTTCTGATCCTGTATGTCAACCCTATAGGTTGACACCTAATCATATGTCTTTTTCATATCTACAAAACTTGAATACAGACCCTTGTTATATTCCCATGATTATACTTGCCAAGAAATTATGTTTTTGTTTAATCCTTTATTTAAGTGTATGCAAACAAAGTTCACATGTGAAGTATCTTCATGACTAGGTGGCTACTTGTATGTACGGGCTGATGACTTCTCATCATTTGCCTTAGTATCCCATAATGCAAAGCACACCTCCAATTTGCCTTCTAACCAAGTGAAAAAAATATTCCCATCATGTTGTTTCAACTCTTTGTATTAAGGTAAAAAATGTGATCCTTACAAACAACTCCTGTTTTGATTTGAACCCTGCTTGTTCTTCCAACATTTCTAATAATCTCAAGTATGATTGCTCTACTCCACTAATCTGGAATTTGAAATTTGACCTTCTGGCCACACTTTCTAAATTTTGCAGTGTAAGCACTATAAACACTATCTCCTATATTTGAGCATTTCTGACCAGATATCTATATCTCCTTCAGTTGTCCACCTTCAGTTGTCCACATTTCAAGTTCCTGATTACATTCATCTTGAATATTTTGTAAAACAGGCGATTTTTATCTAGAATTAGAAAAATGTATGTTTTATAGTATATTTCCACTTCCATAGCTTTATTGTATTCAGTGTGTTTCATAACATATTTATTGAGCTATTACTATGCTGTAAAATGGCACCAAAAACACACAAGAATAGAACTGTAATAAAAAAGAATACTAAATAGTTGTGAATCATAAAGTTGAAAACAAAAAGAGATACCTCACCAAAGAGAAACATGATGAGAATATTGAAGATTAATTATCTTTTTGAAATTTCAAGATTAAAATAACTTATTAGACAGACAACACAGGAATTACAAAAAGTTGAAAGGTGTCTAGAGAATATGAAAGACAAAAAGTTAAGCAGCAAAAGGACACAACAACACACTGAAGCAGGTAAACATATTAAGTAAAATGGAATATGAAAAGGATGTTATATGATATGGTGATATCCTCATAAAACATGCTATTGATAACTGTTATTGTTTAGTTTTATGCAAAAATCAAAAATATAATAAATGTAATTGAAAAACAGAAAACAAAAGTAAAAGAGATGGTAATTCTAGTAGATGATTTAACTAGTGATAAGTACACTATGAGAGAGGATATGAAACGTTTGCTGAAGTGACAGTGAAGAGTGAGAAAGTGAAAATGATTAGTATAGTACTGCCTCCTTAATGGCATCTCTACCTTGATGCAGGGAGGAGGAAGCTTGCACATACCAATGACCTCAAAAGTTATGCCAGCGGTAGCTAAGCTACTGGTATGGCCTCCCCAGCTGTACAGGTTGAGAGGTAGGTGCCAAACTAAGAAAGATAATCTGGTCCTCCAGATTCAGGTTTTTGCATTACCTTAACAAGTAAAAAATTTCTGCAACTCAGATGCTTTTACTGGAAAATTTATCAGACAAAAATAAAGGTCAATGATTAGAGATCTCAGACATTTTAAAAGTAGCCACGTGGAATGTATACAAAGGAATTAGAATTAGCAAAACAACTAAAAACTAAAAATATTAATCTAGTCATGATGATAGAAACAAAAAAAGAAATTAAGGAGCAAAATTATGGAGGGTTTTACTATATTATATAATGGAGTGGACCAACATATCAATGCTTCTAGTGGAATGGCCATTTTAATTGATAATAAATGGAAAAATAGAATACAAAAGTACAAGTTCGTAATTAAGTTAAATTAAAAACAAATAGAAGCTATTTAAATATCATAGGAGTATATGTCCCTGAAGAAGGTAAAAAAAAGAGGACTCTGCAATTTTATGAACTACAAAAAAAGTTTAATGTAATAAAAATGATTATATATTAATAGTAGGAGATCTTAATGCTAGAGTTGGAAATAATCCAGTCCCAAATGTCTTAGGAAAATATAGAGCTCTGCATCAATAACAGTGGTCAAGAACTATTCGACTTCTGTATTTTTGATAATTTTAAAATAACTAATGCTTTTTTTTTCAAAAAAAAAAAAAAAGAAACAAATAAATATACTTTGAATGGCAAAGGAACAAGATCTATAATTGATTATATCATTATGAATCAGAAACCAGCTCCACGTGTAAAAGATGTACATGTTTATAGAGGAAATGAAATTTTTTCAGATCATGATTTAGTAGTTTATAAAATAGAAATAACAAAATGTAGAAAGAAAGTAAATAAGAAAAAACAAGAAATAGAACCAGTACACAAAGTGTATCTATTATAAGAACTAAGCATTAGAATATTGCATCACAGTTAACTACCTAAAAGAAGTAAAATATCAATGATGATACAGAAAGAATGTCTGTCTGTGTTCACTGGGCATCTACAGATGCCGTATGGTCACTCCGATGCTCGATGATGTTCCACACTAGGCCGCGCCATGTAGTCCTGTTGTTTTCCCATCTGGCAGCCTCAACTCTCTGAAGATCAGTCACTCCACACACGCCATCCATCCATCTCATTGATGGTCTACCCCTGCCTCTTTTTCCAGGAACTTTACCTTCTATTACTGTTCTTAGAAGTCCTCCTTCCATCCTTTCTATGTGTCCAAAATATTTTAATTTTCTTCTGTCAATATCCTTAAGGAGCCTTAAAGTTCTACTAGTCTTTTCTAACACCCATTCATTTGTATGCCTTTCAGTGTATGATATCCTCAACAGCCTTCTGTAACATCACATCTCAAAAAGCAGATATCCATTTCTTATCTGACTTCTTTAGGTTCCAAGTCTCGCATCCATAAGTTGCTGTTGGAAAAACAACTGCATCCAAAATCCTCAACTTTGTTCCCATGGAGATAGATCCATCCTTCCAGATTTTAGACAGGTCTCTGACTGTTGTTTTAGCCATTCCTAACCTTTTTCTGACATCTTCTGAACAGCAATTCTTCACATTAATAATGGATCCCAGGTACTCAAACTTGCTGACTTCCTCAATTCTTTCTCCATTAAGATACATTTGTTTCTCAAGAGCTTCTCTGTTTGTTTTTCCTTTGAGAACCATGATCTTTGTCTTGCTAGAATTGAGTTGAAGTCCTCTGTTATTACTGATCTTGTTAACTTTGTCAAGAATTAGTCCTAGTTCTTCCATGTCATTACAAAGGAGTACTGTATCATCAGCATACCTCAGATTACTGATCAATCTACCTCCTATCGTAATTCCTGTCTTGAGCTCATCCAATGCTTCACGCATGATGTCCTCTGCATATATACTAAACAAGTGAGGAGAAAGTAAACATCCTTGCCTAACTCCTTTTCCAACTTGAAGCCAGTCAGTCAATCCAACACCTGTTCTTACTGTGGCTTCTTGCTCCTTATACAAGTTGGCTATCAACCAGATAGTGTGTTGAGGAAAACCCATTCTTTTCATTACTTCCCACATTTTCACATGCTCAACACAGTCAAAAGCTTTAGAGTAGTCTAAGAAACACATTACTAGAGGGAGTCTGAATTCTTTATATTTTTCTATGATCTGTCTAAAGCAAAGGATCTAATCTCTGATGCCCCTACCTTTCCTAAAACCTGCTTGTTCCTCGGGCATCTCTGCCTCAACTTTGGCCTCAATCCTATTTAGCATGATCTTTAATAAAATTTTGCTTGCATGAGATATCAAACTAATAGTTCTATAATTCTTGCATGTCTTCATATCACCTTTCTTGTGTAGTGGTATGAAAACTGACCTTCTTCCAGTCTCTAGGCCATGATCCTGTCTCCCATATCCTTGTAATCAATCTATGAAACACTCTTATCCCTCCATCTCCTGTGGCCTTAATTAACTCTGCTGGGATTTCATCTGCACCTGGGGCCTTATTGCTGTTGAGCTGCTTAATTGCTCTTTCAACTTCATGCCTAAGTGGAGAAGGTTCCAAATCAAAATTTTCTTGGTGGGAGGACTCCACATTTTCTTTATCCACTCTGCTGTACAGTTCCTCACAGTATTCTTTCCATCTGTTTTTTATTTCCAACTCTTCTGTTAGTAATGATCCATTCCTGTCTTTGATGACATTCAATTTAGGCTTGAACTTGTGCTTTAAGTTACGAACTAAATAAAACATCCTTTTATAATTATGCCTTCTCATCTGGAACTCTATTTCTTCACATTTATTAGTATAGAACTTTTCCTTATCCTGCTTGATGGCTCACAGAAAGAATGGAAAACTTTAATAAAGATAATTCATAAAACAGTTGCTGAAGTAGTTGGAAAAAAAAAGAAAATATTAAAAAGTAAAACAGTAAAATTTGTAACACAGATATAAAAATGCAATAAAAGAAAAACAAATGTCATACAAATCATTCCTCCAAAAACATACAAAGGAAACAGAAGAAATATGCAAAAACAAAAGCAATATAGCTAAAATCATGGCACAGAAAGCTCATCAACATTCTTGAGACCGATTTATTAGTAAAATAGAACATATACATCAAAGACAAGCCATGACCTACAGAATATTAATTAAGGAAATTAAACAACGAAGAAAGAGATGCGCAGGTTATGCGGACGGTGTGGTGTGGAATTTGTGGACGTGTGGAATGAGTTTGATGGGCGAAAGGACTTATACAAGATGGATGGACTGCATTTGAATGGACTTGGTGTGCGGAGACTGGAAAAAGTGTTGCTGAATGAAGTGAAAATGGATGTGCAGAACCAGGGAAACTAGAACTACCAAGGAGGGGGGGAAGTGGATATCCAGACATCAGTGAGACAGTTGAGTGTAAAAATGTATATAATGTACCTGAGCCAGCAATAAGGACAAAAAATGGGAATGGGATATTTAGAATAACGCATCAAGATAGGGGTGGGACAAAGGGAACACTGCAATTCATGTATACTAATGCCAGGAGTATTAGGAACAAGAAGGAAGAATTTTTGGCCTTGATTGGCTCTTCCTGGCCACAGGTTATTGGCATTAGTGAAACATGGCTGACGGAAGATGATATAGTTAGTGGGATAGAATGTGTAGGTTATAGTATGTTTAGGAGGGACAGAGAGAATAAAATTGGGGGAGGGGTGTTATTGATGATAGCTGATGAACTGCAGCCAAGGAGAATTGAAGTATTGCAGGATAGTGAAAGGAGCTCATTTGAGGCTATTTGGTGTGAGATTGATACTGGCAGAATAAAATATACAGTTGGGTGCTGATATAGACCAGGTGATGGAATAGATGGTGGAGATGGTATGCATAAACAAATTGATGAAATGAGTGGAAGGAGGGTAATTATTATGGGGGATTTCAACTATGGTAACATTGATTGGAAGGAGGAGAGGACACATGTGAGGAAGGAAATGGATTTTATTCAATTATTAAGGGATAACTATCTGAAACAGCATGTAATTGAAAATACTAGGGGTGTGAGAGTGCTTGACCTGGTAATAGTATCTGAGAATTTGACTGTAATGAATATGACCATGTTGCCACCTATTGGTGAGAGTGATCATAAGGTCTTGACCTGGGAGGTGGCTAAAGGTGTGAAATTTGTGATTAAGACAGGGTATATGTGGAATTACCGTGCTGGCAAGTATGACAAGCTTAGGAGATTGCTTGGATCAGTGCCATGGCATGTACAACTGCAAGGGCTGGACGTCGATAGAGCATGGGAAGTGATCAAAGAGCATTTACAGGAGGTTATGGCTGATTGTATACCTAAGGTCCGAATAGTGAAACAAGGAGGGGTTAAATGGATGAATAACACCATTAAGCTTGAGCTGCAAAAAAAGAAACAACTATGGAGGGAATTTAAAGAAAGGGGTGACCTGCAGGCACACGAACGGTATAAAGTACAGGCTAGAAGGGTCACGAGTGTGGTAAAAACAGCAAAAGCCGATTATGAAAGGAAACTAGCTATGCAAGCAAAAGAGAATCCCAAACAGTTCTTTCAATATGCTGCAAGCAAGAAAAAAACTGTACATGGCAAAATGATTTTAAGGAATGACGATGGTAAAGAGTTCACTGAACCAGTCGATATAGTGGAGTTACTGAGCGCGCACTTTGCAAAAGTATATCATCCAGGTGGTGACGTTGAAAAAATGAAGGAACCATTAGTTTATATGGGAATTGTGATGAATGAAGTGGAGGTGAATAGTCTATTACAGAACCTTAATGTGAATACATCTGTGGGATTGGATGGTATACCGGCACGGGTCTTGCATGAAGCGGCTAATGAATTATCAGTACCCTTGACCATGTTGTTTAATCTGAGTCTCAGGTCTGGCTTAGTCCCGAAGGCGTGGAAAGAGGGGAAAATAGTTCCACTGCATAAAGGAGGATCCAAGACTATGGTTGCAAATTACCGACCGATCAGCATATCAGGAGTTGTTGTCAAGGTCTTGGAGAAAGTAGTCAAGGGAAAAATACAGGAATGGATTGATGAAAATGAGATACTGTACAGAGGACAGCATGGCTTTGTGAAGGGTAGTAACTTGCTCAAGTTTTATAACAAGGTGACGGCTGAACTGGATAAGGGAAATGGGTTTACAGTGATACTGCTGGACCTGGCAAAGGCGTTTGACAGGATACCACATGGAATTCTAATCCGTAAGCTACAACATATGGGAATGGATATAGGGTTGGTGAGATGGATAGCTGGGTGGTTGATGGAGAGATATCAAAGAGTAGTTTATTCAGGAGTAGAGTCCAAAAAACGGCCTGTGACTAGTGGTGTGCCACAGGGTTCTGTTCTTGGACCACTGCTGTTTAATCTGTTCATTAACGATATAGGGAATGGTCTAAGTGGGACAGTTCATTTGTTCGCTGATGATGCAAAGTTGGGTAGGGCGATAGTGAATGCAGAAGATGTCAAAGTCTTGCAAGATGACTTAGATAGATTGGAGTTCTGGACTAAGGAGAATGGATGTCAATTTAATGTGACAAAATGTAAGGTTATGCATTTCGAAGTGAAAAGATTAGCAGCAGTATACCACATTGGTGGAACTGTACTCCAAGAGATTGATGAGGCCAGGGACTTGGGAGTGTTGGTGGATAGGGAGATGAAGTTTAGGGGGCACATTGCGAAAGTAGCTAAATCAGCTCATCAACTCACTTGGTTGTTGAAAAATACCTTGACGAGCAGAGAAAAACAAGTTATTGTACCTCTGTACCGAGCCCTGATAAGACCTCATCTCGACTACTGTGCCCAGATTTGGTCACCTCGGTTCCTTCTTGATGGGGAGGAGGTTGAGAGGATCCAGAGGCGAGTGACTAAGATGATAGCAGGTCTATGGAATGCACCATATGAGAACAGGTTGAAGATTTGTGGGTTGCAGAAACTAGTTGATAGGCGAAAAAGGGGAGATATGATTGAGACATTCAAATTGCTAAAAGGATTCTATAGAATTAATTCAGATGATATTTTTGAGATCAGGACTGGTGGTGGGAGAACTAGGGGACACCCATGGAAGCTGGGCAAGAGTGTGGTTAGCAGGGGTGTTAGAGCTGGGTTCTTTACTTTTAGAGTGGTAAATGAGTGGAATAAGCTGCCAGAGTCTGTTGTGGGTGCTATGACAGTGAGCGAGTTCAAGGCAAGGTATGATAGATACTGTGAGAATGTTGAACAGCTGTGTGAACATGATGTTTAGGGCCTCCCTCGATGAGTCTAAGGACTCCTGGAGTAGCCCGTGGTAATAATAATAATAATATCAGAAGGACTGTTATCAACACATTTCTGTATGCAGATGATCAGCTTATACAGTATGGTGCAAAAAAAGAAAAAAAAAAAACAGCACTGAATAACTCAAAGTTAAGTTCAGTTGAAGTGCAGTACTTTTTTTTTTTGTGTGCCATACACCATATTACAAGACGATGAAGATGACCTTCAAAAATCAGTTTAAAACCCAACATCACAACTTAAAAATTCACCAAAAAAAAAAAAAAATGTTATGGCATTTAAAGATCAAGATAATGTTAGATCAAAAATAGTCATAGAAAATAAAATAATAGAACAGGTGACACAGGTTAATTATTTAGGCTGCATAATAACATCTAAAAGATAAAGATGAAAAAATAAAGAAATTTCAGAAAATCTGGAACAATTAAAAGGACACTGAATTTATATATATATATATATATATATATATATATATATATATATATATATATATATATATATATATATATATAACATGGAGTGTTAAAGGAAAAAAATGAAAGTAAAATACAAGCTGCAGAAATCGGATTTTGAAGAGCAATTAAGGGATGCACAAAATTGGACCATATAAAAAATGAAGACATCAGAAGAGAGCTAGATATTTACAATGTAAACAAATAGATCAAGAAATATAGAGAGAAATGGAAATAGCATCTATTTAGGATGGAAAGATTGGTGAAGCTAAAACAGGCAAATGCCTAATCCTTAAGGAGAAGAATTAGATTACAGTACTGAATTAAGAAGGGTTGTGATGACCCTTCTTAATTCAGTACTATATTGAATTGAATTGTATTGAAGGATTGAATTGTTGATGACAAATAATTCCAAAAGCAGGCTATGAAAGAGGGATGGCCTACTCTTGAAATGCATTTTGTATTAGGACTCTGGAGAAATTATTTATTGGTATGAAACCTAATACAGATAGTTTGGGGAAGAATGGTGAGAAACCATGCATAAGCAGTAACCGAGTTATGCAACTACATTAAATGTTTATTTTTTTTAACAGTATATATATATTAGAACACAGAATAATAAGTAAATAATTATTTATTAACTTATTGCTGATATTTCACTGGTGTTATAACCAGCATCTTCAGAGCACAAAAACATAGTTTGTCACAATACGCGAGACTATAACAACATGGTGTAAACAACGGACTAGTTAAACAAAATTGTAGCAGCAACACAAAGACTAGAGTCCTGACTTTGGCACCCTCTATCTGAAAAAAAAAAAAAAAAAACAGCTATCACATAAGACTAGAGTCCTAAACAGAGGGAAAAAAAAAACGGTACTAGTTTTTTCTTAAGATGGCTGTCCCCCAGATTTTAGGCAAACTTATACAGCCATATTTGTTGAGATTTGGAGTGTTTCAGGGCTTCTGTTGCCTCTAAGAACAATCTCTCTGACTTGTAAAAGCTTCTGTGCAGTACTTTTGTGTTCTTCCAGTTGATCCTGTGTGTGCAGGGGTATCCAGAGCATGGTCTGCTAGGCCCGACTTGCCATAGTGATAATGCCAGATGTATCTTTTGTGTTCATTGATGCAGATGTTCACAGTTCTTCCTGTTTGACCATAGTAGGCCTGATTGCATGAGCAGGGTACTTCATAGACTCCTGGATGTGATAAAGGGAGAATGCTGTCCTTGGGTGAGCGGATAAGGGTTGCTAATTTGCCACACGGTCTGAATGTGGTGCGTAGTTCGTGTTTATAAAGAATTCTAGAAATTTTTTCGGATGTGCCGTTAATGTATGGGATGGTGACTGTTTTGTTGTAGTTCTCTGTGGTGGATAGTGGGAGGGATTTCTTAGGAGCGTTTAGTATTTACCAAAAAGCCGAAATAATGGCATCCATCGAACGGGGAATATATGACCTGCCTCCAACAATAGCCAACAACATACATTTAGATGTTGCCAACATCCTCATCAAGTCTAAGCCTCCCAAAAATAATATCCCATATAAGGAAATCATTGTTGTAAAAGAGCTACAGAATAATAGCCAGATTATCATAACAAAAGCAGACAAAGGGAATGCAACCGTGGTGATGGAGACAACAGAATATGAAAACAAAAAGCACACACTGTTACAAGATCAGTCAACATACAAAATTATAGATAGCAATCCCACCAACACACAAAACAATAAGATATGTAAATTATTGAAAAAAGTCACTTTCTGGCCCAAAGACACAGTAAACAAACTCAAGCCCTTCCATGTTAAAACACCTAGGATTTATGGAGCACCAAAAATTCACAAACAAGGTACACCCTTATGCCCAATTGTGGACAGTATAAATAGTCCCACATACAAACTGGCTGGACATTTAGCTAAGCTACTAGTCACTCTCACAAACAATTCGCCCTCCTTTGTCAAAAATTCAGCCCACCTAAAAAGCATCTTACAACACCATACCCTAAAAAGCTCAGACTTAATGGTAAGCTTTGATATCACCTCACTATTCAAAAATGTACCACTAATAGAAACCCTCAATCTACTGAAGTCACACTTTCCCCCTGATATATTTGAACTATTCAAATTCACAATACATGCAGGATATTTCACATGGAAAGGGAAAATATACAAACATATAGATGGGACAGCCATGCCCCCCCCCCCAGCCAACTTTTACATAGAACACCTAGAAAAACTAGCAATCAATACAGCCACTCTCAAACCAACACTTTGGCTACGCTATGTTGATGATGTGCTTGCTATTTGGCCACATGGCCCAGAGACATTGGAAACATTCTTAGCGCATTTAAATAGCCAACATCCAAAAATCCACTTTACAATAGAACTGGAAGCTAATAACTGTCTGCCCTTCCTGGATACACTTATCACACGTCTTCCAGATGGTTCCTTATCATTTTCAGTTTTTAGAAAACACACACATACAGGGAGATATTCATGCCAGTTCAGCAGCAAGCTTACTCACCTTCTTGGCCAATGGCTATAATCCCCATAAGATAAACAAAATACTAAACGCTCCTAAGAAATCCCTCCCACTATCCACCACAGAGAACTACAACAAAACAGTCACCATCCCATACATTGAAGGCACATCCGAAAAAATTTCTAGAATTCTTAATAAACATGAACTACACACCACATTCAGACTGTGTGGCAAATTAGCAACCCTTATCCGCTCACCCAAGGACAGCATTCCCCCTTTATCGCATCAACGAACACGAAAGATATATCCGGCATTATCACCATG
Organism: Typopeltis vanoorti; assembly: GCF_054136105.1. NCBI lineage: Eukaryota > Metazoa > Arthropoda > Arachnida > Uropygi > Thelyphonidae > Typopeltis > Typopeltis vanoorti. Next base: position 42,691,923 of record NC_143552.1, read on the forward strand.
GTAAGTTGGGCCTAGAAACCATACTCTGGATACCCCTGCACACAGGATCAACTGGAAGAACACAAAAGTACTGCACAGAAGCTCTTACAAGTTGGAGAAATTGTTCTTAGAGGCAACAGAAACCCTGAAACACACTCCAAATCTCAACAAATATGGCTGTATAAATTTGCCTAAAATCTGGGAGACAGTCATCTTAAGAAAAAACTTTTTTTTTTTCAGATAGAGGGTGCCAAAGTCAGGACTCTAGTCTTTGTGTTGCTGCTTCAATTTTGTTTAACTAGTCCGTTGTTTACGCCATGTTGTTATAGTCTCGTATTGTGACAAACTGTGTTTTTGTGCTCTGAAGATGCTGGTTATAAAACCAGCGAAATATCAGCAATAAGTTAATAAATGAGTATTTACTTATTATTCTGTGTTCTAATATATATACCGTTAAAAAATAAACAACATGTACGACGAACACATGTCTGTCCACACGTTTACATTAAATTATATGAAATGTTTAATTGTGGAGTTGATTATGATGAAAGGATGATTGTTTGGTGCAAGTAGGTCTACATAAGTAAGGCATTAGATACAAATAGATATCTGCAAGTTGTTCACTTGGGTCATACATACAGACTACAGAAGACAGTATACAAAAAGCCTGGAGATAACTTATGTCTGTACCTGTATGGTTATCCCTTCCTTTCCTTGATGAATATGTTCTATCAGATTGTGGGCATTAGTGAGGCCTGTCTCAGAGACAGATATATCAATTGGTGTTAAAGATACAATATGTTTAGGAAAAGCAGACAACATAGGATAGGAGGGGGTGTTGTAGATGATTTGAGTACAGTTAGTGTAGAAAGCTGTGGCTGCAATACTAGTAACAGTTTTCCGTAGCTGCAAGTTTGAAGTTATCTGGTGTGAGGTGGGGGGGGTCTAATGTGAGCAAATACAATGTGATAAAAAAAAATACATAGTGAGGTCTTGATACACTCCAATGGGATCAGTTGCTAGTGACAACAGAATGCGTCACCAAATCAACCTGAATTTGAACTGTTGTGATACAACTTCCTCAACTGGCATGTAACAGAAGGAGCTCCTGGTCAAAGACGTTAGATTTAATTACTGTCAGAAGGGGTTTCAGTTAAAGACGTAGGATACAATCACAATTTAGGTGATTATATCCCTAAGTGTTTTGCTAAGGATTGAGTCATGGAACAAGTAATATTATTATTGCACCCTCCATGGAGTCGGCAGATTCATTGTGGAAGGTTCAACTGACAACATATTTATCATACAGAATCATAAAATCTTTAATACTCCTTGCATTAACAACACCCTCTGGGCATGCATGCATTCCATTCACTGATAATTCTCCATGTAAAAATTCTACTTCTCACACCCCTCTTCACCACACTCTTACATAACTTCAGGGATGGCATCTGGATTTTCTCTCTCACCTTCTCTTTTTATAATCCCATCTGGTTTCATCCAATAAAATCCTCTCTCTGACTTAAATGTCTCTATCATATCACCTCTTTCCCTCCAATCCACCAAACTCTGCACTCCATTTCTTCAACCTCTCCACAGACGGCATTCTAGAGTCCTGATATTGTCTTAGTCACTTATCTCTGGATCGTCTCCAATGTTTCTACGTTACACTGTAAACCAGGTAACCAAATTTGAGCACATAATCCAAGTGTGGTCTTATCAGTGCTTTTTACAGTGGCGCAACCACTTCCCTATCCCTATATGTTAAATGTTAAAGTACTTCTTATCAAAGCAGCACTACGATGTGCAGCCTTTGCAACACTTGCAATATGCCCTCTAAACTTTCATGACTTATTTTTCACGGTATTAACAACACCACAAAGATGCTTTATTAACACTAATATTTTGCTGATTTTCAACTCAGCATCATCAGAGCACAACACACATGTAAACGCGACAGTGAGTGAGTGAAACAATATAATTGCAAAAGACAAAAGATCTAAAGTCCTATTTTTGGCGCCCTCTAACGGGAAAAAAAAAAAAAAACAGCAGTTATCCAGGAGTTTTTCTTAGGATAACCATCACCCAAATTTTTGGCAAATTAATGCAACCATATTTGTTAAGGTTGGGAGAATTCTTCAAAGCCATTGCTGACTCAAAAAATAATCTTTCAGATCTATAACGACTCCTAAATAGCAAATTCGTTTTCCTCCATCTATTCCTGTGTGAAGGAGTGTCCAAAGCGTGGTCTGCCAGTCCCGACTTGCCATAGTAATAGTAGCGAATGTATCTTTCATGTTCTTCCAGGCGGATGTTCACTGATCTTCCTGTTTGCCCATAATAGGCCAAGTCACAGTCACATGGAACTTCATACACTCCTGGGTATGCTAAAGGGTGAAGTTTATCCTTTGGCGAGCAGATGAGAGTTGCCAGCTTGACATCAGGTTTGAAGGTGATGCGAAGGCCATGTTTCAACAATACTTTGGCTATCTTTTCCGATGTACCTCTGATATAGGGAATAGAAATGGTCATGTTGTATTCTTGTGTATTAGGGGAGGGCAGAGTAATGGGCCTATGTAGTATTTTATCTATTTTGTAGGGATTGTAGCCGTTGGCTAAGAACATATGGCGCAGGTACTGGAGTTCAGTGGTCAGAGCTGTATCGTTAGAACAAATGGCTCTGGCTCTGTGTGTAAGTGTTTTTAAAATGCCGTACTGTTGGACTGGATGATGATGTGATTGTTTATGTAGGTATCTTCCTGTGTGTGTAGGCTTTCTGTAAATAGAAAAAGATAGTGATCCATCTGAAAGGCGGGTGACTAATGTGTCAAGAAATGGTAAACAGTTATTTGATTCTTTTTCTACTGTGAAGTGAATTTTGGGGTGTTGGCTGTTTAGGTAGGTGATAAAAGCATCCAAAGTGTCTTGTCCAGGGGGCCAGATGGCAAACACATCATCTACATAGTGCAACCACACTTGTGGCTTGTATGTAGCTGTGGTAAGTACTTTGTTTTCAAAGTGTTCCATGTAAAAATTTGCTAATGGGGGAGAGAGGGGGGAACCCATAGCAGTACCATTAATCTGTTTGTAGAATTCTCCCCCCCCCCTATGTAAAGTAACCTGCATTCATGGTAAATTGAAATAATTCAAAAATATCTAGGGGAAATTTAGACTTGATTAAATCAAGAGTGTCTATAAGTGGTACATTGGTAAATAGGGAGGTGACATCGAAACTAACCATTATGTCTGAATTTTTTAGGATTAGATTTTTAACCAGTGTTTTGAAATGGATTGAATTTTTTACAAAAGTGGAGGAGTTGCCAGTAAGAGGGGCAAGCGACTTAGCTAAATGCCGGGCCAGTATATATGTGTGACTATCTATGCTATCAACCATGTTAGTTTTGTGGATTTTTGGTAATCCATAAATACGGGGTGTTTTAACATGAATTGGTTTTATTTTCCTGATGATTTCTTTGGGCCATGATGTCACTTTTTTTAGTAATGTTCGGACTTTTTTCTTTTGCGACATCGTAGGGTCTCGATGTATAATTTGATATGTGGAACTGTCACATATGAGATCTTGCATTTTTCTGTTATACTCTTCTTTATTCATGATAACTGTTGCATTTCCTTTATTGGCTTTTGTAATAATAATATTTTTATTATTATAACTTTTTTAGGGCAGTTATTTGCTTACGTGGCATATTGCTTTTTGGAGGCTTAGCCTTGTTTATAATACTTGCTATGTCTAGTCGCACGTTATTGGCCATTGCTGGCAGAAGATCGTGGATACGCCGTTCTACTTTCATCATCATTTCGAGTTTAGGAATTTGTTTGGGCACGACGGCAAAGTTATGTCCCAAACTGAGAGCGTTCTTGGCTTCTTCAGTGAGTGTTTCCGACAATAGGTTTACGACCACGTGGTCTCGTCGAAGTTGCGGTCGGGACTTTGTATGTTGGCGCTGTTGTAGTAGTTCAAATTTCTTTAGGTGCTTGCTTTTAACTTTTGTGAATTCTTTTTTTGCTGCAACTTCGGCGAGCTGCTGTAGGACAGTCCATATTTCAGGATTTAACACGTTTATTAGTTCTTGTTGTAGAGCTGTGATAGAGCTGTTTAGCTTACTAAGCTCTATGCGAGTAGTGGCGATTTGTTCTCGAAGAAGCGCTAAACTCGCCCGTCAATAAATACGATGTGCCTTTGCCGATTGCAACTTTTCTTTGAATTTCAGAAAAGATGGAATAATATCGTTGTCGCGGCATCGTTTAAGGAAGGCTAACCGGTTCAATTTTCTGGACAATTTCAGTTTCAACTTACCGAACCGTCGCGCTTTGTAAACAATATCTTCTCCGTGCAGAATCATCAATCTAACAGATAAGCCTTAGGCGTTGATGGTTATTCGTGACTTATTTTTCACGGTATTAACAACACCACAAATACTTTTATCAATAAAGATGTTTTATTAACGCTAATATTTCGCTGATTTTCAACTCAGCATCATCAGAACTGTTGAAAATCTAAAAATCTTAGATTTTTAAAATCTAAAAGGTTAAAAATCTAATCCTAAAAAATTCAGACATAATGGTTAGTTTCGATGCCACCTCCCTATTTACCAATGTACCACTTATAGACACTCTTGATTTAATCAAGTCTAAATTTCCCCCAGATATTTTTGAATTATTTCAATTTACCATGAATGCAGGTTACTTTACATGGGGGGGAATTCTACAAACAGATTAATGGTACTGCTATGGGTTCCCCCCTCTCTCCCCCGTTAGCAAATTATTACATGGAACACTTTGAAAACAAAGTACTTACCACAGCTACATACAAGCCACAAGTGTGGTTGCCCTATGTAGACGATGTGTTTGCCATCTGGCCCCATGGAAGACACTTTGGATGCTTTTATCACCTACCTAAACAGCCAACACCCCAAAATAGAAAAAGAATCAAATAACTGTTTACCATTTCTTGACACATTAGTCACCCGCCTTTCAGATGGATCACTATCTTTTTCTATTTACAGAAAGCCTACACACACAGGAAGATACCTACATAAACAATCACATCATCATCCAGTCCAACAGTACGGCATTTTAAAAACACTTACACACAGAGCCAGAGCCATTTGTTCTAACGATACAGCTCTGACCACTGAACTCCAGTACCTGCGCCATACGTTCTTAGCCAACGGCTACAATCCCTACAAAATAGATAAAATACTACATAGGCCCATTACTCTGCCCTCCCCTAATACACAAGAATACAACATGACCATTTCTATTCCCTATATCAGAGGTACATCGGAAAAGATAGCCAAAGTATTGTTGAAACATGGCCTTCGCATCACCTTCAAACCTCATGTCAAGCTGGCAACTCTGATCCGCTCGCCAAAGGATAAACTTCACCCTTTAGCACACCCAGGAGTGTATGAAGTTCCATGTGACTGTGACTTGGCCTATTATGGGCAAACAGAAGATCAGTGAACATCCGCCTGGAAGAACATGAAAGATACATTCGCTACTATTACTATGGCAAGTCGGGACTGGCAGACCACGCTTTGGACACTCCTTCACACAGGAATAGATGGAGGAAAACGAATTTGCTATTTAAGTCGTTATAGATCTGAAAGATTATTTTTTGAGTCAGCAATGGCTTTGAAGAATTCTCCCAACCTTAACAAATATGGTTGCATTAATTTGCCAAAAATTTGGGAGATGGTTATCCTAAGAAAAACTCCTGGATAACTGCTGTTTTTTTTTTTTTCCCGTTAGATGGCGCCAAAAATAGGACTTTAGATCTTTTGTAATTATATTGTTTCACTCACTGTCGCGTTTACATGTGTGTTGTGCTCTGATGATGCTGAGTTTAAAATCAGCGAAATATTAGCATTAATAAAACATCTTTGTTGATAAAAGTATTTGTGGTGTTGTTAATACCGTGAAAAATAAGTCATGAATAACCATCAACGCCTAAGCTTATCTGTTAGATTGCCCTCTAAACTATCACTCCCAAATCTTTAATGTCATTTGCTTCCTCCATTCATATATTGACAGTACAGCACTGTCAATATAGTACACAGTCTTATATTTCTGCACTCCAAAATGCAACACCTCGCACTTATTAATATTAAAACTACCCATTCCTTTTTCAAGTGAAAAGCCTATTCAAATCTTCCTGAAGAGAATTAACATCAGTAGTGATACTTAAAATTCTTCCCAACTTTGCATCATCAGCAAACAACTGAAGATCCCCAGTCAGTCCACATGATATATCATTTATAAAAACAAGTTAAACAGCAGGGGCCCAAGAACAGAACCCTGGGGCACACTACAAATTACCCTCTTTTTTGAGTTTGCTCCATCATGCACAACTTGCTAATATTGTTCAGAGAGCCAGTCTCCAATCCATCTAGCCAATGTACTATCCATTCCCATCCTCCGCAGCTTGTACATCAACTTATCATCTATCAAATGCTTTTGCAAAGTCCAACAATATCACTGTATATGATACTCCTTTGTCTAACACACTCGTTACCTTATTATAAAATGTAAGTAAATTGCTAAAACAAGACCTACCTTTCACAAACCCATGCTGACCATCATAAAGAATGCTATGTCCATAACTGCAGTTATACAGACAAGTGGCCCACTCAGAGGGAAGGAGCATGCCCCCCCCCAAAGAAAAAGGGAAAAAAAACTAAAAAATTTTCCAAAAATTTTTTCCTAATTAAAATTCATTTTTTTTTTTTATTTGTTGTGTTGTGTCTTCTATTTCTATACTATTTATGAATTTGCGATCATTGCAGATGCTCAATCATAGGTCGTATGTGATGCATAGTTTGTGTTCTCAAATCGTCTACTCAACTTCCCCTCCCTCCCCTCAAGATTAAATCCTAAGTGCGCTACTGATACAGACTGGTGTATAACTGAAAACATCTGTTCTACAACCATGCTTATGGAGTAGTACTACTTTGTCTTCCTTCCCCTGCTTAGGCACCCTACCCATTGCAAGATTTTCATTAAATAACCAGGTCAAGGGCATAGCCAACTGTGGTGATATGTAATCCATTCCCATTTAATTAACATCTAGCCCAATTAACACCTGATACACATCTGATTCTTTCACTTTCAATTCTAATACTGTCCTGCATCATTTACATCAGTATGATATACACTGATAAAGTGCTTGTTCAATAATTCCACTATATCCTTTGCAGCTGTTATTCTGTTGCCATGATTATCCATTAGTGTCAACCTGCCTTAATTATTCTCTTGTTTGCCATATAGCAGAAAAATTCCCTTGAGTTAACCTTGGCCTTTCCAATCAATCTCCTTTCAAAACACATCTTTTTTTTTTTTCTTTACGATGCTTTTCACCTTCCTAGACTGCACTTTATACTCTTCGTGGATCCAATCACCACAAACTGTCTTGCACCCCTTCCACAGCATTATCTTTTTCAACACAGCTTGCTTGATTTCACTGTTCATCCATTTCACTCCTACTCTATTTACTCACTTAACTCTTGGTATGCAGTTATCATCACTCACCAACTGGTAGCAGTGTCAACACCTCATTAACAACTACATCTTGCAAAGTCATTGCCAAATCCAAAACACTAAAGCCTCTAGTTGCTTCAGTCACATGCTGCTTAAGATATTTATCTCAGAAATTCTACAAAGTCACTCTCCTTGTGCCCATACACTATCTTCTCCTTCGATTTTGTATTCCTGTAATTAAAGTCTCCCATCAGGATCACCTTCTTTTTACATGCCCAAACATTTTACAATCAGTATTCTCTATATATTCCACAGATGTGGATAGAATGTATGATAATCTCAGTGCACAAGGATGGTGCAAAGAATAATGTGTCTAATTATCGACCTATCTCTGTCTCACAAGTGGTGATAATGATTTTATCACCACTTGTGATAAAATCATTATCACCACTTTTGAAAAAGTTGGTAAGAGCTTGCAATCAGCTATGGGTTACCAGAGAATTTATGCTTTGCAAAGAACAGTGTGGGTTTCAAGGGATGGTCATGTTTGAGCAGCTTGCTCATGTGATGAAAAGATGATGAATCATCAAGATTTAAGGTTACAATCTTTTGTCCATTTAGTAAAGATTGATTAATGACATCAGGAAGGATTTGATGGTGACATACAGCTGTTTGCTGATGATGAAAAGATAGGTGTAGTAATTAGCAATATGACTGACATTCAGCTTGCAGAATGATTTAAATAATTGGAAACATGGACATGAAAATAGCTATCAATTCAGTGTTAGTAAATGTAAAGTTAAGCACTTAAGTGTAATGAGATATCCAATGTCATATTACATTAGTGTGATTGCTAGAAGAAACTAATGAGGCTAGGGATCTTGGAGATAAGTTAAAGTTCAGATGCCATATGGCAAAGATTGTGAATACAACTCACAGGATAATTACAGTGCTGAAACAAACACTGATAGGTAAAAAATAAGAAAGTAATTTTCCTTTTTTACAAAGCTTTGATACAATCTCATTTGAACTAATGTGCAAAGATGTCCAGGATTCCAAGGTGATGCAAATACAGTGGAGAGGATGCAATGGAGAATTTTGTAGACTGCAGTTACTAGTAAATGAGAGAAAGATAGGGTGATATGATAGACTTATAAACTTCTGGAGGGATCAGGTACACCAGTAAATGGAAATTTTAATTTTATGAAGGGTAAGAAGATAAAAAAAGTCATTCGTGAAAGTTTAGAATGAATGCAATCAAAGGGATGTGATAGCTAGATTTTTCTTTCTTACAACAGTGCATAATTATTAAAATCAACTGCATTTTTGGGGAGGTGGTGAGTGCAGGTAGTAGGAATGAATTCAAGAAAAGGTATGACAGTTGGTGTGGGATATGTGGTTTCTTTGATGAATCCCTGGAGGTCTCTGATTAATAATAATAATTACTCTAGGTCTCAAAGACCTCTGTCTTCAGTTTTCTTGTCACCTTCATAATATTTATTTTATATCGTCATGCTTAAGTCTATTAATTTTATTCATCTTATTTTACATAGAGCAAAGTTGTGTGTAAATAAGATAAATAAAAATAATAAAACAGAAATAAAACAAATTAGATAAATTTCTCTCTCGGCAATTTTTTTCCAGTACTGCCCTCTTTCACTTCTTGAGTCCACAAAGTTCTGATATTTTTCCTTGTAGACAGCTTTGCTGCACACTTCCCCTGGCTGAATCTGACAGTTATCAGATTTTGCCACTTGGTCTTCAAGTACAGGATGCCCTCAGTTTACGCCTCCCAATTTTAATGGGATGTACAAAGTAATGTTCCTCACAGTCAAAAAAAATATGCACATGAATGTGTAACATTATTATATTTAAAGTTTTGATAATACATACACATATATTTGTTAAAATAAAATTATTAATAACGAAAACAAAACAAAATTATATACAAAAAATATGAAACTTCGAAAAGATATTACATATTTCTATGTTGAAGTTCCTGGTTTGGATCACCTGCAAAAAGAAAATGCCTACATTTTCTTTTTCTTTCTTTAAGGATTTCAGTATAAGGTTGAATAGGTGCGATTACACTCCTTTTTACGTCTGTACTCCATTTCGCAGAGTTCATCAGTCAATGTCTCTATGCTTGCAAGGATACGCTGTAAATCGGTCATTTTTATATCTCTCAGAGGACCTTCTTCATTTTCTTTCTCCTCCTTTGGATGTTGACTTAATTGTTCGGCTAATTCTTTTAAGTCTTCATTGAAAAGCGGTTTATCATGACTCTCTTCTATTGCTCTAATTCCTCGAAATTGCGCATAAATGCTGGGAGAAGTTTTTGCCATGCTCCTTTTAAACACTTTGCTGACACTTCGTTCCAAGCTGCCTTGATGTTGTTAATGCCCTTCAAAATATCGAATGGCTGCCAGTAGTCTTTAATAGGCTTTGAAGATTGATATAATCTCCTGATCCATCAGTTTGCAAAAGCGATGCTGTGTTTGGGGGCATGTAAATAACCTTACATCCAATGGTGTTCTTACTTCAGCAAGTTTTTGAGGATGTCCAGGAGCATTATCCAAGAGAAGCAATGCCTTGGCTGGCAAATCATTTTCTTTACAGAAGCAAAGCACAGTAGGACAAAAATAATTTGTGTACTAATCTATGAAAACATCTTGTGTAACCCAAGCTTTCTTGTTCCATTTCCAATAAACTGGAATAATGGCTTTTAGGCCCTTGAAGGCATGTGGTGTCTGTGAATGGTACACCAACATTGGTTTAAGCTTCAAAGTTCCGGAGACATTTGCACCCAACAAAAGTGTAAGTCTATCTTTTGCAGCTTTAAAACCTGCAGCGGAATGTTCTTCATAGAAAATGAAGGTGCACGATGGCAATTTTTTCCACTAGAGCCCAGTCTCATCAACATTAAAAATGAGATCAGGAGAATAACTTCCTTGTTCTACACAATCTTGAAATTCTTTAGGAGAAGCAGCCGCTGCCGCAATATCTGCAATTGCTGCCTCACCACATCATTTGACACTATGGCACTTACTTCGAGACTTAAATCTCATGAACCAACCTTTGCTTCCTAAAGATGTTTCTTCGCTTCCATCTGTTTTTTTAAAATCCTCAAAAATTGTTTTTGCTTTCTCAGTTATAACAGCCTGCAACAGAGGAATGTTTTTCTGATTCAAGTCATCCACCCATAATGATAATAATTTTTCAATTTTTTCATGAAGTTTACTCCTGCTATAATTTACATGTTTTGCATTTAGTACTGCTGTAGATTGTTGTGTAGACTGTTTTTTTCTATCTGCATTTTTCATAATTGTGGTAACAGTCAATGGAGATAAGTTCATACTTCTACAGACATTAGCACGTGTCTGCTCATCTTCCATTCTTCGAATCACTTCCATCTTCTTTTCAAGTGTGATTGATTTCCGCGCCTTCTTAACACCAAGTTCTGCTAACTTGGTGCTAACTTTTCTGCACTTCTTTTATCAGACATGGTATGTAATTACGTACTTTATCAATTTAAATACGTATATCAACAGTAAAACTAGATTTAATACATATATGTCGTAGTAGCTCGGTAAATACTAAAACACTAGAGTGGTAAAGACACTGATAGGTAAAAAATAAGAAAGTAATTTTCCTTTTTTACAAAGCTTTGATACAACTGGCGCGTGCTTTGAAAGAAAGCTCATGCATGCATCCGACGTTATTGTGAATCGCCGTAAATTGAACCGTTGTAAAATGAGGGCTGCCTGTATTTGGTTCTTGTTTTTTTTTCCTCCACTAATTTTGTATATTATGGGAAACAACAGTTTGCTTTTGACAGCTGATCAACTTTATTTTCAAAACTTTTTCACATATTTTTCTTTTTAATATGAAATTCATTTTCCTCTTATACTCTTATGTCCTGAACAAGGATGAAGATATCACTATCAGCAATACCATAGCAATAATGCTTTTCTTGTGTCATCTCCATGTGAATTTATGAACATCTTTATATTGTAATGCGATGTTTCTAATGAGTAGTGTGTGTTTTGAACAGAATTCAGCAGGTATGTACTATTATTATTATTATTATTAGCTCTGCCCTTCCAGATTTTCCTGAAACATTTCTAGATCTGTGACTCACTTCCTACTCTGCTGTTTTAACTCCAACAAGGGTCAACTTTTCCATTTTCTTTGTCAGTTACCCTGTCTAATGACTTGAAAACTTCCTCCACTTTTTTCTTATTAGAACCTTCTGTAGGACTAGAGAAAGTCTCATCTAATTTCCCATTTTGAAATTACTCCTTGAAATTGCTTATGATTTACATAGTTTATTTTAGTGTTTCGACTAGTATGATTATCCTTTCCTTTCCTTGACCATTATTTATAGTTATTTAGAACATCTCACCTATTTTAGTTCTAGAAACACCATTTATGTTGACATGATACTTTTTGTGATCAATAATTTATATTGACAGTCAATTATGCCACTGGCTGATTTTTCATTGTTCACACTGGTTTCCTGATAAAAACAGCTAGGGAGGGGGTATTTGTTTAACTAGGTGGTACTCCAGCTGGGATGACAATTCATCATGATGTATCATTGTGTTTATTTTGAAGTGAATGCAGGATTCGGTTTAGTAAGTTCCAAATTGTCAGCCTATCCTCATTTGTTTGCTATCTAAGCAGATACCTAATAACAGGATTACCACATGGTGAGGTTGGACATTAGGTCAGAAGCTCTAATAGATTATCCACATTCCTTACAGCCTATCTGAAGGTCTCCTTCCAGTTATTTCTAGTTTACATCTTTAAGGATACCTCATTTAAATATATTTGCAAAGTATAGATAGAATAAATGTATTTGTTGCTGTTTTCCATTGTGTCGTGTTGCTATTGTCAGGCAAGTAAGGTCATTCTTCTTCTTTTATTATCCTTCATGCATACTTCATTCATCCTTCTAACTCTATGAATAGTTTGATATTTTAGACTTTTTCCATGCATTGCTAATCTCCTCATCTAATTTATGTTTCTTAATCAATAGTTCCACATTATCTTTCATTACTGGTAAATCTTTTGTTTCTGTTCTGTATTATTATTAGCAGAGACCTGCTTATTCATACTTACTAGTGTCCAAAACCTAAGGACGAACACTATTTGTGAATATTACCTCAAATTCAGACGAATCACCTTGTGGCAATTTGTATAACTGACGATTTCTAGTAGAAAGCAGATACACATTCAAATTTTTGAATCGCACGTGCAAGCACTCAGCAGAATAAAAAGCTGTGCTGAGTGAATTGTATTTGAAGAAAGCATTTTTCATGAAAGAATAAAGTTGTAAACTTGGATATCTTATAATATCTTGAAGACATCTAGATGGTTTCACGTGGGGAAGAATTATTGGAAAGCTTGAAGAAGGCGACGGAATTACTGATATTGCCAGAGAGGTTGTGTTCCATAAGTTTGCTAAGAAGTCGTCCGCACTTGACTGCAGAAATGCTGTGCTGTGGTTATATGTTCAGTATTCTTGTCGGCTGTGCCTTTTGTTGTACTACATACTTCCACTACTCTGCTTTGTCTTTAATTTCTCTTTTACTTAAATATCGTTAATGGTTGGCTGTCTTAACTCTCAACTGCCGCCATATATATATATATATATATATATATATATATATATATATATATATATATGTTAAAGATACCAAGCAATTTTAAACTTGGTTTTACTCCATTTCCCAAGTAAGCAAACAGACAAAAAGTCAAGTTTGCGCCTGCAATTGATGCAAGTCTAACTGATCCTACAGGTAGTGCAAGACCAGGACAACTCATGGTAAAGGTGGGGCAAGCTCCGATCACTAATCTTAATATTTACCCTTAATGCCAAAACACATCTCCAAGAAGGGGGATGTATGATGTTTTGTATTAAAGGCAAGGGGCCACTACCCAGACCGGTTTCGACCTTTATTGAGGCCTCATCAGTGGGAGCTAGGCTAGAATACCAAGATTTAGTAATACAGAGCTTGTAAAACCTTGCTGAAGTAAGAACACCATTGGATGTCAAGGTTGTTTATATGCCTCCAAACACAACATCGTCTTTTGCAACTGATGGATCAAGGGATTATATCAATCTTCAAAGCCTATTACCTCTGTATAACATTTATGGAAATGGTAAGAGTCTTGAACACTTCAGGAAAAACTATTAAGGACTACTGGCAGTCATTCAATATTTTGACGACCATTAACAACATCAAGGCAGCTTGGAACGACGTGTCAGCAAGTGTTTAAAAGGAGCATGGTGAAAACTTCATCCAGCATTTATGCACAACTTAGAGGAATTAGAGCAAGAGGAGAACGTTATTGAAGACGTTACCAAGCTTGCGCGAGAGGTGGGAATGAACGATATTACAACTGAAGATGTGACAGAAGTCTTAGAGAGCCATGATAAACCGCTTGCCAATGAAGACTTAAAAGAATTAGTCGAACAATTAAGTCAACATCCAAAGTAGGAGAAAGAAAACGAAGAAGGTCCTCTAAGAGATATAAAAACGGCTGATTTATAATGTATCCTTGCTAGCATAGAGACATTGACTGATGAACTCTTCAAAATGGACCACGATTGGAAACGGAGTACAGACGTAAAAAGGAGTGTAATCGCATCTATTCAACATTACACTGAACTCCTTAAAGAAAGAAAAAGAAAATCTAGGCAGTTAACACCAGATACTTTTTTCAAAAAAAATGCAGGTGATCCAAAACCAATAACTTCAACATAGAAATATGTAATATCTTTTCGAAGTTTCATATTTTTTTGTATATAATTTTGATTTGTTTTCGTTATTAATAATTTTATTTTAACAAATATATATGTATTCATTATCAAAGCTTTAAATATAATAATGTTACACATACTTCACGTGCATATTTTTTGACTGCGTGGAACATAACTTTGTACCTCCCATTAAAATTGGGTTTGTTTTACGCCAATTTGGGTTATGCCCGTTTTTTCAGGAACAGAAGTGAGGCATAAACCGAGGGTTGCCTGTACTCTTGTTCAATATTACCACTACTTACAATATTTGTTCAGCAGACAGTCTATCACATCAAACTTTTGTACACATTTAAGTCTTTTTTCTTTTCTTTCCACTTACTGACACGTTTCTGTTTTCCTGCTAAATTTCTTCCTTGTTCGAGTAGTTGACTTTGCCTTTCCTTATTGGATCCTTAACCTGTAGGTGATCCAGGTAAATGACAAATGATACTTCTCCTTCAATTCCTGACAGCAAAATTTTGCATGACCATGATCTCAGGTCAGGGAAGAGATAGGAAACCCTAAGTTAAAATTCCTTTCTGGCGAGCTGCCTTATATATGCACGTGTCTCTCGAATTTGGTGATGTATTTACCTTCGGGCATGATGTTATCCTTCGTGCATCTTTGGAGCTCTTTATCCATGGCAATTATGAAGTCACCATATCTAGAGGTCAATGCAAGACCTCTGGATATGATGACTTCATTCTTCACAGGTCTTTGGAATTTTCCAGTTATGGCAATTCTCAGAAATCTTCACTAGTTTTAGCATTAGACTTGCTACTTTAACTTATTTGATGATGTCATATGTCACATTATTTCTAACAAAGGCTGAATACAATATTACAGAAAATATAACAATTTTCTGAGTGCATTCTCCTAAATAAAATAATAATAAAAAAAATGTAAAACCGAACATAAGTTACAAAGTCACTTATCATGAGAGATTTTACACTACCATGAAGGCAGATTTTTTTTTTTTGTTATAACAGTAGACATAATTGATGCACCATGGCAGATCAACTTACAAAGTCAGCTCCATTCAATCACAGGTATCTTGACAAACTGTGGCAAGTAGGCCTATCATAGCTCATTGTATAGCACATTTTTAGTGGTGGTGGTGTTGTATCCATAAAAATTAGTCAAGACACAATGGGTTAATCTACTTCTTACAGATAAGTAATTTTAGTCTTCCCTCTAATTCTAGATGACACTTGATCTGGCATGAAAGTGGTACTGCTTACCATCACGAGAATGTTCTTGAAAGGAATGGATATGGTGGTGCTGGGGCCATGTTGTGGGGAGGCATTATACTTAACAGATGCTGTGAGATACAAGTGCTGGAAAAAGGGATTATATGACTGGTGAACAATATTGCAATGAAGTTCTTCAACATCGTGTTCAATTGTTCTGCAGTGCTGTAGGTGAAGAATTCATTTTTATGGATGACAATGCCACACCACATCATATACGAGCAATCGAGATATGTTGTAGAAGAATATTAATCGAGTGGCCAGCACACTCCCCAGATTTTCAACAGAATACATTGCTATAGGGAAATGCATCACTGCTCAAAATTTCCTTTCCAGAAAGCAAACAAGGCCTTATCCTTCCTCTAATGGAGGAGTGGGCCAATTTGCCTCGAGAACTCCTGAATCACTTGGTGCTAAGCACGATATGATGTCGTGAGAGCTACATTGCAGTTCAGAGTAGACATATTCCATAATGAAATGTCTCTCCATTAATTCCTTAATTACTTACTTACGAAATTTGTAACTTTTGCCATAAACGTATTGCAATTTGTATGAAATTCATAACACATTTTTGTGTAATATAATTTATTAGTATGTTGGCAATAAATTTATGTCCACATTTGGCTGTAGTTATGAAAAGTTTTTCATATGGAGGTAAAAATGTAGTTTGTCCTCAGCTTTTGAACATCAGTGTAGTTGCACTCATCATTACTCTGTGAGAAAAAAATCTAGCTCTTGTCCCTTTCTTACACAAACTTTAACTTCCATGGATGTCCTTTGTCCTCTCCCCACCTTCTTATAACAACTTTAATCACCCACTATCCTACAAAATATGAAGTTTATAGACTTCTTTCATATCAACTCCTCTTTCTGCTATGCATATAATCTAAATCTATCCTCATAATCTACATTCCAAATCCCAATATCATCTTTGGTTTCAATGAAGTTCTCACTATTTTACTTATCATTAATACTGGCCTGTTGAACCCCCAACTGTGCAACCAGGGGATAGAGCTTCATGCCAACTCGAGCATCAGCATGGGGCAGCAGGAAACAGGACTCATCACTCTGAACAATCTTCTTCCATCTGTCGAGGGTCCATTTTCGTCTATTGTCGAAGGCTGATGTTCCTTGACCCATGCAAGTCGTCATTAGTGATGCCTGGCCATCACCATCGGTACCCTTGTTGGTCTCTGGCTGTGAAACCCCAGGTGAAGGTACAGTGCATGGTGCATGTGGAAATGGGTCGAACTGCCCCTTATTCATTCATCACTATCTATGTTTACAATTTAGACTTCAACTTCTAAAGATTGTATCTGCAGAAGTAGGCAGTGATTATCAATGTATGATCATTTCATTGATTTTTAATACTTTCTTAATTTAATTTAGAGCTGCAGTCAAAAAAACATGTTCTAATTGAAGGGTGCTCTAGAAAAATAAACTTGGCTTATCTCCTTATATCTTTTTCTTTCATTTATCCTGGCCTGGTCATTAGCAAAAATTAGTGTTTAAATTCATGTTGGAGAATAGTTTAATACCTGGATAGTTTTTCCATTTTATTTTATTTAAATATATTAAATATATATATTAAATACATTTACAGATAAGGGACATCCCTGTCTAACACTTTGGTTTATTTCTTTCCAGGATGATGTAGTTCAGTTGTGTATGTATATATTGTTATCTTCATATAAACATATAATAGCCCTTAGAATGTTTGATAAAACAAACATTTTATTTAACATATTTTGTAATATGTTAAATAAAATGTTTGTTTTATCTTATCCAATGCTTTTTTAAATTAAATGTGATACATGTTTCTAGATCATACTCTATTTTTTTCTATTATTAATTTTAAAGAATCTGAATCTATATACATGAATATCCTTTTCTAAAACTATTCTGTGTGCTTCCAGAATCGAATCTTATTTTGTAACAGGAATTCAGAATGCTTATACCGTTTTTTAGAATTTCCTTTATATATATATGTACAGTCATACCCCGACTTCCGCGAATCCGGAGTTACGCGGTTTCTTATATGTACGTATTCCCGTCCCACTTCACGCCTCACCACTAGTCGTATCTGTCCAGCGCCAGCTGCATTCGCCAGTGTCGCACATGCTGTGAACAAGCACTGACGTGTTTCACACGGTCTCCATTCATACACGAATTTTATAGTCTACCAACCTTGCGATTGTTTAATGTTATGTTCTTGATAAAAATTTTATCACATAAAAAATAATAAAGTCATCCAAAAGAAGCAAGTCCGATTCTTCTACAGCTAGCAAGAAAAGAAAAACATTGACTTTGAAAGCAAAACTCAACATCATTAAGGATTTTGAAGGCGGAATGAAAATTTGTGAGCTAGCAAAGAAGTTCGATCTACAGCAATCCACAGTACGAACAATCATAAACGAAAGGTTTATAGATTTTGGAGGACATAGATTCTAATGAGGAATGAATTGTAGCCACAAAGCAAGAAAAAAAAATCATTAGCTTGTTATGAAGAAATTTTGCGTGGCAAGAAAAAGACATTATGCTGTCAGACGAATCCATTAGATTTTATGAAACCATCGACATCGAAATAGCTTTCTTTTTTTTTTTTTTATGTACGAAAAACTACAATTATGTTTATATTTGTTAAAAAATATAGGTGTTTTTGTAAACCTTTGGTCCCAATTGTATGTTTGTATATATAAATTACATGGAAAATTATACCCAGACCAGAGTTACACGAATTCGACTTACGCGCTTTTTGTTGGTCCTACCTACCGCGTAACTTTGGGGTATGACTGTATATATATATATAGAGAGAGAGAGAGAGAGAGAGAGGATGGGGGGATTACTATTGTCACTATTTTCCATTCTTTTGATGAAATTCCTGTTGAATAAACTTTATTTTAAAACAATGTCTCTCTTCCTCTAAATTATCCTACATATTTATAATTTTCCTGTCTCACAGAATGCTCTTCTTTAAACCACTCCCAACCTCGCATCCTCTGTGACTAGAAAGGTACTAAATGGGATGACTTCCAGGATTTCTACTGTTCCTTTCCTTGGTCTGCTCATCCAACTCTAACATCTCCTCTGAACACATCAGACATTATCTTCACTGCCGTGCAAAACTTCATCCACATTCAACTACCGCAGGTGGCTGACATCAAGAATCCCAGTTTCATACTCAGCCTATACCAAAGCACACAACAAATGCAAAACAGTCATCAGCATATCTAAATCTGATTTCATAAAATCCAACAGCAGAAAACCAGCCTCCTGTCCAAATGAAAGCTGTGTCTTCTGGTCCCTTGTAAAGCTGTTGGATGCAACTTTTGCTCACCTACATTTCCAACACACACCCCTGATGGCACTACTGTTTCTTCACCAAAAATAAAGCTGACCTCCTAGCATTACTTTTTTCCTCGAACTCCTATATATAGATGACCAAGGAAAATCATGTGCTACCATACCAGAATTATGAGTATCATATGCCTCCTGTAGTTTTTAAACAAAAAGACAAAATTACTAAATAACTTTTGACACTAAAAATTCTTCTGATTTTGATAGCATCTCTCCATTTGTTCTCAAACATTCTCCAAAGCTAATACCTGTCCTGCATTTATAATCTATTATACATAGCTGGTATTTATCTCAGTGCATGGAACAAATCACATATTCAGCTTATTCCAAAAAAGATAAACTTCTTTGAATGGCAGAAACCACCAGTATGGTTTCTGCCATTCAAGATCCACAGCTGATCTCTTAGCTTACATCACCCACCACTAGACATATGTCATGAAAACATTCAGAGAAACTCGTGCTGTCACTCTTCACATTTCCAGAGCTTTTGACCATGTCTGGCATCAAGGCCTACTGAACGAACATATTGCCATCCTTTGGTCTACCTGCCATCCTCTGTAATCGGGCAGTCAGCTTTCTGTCTTTCTGGTCATTCACTTCATGTCATGTCAGGTGTGATGGTTTCTTTCTCTTTGAGTTCACCACTAATGCCTCAGGGTTCTATCACCTACTCTTTCTCTTATTCATAAACAACCTACTCGCAATCACCACTGCTCCTATACACAGTTTTGCAGGCAATACTACACTCCATTCATATCTACTCATTTGACAAACCTTGCAGTGCTCTGACATCCCAAGCTTCAAGATAATCTACAATTGGTGCCATAAACACTGATCTATATACCATCTTTTAATAGGCAAAGACAATCTGATCACAAAAACACAATCTTGCCCATTTCTCTTGCCAAAGAGATCTCAGCTCACCTTCTCTTGCCCTCAGTGATCAAGCCAAACAAGATCAGATCTCTACTCGAACTAACATTTATCTCTGGTCTCTTCTGGCATAAACACTGTCTATTCTACAAGTGCTTCAATAGCCACTGCTCTGCTGAACAAGCAACCAACATTCCTCCACTTTCTGTTACAACTATTAATACAAGTGCAGCAGCTTCCCAGCAATCCTTTACTGTGTAATTGCAAACACACTAAACCTGCTTCTCCTCTTCCTCTTTTATTCCATCTACTACTGTCTTCTGGACCAGTTGTCCCAAACAACTACAACCTGCAGTTTTTCAAAAAAAAAAAACTCTCAGTCTGCACCCTCCTATGTGGCACTGATATGCTTATAGATCTTCTAACTGCTCACGTATGAGATAATATATACATAAAAAAAATTTTGTGCTTAAGTGATTTTCCATTGTTTGCTTCCTTTAAACTAATTTCTAATTCTTCTCTTGTTATAACTTCATCCTTTCCACTATCTGTTTGCTAGGTTTTTTTTTTTTTTAATTATCATCAGTTCACAATTTGGAATAAAAATCTGGGTACTGTTTTTAGTTCTTTTTTTTCACTGCTTCATGTATTTACTTTTTCTCTTATCAAACATGCTGATGAGTAGCCAGTTGCAGAAACTTTTTTGCAATTTCCTCAATGCTTGGATCTCTAAGAAACTAGACCCATCTGTGTTTTCTTCCTTTGTTTTGTATTGATTTTTGGTGCTTTTCAATGAGAATATTTTATTCTTACTAGTCTGACTTTCACCACAGCATTATTTTAAACATGAAGTGGCAAGAAGCAGAAGTGGAAAACCTACTTGCCAGTCTTCCAATTCTTGGTTGTCTTTCCCCATTGCAAATAGTTCACAATTACTTCCAGAATATTGGCAGTCACTTTTTGAATCTATTCATTCAGAATCTATGCATGAAAACTGGTACTTACAACAGAAAATTATTCACAAGATCCTGTATCATATATTATTCAATAGATAAATTAAAGATGCCAAGAAATTATATTGTTTTCATCCTTTATCCAAGTGGAAGTAAACAAAGTTTGCATGTGAAGTCACTTTGCAACTGAGCTACTTGTATATAGAGGCTAATGGCTTTGCTTCATTTCAGTTGGCTTAGTATCACATAATGTGCATATCCTTACAGACATGTATAACACTATGCCTTATGGGAAGGGTTACTAACCTGACAGTTTTGACCTTTATTGAGGTCTCAACCTTGGTATCACTTATTCGTCTGCTCGCACTGATGAGACCTCAGTAAAGGTCGAAACTGGTCTGGGTAGTGGCCCTTCCCATAATGCATATCCATTATGGGATACTAAGGTAACTGATGTGAAGTCACTAGCCTATATATACAAGTTGCCCAGTCGTGAAGTGATTTCACGTGCAAACTTTTGTTTTCTTACACTTGGAGAAAGCATGAAATCAAGAATATAATTTCTTGACATCTTCAATTTACAGTGTAACTAAGTGAAAAAAACTTTCAATATTCGATAGATGAAAGTAGCAAATAGCTATAATTCTGGAGAAAAAAAATTATTTTTTCACTCTCTTCCAAGAGTAATTGAAAATAGAATTGAGACTTAGCCCTTTAGTTGTTGAAATATTAAAGGCATAAGCAAGTACTTATTTAATCTAAATAGTTATTACAGAGGGTTTTTCCCCCTTTTAGGATTTACTAGAAGCTGATGGAGGACTTAAAATTGTATGTGTTGGTTCTGTTTTTAAGAGCTGGTCATTATTAAAAGAAGGTAATGTAATCAATATAAATCATTTAATTACTTATTCCTTTGCTTTAATCTGTGTAATAATAGCTTATCTTAAATTTTCCTTACACTCCTTTTCTGCATTCAGTGAAATAGTGGAAACATAAATTATTATTATTATTATTATTATGGGCAACTCCAAGGAGTCCTTAGACTCATCGAGAGAGGCTCTAACAACACGTCAAGAACAACTATTCAACATTCACACAGTTTCTATCACACTTCGCCTTAAACTCATTCACAGTCATGGCACCCACAACAGACTCTGACAGCTTATTCCACTCATTCACCATTCTCCAAGTAAAAAAACCTAGCTCTAACACCCTTGCTAACCACACTCTTGCCCAGTTTCCATGGATGGCCCATAGTTCTCCCACCACCAGGTCCTGTTCCCAAAAATATCCTCTGAATTAATCTTATAGAAACCCTTCAGTAATTTGAATGTCTCAATCATATCATCCCCTTTTCTGCTTATAACCAATTTCTGCAACCCAAAGATCTTCAATCTGTTCTCATAAGGTTCATTCCATAGACCTGCTATCATCTTGGTCACTCGCCTTTGGATCCTCTCCACCTCCTCCCCATCAAGAAGAAACCTTTGCGCCCAGATCTTAGCACAGTAGTCAAGATGGTGTCTTATCAAGGCTCGATACAGAGGAACAATTACTTGCTTGTCTTTGCTCGTCAAAGTATTCTTCAGTAACCAAATGATATGATGAGCTGATTTAGCCACTTTTGCAATGTGTCCCTTAAACTTCAACTCCCTATCCACCAACACTCCCAAATCCCTGGCCTCGTCAATCTCCTGGAGTACAGTTCCACCAATGTGGTATACTGCTGTTAATCTTTTCACCCCAAAATGCATAACCTTACATTTTGCCACATTAAACTGACATCCATTCTCCTTAGCCCAGTCCTCCAAACTATCCAAATCATCCTGCAAAATTTTGACATCATGTGCATTCACTATTGCTCTATCCAACTTTGCATCATCAGCAAAAAAATGAACAGTTCCTCTCAGATCCTTTCCTATATTGTTAATGAACAAATTAAACAGTAGTGGTCAAAGAGCAGAACCCTGTGGCACACCACTAGTCACAGGCCGTCTTTTGGACTCTACTCCTGAATAAACTACTATCTGATATCTCTCCATCAACCACCCTCCTATCCATCCCCATATGCTGCAGTTTGCCAATTAGAATTCCATGTGGTATCCTGTCAAAGGCCTTAGCAAGGTCCAGCAGAATCACTGTAAACCCTTTACCCTTATACAGTTCAGCCATCACTGTGTTATAAAATGTGAGCAAGTTACTGAGGCATGAACTACCCTTCACAAAACCATGCTGTCCCACCATACATTATCCCATTTTCATCTATCCATTCCTGTATTTTCCTCTTGACTACCTTCTCCAAGACCTTGACAACGACTCCTGATCGGTCGGTAATTTGCAACAGTAGTCTTGGAACCTCCTTTATGCAGTGGAACTAAGTGAAAATGAAAATAAGTCTTACAGCATTATAGGGAAAAGAGATGAATATCACTTTATATGCAGTTTATAAACACACTACAGTTCGTTATTATTATTTTTGAAATTTATGTTGAAATCGTAAATCAGGTATATGAAAATGTGCAGAGGTCAAATTTCATATCATCATCAAATTCCTGCCATGTACCCTCAAGGGGTGTACAGGGTATGATAGTAATGATGTAAATTTTTCATATAGTACTAACTTCCTATCTACAATTTTCCTCCAAATCAATCTGTTACCTGTCGACTCCAACTTTATCTGATCTTATATGTCTATCTTCTAAGGCATTTTTTATTGTATCAATCCACCTATATCTTGGTCTTCCTCTGGTTCTTTTTCCTGCCAACCTGACAGAGAACACTTGTTTGCTAATCTTTCCTCTCCCATTCTGTTTACGTGACCATACCACCTGAGATTAGCTCTGCTAACATATTCTTGGATGATAACAACGTCAAATTCTTTCCTAATACCCTTGTTTTTTAATATGATATTGCCATTGAGGCCATCTATTCACGTCCCTAATCTTTCTCAGGATTCTCATATCTGCAGTCTCTAGTCTTTGGTCAAGTTTTTTACTTCTAACCCAGCTCTCAGATCCATAAATTAAAATTGGTTTGAACACTGTCTTGTATAAAGCTAATTTAGTTTTGACTAATATCTCTCTTATTCCATATAAATTTATTCAATTGACTTCCTACCATATTAGCTTTGTTGATTCTGTTGTCTATTTTCATATTTAATTTACCATCTTGTAAAAATCGTGCCTAAGTAGATGAAATGTTTTACTTGTTTTATAGGTTTTCCATTCACAATGCAGTTGATATTTTCAGTGCTTCTGCCTATTTGCATTGTCTTGTTATTTTGCTGACCTTCATACCATTCACATTCAGTGATTCAATTTAGTCAGGGAATCTTGCGGACTTGTAGCAGATTTATTTAGAAGTATAATAATCTGCATAAAGCAAACAGCTGACATTAACATCTCCAATTTTGATATCAGGTTTAATACCGCTTTCCTTCATAATGTGATCCATAGAGAATGCAGCATGCCATCGATGTTTCCCAAACCACAAGACCTTACATTTTGCTGCATTAAACTGACTCCCCCCATTCATTTGCCCATCTATCTAGCTTATTCAAATCCTCTTGCAGGGCTACCACATCTGCACTAGTACTAATAATCCTTCCCAGCTTCGCATCATCCGCAAACAACTGAATATCCCCTTGCAATCCACTGGCAATGTCATTGATACAAAGGTTAAACAATATAGGTCCTAGTACTGAGTCCTGTGGGACGCCACTTGTAACCCTCTGCCTCCTTGAAACTGCTCCACCATACACAACTCTCTGATACCTATCAAACAGCCAATCCTGAATCCAGTTGACCAACCTGACACCCAGACCCATGTGCTGCAACTTAAATATCAGCTTATCATGTGGCACTCTGTCAAATGCCTTTGCTAAGTCCAAGAAAATGACAGTATATGCCTTTCCCTCATCTACTGCTCTTGTAACTTTATTATAATAGGTTAGCATATTGCTAAAAGCGTCCCTTCACAAATCCATGTTGACTCTCACAGGTAACATTACCCTCTTTTGCCCAATGCTGTATACGGTCCCTCACTAATTTCTCCAAGATCTTAACAACTACTGATGACATACAAACTGGCCTATAATTAGACACTTCCAGTCTGCTACTGTCCTTATGCAATGGCACTATCTTACCTTCCTTCCATTTCCTGGGCACCTTTCCTGCAGCCAGACTTTCATTGAAAAGCCAGGTCAAAGGCGCTGTCAGTTCTTTAGCACATTCTCTGAAAACTCGTGGTGAAATACCATCCAGTCCCACAGCTTTACTGACATCCAGAGTACTCGATATTTGGAACACACTCTCCTCCTACACCTCTAAACCTCGAACCTGCTCTATCCCTCTAGTATTAAAATTTATTCCTCCAGAATGAAATACACTCCAGTAAAGCGTTCATTGAACAATTCCACTATGTCCTCTGCATCAGTCACTCTATTGCCATTTTTATCCCACAGTCATTTCTCCTCATACTAGCCACATAGCTAAAATATTCCCTAGGATTTTCTTTGGATCTTAGGGCCAATCTCTTCTCATATTCCAGTTTTGCCCTCTTTAGCATACTAGTCACTCTCTTATTCAGAAATGGAGATGATTTATCTTGACACCAGGAAGTCTTCCTAATGGCATCCTCTGATAATTCTAGTTATCTAGACTAAACCATAAAAATTATCAAAAACGTGTCAGTTTAATATATGAAATTTTTCCTGTATAGGATTTGTGTCTACCATGGGATCCAAACTACAGGAGTATACCCTACTAAGGCTCAACAGTTCTTCAGCCATCGGTGCTGCATATCTTGGTGCCAAAGAAGTTGGAAAAACACTCCCACTTCACTTTGAAGGCAATACTTCAGTTTTATATCATTTTAAAATCTAAGTCTATAAACTACTTGTACATATGTATATCATTTGCATGCTGTGGTTATTTGTACATAGTTACTGTAATTATGTATGAATATACCTAAAATATTGTATAATAATAAGATATAGAATAAATGTATATTAATTCAAGAAAGTAAAGTATTCTGCTTTGCATAAACCATTCCTTATTAACTTGATTTTTTAAATGATAATTTCCCCCCCCCCCCAAAAAAAAAAAAAAAAATTGCATACATGTAGCACATCAGTAGTGGTAAAGCTAAAATTAGATAATCTAAGAATTTTTTTCATACGTTATAGGAAAATCATCTACCATCTAAATCATGAATCAAATCCAACTATTGAAATTAGTTGCTTATTCCTTTTATTCAGTTTAAACTCAGTACAGTCATAATGATAAAGTTAGAGAGGTATGACTTTGGAAATTCCTGACTAATACTAATAATATCTCATAGCCGGTTCCTTAAGGATCAAAGCTAGATGACTTAGAAGAGACCCCCCCCTGCATAGTCTAAAGTGTGGAGAACTGAACAGGGCTTCTGAACCACTGTTCAATCCTTACCTTCTTGTGGTCACCTCATAATTAACAACAATGAGCAGCTATTTGAGAATGCAGCTGTTGAAATAGGTACCTGATATACCATCAATATATCAGGTATCAATGGAAAAGTGATAGAACTGCTACAAGAATTTGATATACCATATCAAGGAGACAAAAATGGGCAAGATACTGCTAAATAATTAGTACTACTATTCAGGGAAAAGGAGGAGTAGCTCTAATATACACTAGACACAAAGATTAAGCTTCTTCAATAGAAGGCAATTTTAAGTAATAATATGGACAAAAATTAGGAATTAGTAAAATTTATTTTTGTGGTCCCACAAAAATTTTAGTATGGAAGTATAGAAATGTGTCAAGAAAAGGTAGCTAGAATAAAGGAAATAAAAAAAATAACTAAATAAAATCCTCTAATGATTTTATTCCCAAAGGCAAAGCTCCTTTAGCCCTACTTAACTTTGGGAAGAGCAATGAACATTACTGTTAGCTGAGTTCAGGAGTACTTGATTTTATAAGTATCAAGGGGGGGGGGGTATAATAGACAACTTCAAATACATCTTGTAGTCCTAAAAGGACTATGATATTGTGTGAAATAGTGAGGGTTTTTTTTTTTTTTTTTCAAAGGTTAAAAAAAGTTTCTGGGAGAAGGAAAAAACCTTTTTGTTGTGTCAAAGATCAACTTGGAAACTTGCCAAAAAAAAAACCCACTATAAAAAGTTCTCTAGTTGGTGAGAAGAATCAGAGCTATAATGGTCTTTTTTCAGTTAGTAAAGCACCTTGGAGATAAATGTCATTTCCAAAAGGCTACACAAGCACTAACACAAAGCGTGAGAAATGAACATCAGACACACAGAAATCTGGAGAAAAGAGCATGGCTAATATTAATAGGGCATGAACTATTCATTACTATAGTCTGACCACATAAGTGAGAGCTCTCCTTGGCAGACTGCCAAGAATAGTCAATTCATGTTGAAGGGGAGAAAGAAATAAGGCGAATTGGTCACCAACACGTACAATCACGTGCTTTATAATTTGGAAAATTTTCACATAAAATTTTCCAACTGTTATACAAGCAAAATAGTTACCACTTTAAAAACGACAATGATCATAAAAGAATAGTTAATTTTCCAACGTGTAATGATAAACACTCATCCCACAATACGATCGATTACCCTATTATCGGAATGAATTCTCCTTCTTTAGACATGTGCAGAAGTGTCGAATCTGTGGGCATACCATATTCCAGCATAAAGATGCACATATATTCATATTTAGAGTACTACATAGAAGAATTTATGATATCTTCTCACGTATTCACTCTATAAGAGTATACAAGGGATTTCAAAAAGGAAGTGATCACCAGTTAGTTTTGAGCAGGGGAAAAAATATAAGATTGAGAATAAATATTAACTTAAGTTTTAAAAGGAATCAAAGTCTAGTAGCTGTTTGAAATAGTGTTGACTGAACTATACAAATATTATTGCAGGAAAAATGAGAGCTTGAAAACAAGAGCTAAACCTTGGTAACTCATTGGGAACATCTGAAGAATGTTGACTGATTCAACATTCTTCAACATTCATGGGGAGGCATGTGGTAAAAATTTTCTCAAGGACACCAAAATCAGAACTTCAAACTGACTCAGGACGTTCAAAAAGCTGTCTCGAAAAGAAGAAGAAATGTCAAAAGTTTCTGACAAGCCATAGCAGGTGCCCTCAGAAAATATAAACAGCTAATCTGAATGTAAAAGTAATGAAACAAAAGTCATGGAAACTGATAAGAATGCATTATATATATCAATGTGGAAGCAAGATGTTCTGGGGGCCGTTTACAAAACACAGAAATGGAAGTGATGATTCATGGTTTTAGTGGTGCAGGGACAGCAAAGGTCATACTGCACCATCTCAAAGGTTATAGCAGTACAAAAGGTAAGACAATCACAAACATCCATGCCAGCAGCAGGATTCAAACCTGCAACCTGTTCATTGGAGGCAAGTATGCTAACCTCTCTGCCAACCAGGCTGGTGAAAATGAAGTAAAAAGTCATGTAAAAGAAAGGAACTAGATGAATAAAGGTGACTTTAAAAAAATTTTTTTTGAATGTCTGGAGTAATTATATTGAAATAGAACATTGGCAAAAAATATTTAAGAAGAATTCCAGCAAGAGTATTGGAAACCTGAAATGCAGAAAAGCAGCTGGAGTAGAAATGCTTACATAAGGAAATAAAAGTATTTTATACAAATAGTCAGAACTCAACAAATACTCTCAATCCATCACATTCTTCTGTGATTTCTAAAGAAATCACAGAAGAATGTGCAAAATATGAGTAACAATGGTGTTTTTACTGTTCTTCCTGCTCTTGACTTTTCCTTTGTTTGGATCTCACACAAAGGAAATATTCTCCAAAAAAAGATATAGCACCACTAATCACTTTATGAAACTCCTTCCTATTGGGACACACATAATGGCAGGAAATATATATACAGCATCAGAATGCGATGCTTTTTCTTCTTCTACATATAATGTACACCCAATGAGGAAAGATGAAACTAGTACTGCCTTTGAAAAATTAGTTATTTTCTATTTTAACATTTGACTATATAGTCATATGTTATTTTCCTTTATATATATATATATATATATATATATAAATTTGTATGCAGATTTACTTGGTTTAACAACGTTTATTAATTTATTTTAAATGACTTAACACAGAGATAATAAGGTTTAATGAGGACACTACCAGTTTCGTTGGTAATCCAACTTCTTCAGATGTCAAGGTATAAAGAAATATACAAAATAATCTGACAAAAACATTACATATTAACAACAACAGTACTAAAAACTGTAGTACAGTCAGGGCCGGTTTTATTATTAGGCGAACTTAGGCAATCGCCTAGGGGCGCTTGTGTGAGTATGACAAAATATATATAGAGGGACAATGTATACGGGCGCCTAAATTTTCTTTGCTTAGGGACATCAGATACTCTCGGACCGGTCCTGAGTACAGTTTAAATTGGAGTCTGCGCTACAGTTCCAGCTGTATGTTTACACGTGCATGTGAAATCGGGAGAACGCCAGTACTGGATAGCAGAGCTATGTGAAGCTGGCAAATTGTATGTGTGTGTGTGTATATATAAATATATATACATACATACACACACACACTACTTGGAAAGAAATAAGACACCCCATGGGCAGGGTACACAATTACACTGACTTGGGACCATCACATTCCTCCAATTTATACCAGCTCAAACATGTGACTTACATGGCATGATGCACCCTGCCCATGGGGTGTCTTATTTCTTTCCAAGTAGCATGTGTGTACATACACACACACACATACAACTTGCCAGATTCACATGTTCATGGCTGCACAAAGGGAACTCATGGAGTTTGAAAGAGGTGTTGTAATAGGATGCCATGTTGCAGGCCTATCTGTTTGGCAAATTGTAGAAAAATTGGGACATCCTAGGTCAATAATCAGAGATACCATACCATGCTGAGATAGAAGCACAGTGAGTCAACTGCAAGTGCTACCTGCAGTGGACGACCTACCACACTCACCAAACGTGATTGTAGAGTGCTACGAAGCTTGGAAGGTTATGTAAAAACTGCCATTCCTCAGCTTACACACTGAATGCAGAGTTCCTGGCATTGACTGAACATGAATCTGCACAAAAACATTCAGAACCAAGGCTCACAAGAGTTTCCTTGGCAGGACCGTAATATGCAAGCCTCACATTACCTGAACCAACATGCAGTGTCATCTTCAGTGGTGCAAAGAGCATGTGGAGTGGGTGTGGAAGGAAAACTGTTATGGAACGATGAATCACTACTCTCTCTACTGAACAGATGCCTAGTTAATGTCTCTTACCAGAGTGCGTAACTCCAACTATGAAATTTGAAGGTGGCAGTGTGATGGTTTTGTCCTGTTTTTCCTGGTTTGCCTCTGACCTCTGTTTGTGGTATTACGAACACTGAACATTCTTCATACTTTGTAGTGTTTATACAGAACTGACCATTGTTACTTTCAGCAAGATAATGCACCGTGCCATAAGGCTGGTGGGCATGAATGTCACCACACTTCACCGGCCTCCAAAGAACCCTGATCTCAACCATATTGAATATCTGTGGGACAAACTGGAGCATCAGATAAGGTAAAGGGATGTCTACCCCACAACAGTCCATGACCTCATTACATGCTTACAGAAAGAATTGTCCAAAATTCGAATTGATTACGATTATACTTGTGGAAAGTATGCCCTGTAGGATTGCTGCAGTCATCAGCAAAAGGTTCTACATTTCGTTAAAGTGGGCAACGTGGCTATTTGTTCCTCATACTATGGTGTTTATTGACTTCTTTCCAAGCAGCGTATATATGCATGCTTCTGTATTTATATATAATATACTGGGCGAGTACATTTTTGTTCTTGGCAAGTATGATTTTGGATAATTTGTTAAGCCCTGTATATATCCCTCTCCAAGACTTAGAACATCAGACATCCACCAAAAACTCCACATCACCCCATGAAAAATCTAGGCATCTATGAGTGGCATTTGTTTTGTAGGCCAGACAAAAAGATTGGGAGAGATCTGCATGTCTGAACATGTAAAAGATGTTGAAAAAGAAGAGAGCAATTAATCAGGCCTGGCATTCCACATAACCACTACTGGCCATCAAGTACTTTGGCAACAAACAAAAATGTCATAATGATCATAATTGTTTTAGAATAAAATTTAAAGAAGCCTCACAAATGCTTAAATTCCTACATAATGCAATAAAAATCAAGGCTTAATTTTGCATCAAGTAGGGTCTGCTTCCATCAAAAATTTAACGGCTACAGACCTAGGATATAACATATGTGATAGCAACAACTAGCAGTGTTCCAACACTCATACAGTAACGAATTTGCCATTTGTATTCTGGTTTATCAATTATGTTACAGTTATGAAGTTAAAAACATCTAATATGTATAATTAATTGTTAATTTAATCTTAAATTGTTAATTTAAGATTAAATTAAAGATTGAAAATTAAAGAATGAGAATATTAGTATAATGAGAATAATAGTAGCCAACTACAGTGCTTGGCTACTCCTGCTTTTATGAAAATGAAGTAAAATATAAACCTAAAAAATAGGACAAAGGGTGCCCAAGTTGCAAAAACTTTACCATCATTTCTAACCAGACTTTGGAACATGATGCACATGTGTAATTGCAACAAATACAGTATAATTTTTCTTGGAAATTTTTTCAAGTCTTCTCCACAAACCAGTACTCCAAAAAAATAATAATAAAATAAATCAGTTGAGAAATTAAAGGCCATTGATTTCACTAAGGGGCAGTGACAGCTCGTGGCTTAAAATCGTGGGAATGCAACTTTCAAAATATGCATACACACTGTAAGTACAGTGTACACATGTTTGGATAAAACATCAAAATTATGGTAAAAATTTAAAAAAAAATTAAACATGAAAAAATATTGTTTATTATCGATAAAATTATACGGTTTGGTATAATTCAAAATTACTTAAAAATTACTATAACAAATGTTATGTCTTTAAATTGTAATGTCCAAATATTTAAAGAAACGGAGTAAACACGATAAGCACTACGAACACTCTACTACTGGCACAAACTGCATATAAACAACAGTGGAATTGTGTGATGGACAGTGCTGCATTACGCTAATAGTTCGCATCTCACTATGATATGCATATGCTTGCAACCATAGCAATATGACACTGTGGAAAACACAGTGCCGCTAGCGTCCTTTGCCCTCCTAAGTGCTACAAGATGGATTTTTATTATTTTTTTTTTACAAAATAAGAGAATTGTATAGGATTATTGATGATAAAATTAAATATTACAAGCAAATATTAATAAATATATTTATATATGGAGAAAAATTGGGGGTGCTGTAGTTCCGCAGTGCCTATGCACGAGCTGGCCCTGCTTAGGGGGTTATACTAAGGGATACTTAAGGATCAAAGCTGGATAACTGAGATGAGACCTGTACATACCTTTAAAGGAATGCAGAGAGCCAAAAAGGGCTTCTGACCTAATGTCCAATCCTCACCTTTTCGTGGTGCACCCTGTTAGGTTATACCTGGATACTGAATGAACAAGGATGGGCTAGCAATTTGCAATTTAGCCGAACAAATTGTATCCTTATTGGCTTAAACCACAACATTAAATGATGGTGCAACATAACAGAATTTCATGCTGGCTGGGGCATCACCCAGTTAAACAAGGGTCTCCGTTGTTTTCGTCAGGGAACCTTCAACAATACTATCAAAATAAGAAGCCTGAATGGCAAAGAAATGGAGCTAGCTGAGGAATTGGATAAGTACCAAATCGACATAATCAGGTGGCTGAAAAAAGAACAGACAAAAACTGGTGAGATCTTTCTGAGCAATAAATACAAAATGTTATATTCAGGCAATGACAATCAAGAAAAAGAAGATGCAGCCATATATTCAGATCTAAATACGAGGCTAATCTTCTTGAATGGCAGGCAATTTCAAGTAGAGTGATGAGGGAAAATATCAGAATGGGGAACTGGACAATGAGACTTATAGTCCTGCAAAAGGTTCTACTAAGATAGAAGTGGAGGAATTTTTTTAAGGCTTTAGAGAAAGTAGCTGACACAATTAAAAAAGAAAAGTTGGTCCTTGTTGGAGATCTAAATAGCAGAGTAGGAAATGATTGTCAGACATAAAAATATTTTGGGAAAATTTGGAGAAAAGAGCAAAGCTAATAATAATGGGAAATACCTCTTGGATTTCTGCTCAGGACATCGACTGGTTATTACTAACACCATGTTCCAACATAAAAATGTGCACAAATTCATATGTACAGAAGAAGCAAGGAATAAGAAAAGTCTCATTGACTATGTTATTGTTGATAGTGATCATTTCTCCCTGGTGCAGGACACCAGATTGTACACAGGATTTGAAATTGGAAGTGATCACCATTTAGTCTTCAGCAGGATAAAATTGAATTTCACATTGAAAAGAAGAACATGTAAGAAAGTTTTAAAGCAAATAAAAGTTGAGCAGCTCTTAGATGTGAACTGTAGACTAAAATACACAAACATTATTCAAGAAAAAATGAAAGAGTTTGAGAACAGGAACCAAATCCTGGAGATTCAGTGGCAAGCCCTGAAGAAAACCCAGATTGATTCAGCCAGAGAGGCATGTGGTGAGGTTCTCTGCAAGGATAGAAAAATCAGAACTCCATGGTGGACACAGGAAAGGCAGTGAAGGAAAAGAAGAAAGCATATCAAAAGTCCTGGCAAATAAGTCAGCTTGTGCTCTTAGAGAATACAGAGACAAATGTAAGAAAGCTAAACGCTGTGTATAACTACCTAAACAAAAGTCATGGGAAGACTTTGGTAAGAACATGGAAAATAAATATCAAGAAGGTGGCAAGATATTCTGGAGGTTGTTGAAGAAACTCAGAAATGGAGGAAAGAGTGCTGTAAAAGGAATTAGAGATGATAAAGTTGAGATGAAAACTGGAGAAAAAGATATCCTTGAAGTAATTTAGCAATTTTTCAAAGTAATTACTTTGAAAAATTGCTAAATGAAACCAGCAGTGATGACAGCACAATGATTAAAAAAAAAAAACACTGATCAGGCATGCAATTAGGAATACATATCCATACTTGAAGTAGAAAAAAAGCCATTAAAAGTCTAAAATGTGGAAAGGCAGCTGGAGTAGATGATATTTGACCAGAAATGCTCAAGTATGGAGGTATAAAAGTCTTACAGTGCTGCACTGCATAGTTCAGAGGATCTGGACAGAGGGACAAATTCCAGATGATTGGACTAGGGCTCTCATAGTACCCATATATAAAAAGGGAAATAAAACAGAACGTGAGAATTACAGAGGTATTTCTTTGAGTGTTCCTGGTAAGATTTATGCCAATATATACTTGAGAAACAGTTGAGAAGAATTGTGGAAGAGAAGCTTGGTGAAGAATAAGCTGATTCAGGCCAAATAGAGTCTGTCAGGATCAGATTTTCACCTTATGATAAATAGCTGAGAAGTCATGGGAATATAACAAAGATATGTATTTAAGTTTTGTGGATGTGGAAAAAGCATATGACAAGGTGCCAAGAGAGAATCTATTCAAAACATTACAGTTGTTTGGTGTCAGTGGGACATTATATCAAGCAATACATAGTCTATAGTCTATTTGAGTTACAAGTCAGAAGTTAGAATTGAAGGAAGTACAGGATGATGATTTAATGTTAAATCTGGTGTCAGACAAGGATGTACATTATCCCCTTTGTAATTCATTATCTATATGGATCACATTATGAAGGAAAGTGGTATTAAACCTGATATCAAAATTGAGATGCTAATGTCAGCTCTTTGCTTTATGCAGATGATGTTATACCTCTAAATAAATCTGCTACAAGTCTGCAAGATTCTCTGACTAAATTGAATAACTGTTGTAATAGATATGGTATGAAGGTCAGCAGTAACAGCCTATTTTCAGCAATGAAAATAGGCAGAAGCATTGAAAATATCAACTGCATTGTGAATGGAGAACTTATAAAACAAGTAAAACACGATTTTTAAAAGATGGTAAATTAAATATGGAAATAGACAACAGAATCAACAAAGCTAGTATGGTAGGAAGCCAACTGAATAAATTTATATGGAATAAGAGAGAAATTAGTCAAAACACTAAATTAGCTGTTTACAAGACAGTGTGCAAACCAATTTTAACTCATGGATCTGAGAGCTCTGTTAGAAATAAAAAACTTGACCAAAGACTGGAGACTGCAGATATGAGTTCTGAGAAAGTTTAAAGGCATGAACAGATGGCATCAATGGCAATATCATATTAATCATATTACAAACAAGGATATTAGAAATGAACTTGCCATTGTTAAAATCCAGGAATGTGTTAGCAGAGCTAATGCTATGGTCACTTAAACAGAATGGGAGAGGAAAGATTAGGAAAACAGTTGTTCTCTGCCAGGTTTGCAGGAAAAAGACCCAGAGGAAGAACAAGATATAAATGGATTAATATGGTAAAAAGTGCCTTAAAGATAGAAATATAAGATCTGACAATGTTGGAGTGTTGACAGGTAACAGATTTATTTGGAGGAAAAATTTTAGATAGGAAGTTAGTAATGATGTAAATTTTTCATGCAGTATTATCATATCCTGTACTATCATATCCCTTGAGGGTAAATCTCAGGAATTTGATGATAATGGTTTTACCAAGACGTGAAGAGTTTTACATTGGGAAGGAAAAAATAAAATAAAATATATATATATATATATATATATATATATATATATATATATATATATATAATTATGGTAATTTATTTTGTTAATACTTCATATCCAGTATAAGGAGGGTAACCAGTGGTGTGTGCAGAATTCTGCTCTTGGGCCGCTACTGTTTAACTTGTTTATAAATGATATATAAACAATGGCAATATCATATTAAAAACAAGGATATTAGAAATGAACTTGCCATTGTTAAAATCCAGTGAATGGATTTGGGGATCTTCAATTGTTTGCTGATGATGCAGAGTTGTAGAGAATTATAAGATTCACTGCTGATGTTAATTCCTTTCAGGAAGATTTAAATAGACTTTTGACTTGTAGTTTTCATATTAATTAGTGCATGGTGTTACATCATTTTGGAGTGTAGAAATATAAAGCTGTGTACTATATTCATGGCAATATACTGCAGGCAGTGGATGAGATTTGATTTTTGACAGTAATGTAAAGATTTTTGAATGGTTGATAGTAAGCTGAAGTTAGTGGGCATATTGCAAGTGTTGCAAAGACTGCACATCATAGTGCCACTGTGATAAGTAGTACACAAACATGCTCAACAATAGTCCACACCTTGCCTATTGTGCTCAGAGTTGGTCACTTGGTTTTCATTGTGATGTGAAAACATTGGAGAGTCAAGAGATGAGTGACTAATATCAGGACTGCAATGTTGGGTATGGAGAGAGGTTGAAGGAATGTGGATTGCAATGTTTGGTGGAATAGGAGGAAAAGAGGTGATATGATAGAGATGTTTAAGTTAGTGAGGAGGATTATAAAAGGAGTACAAAGCAAGAAGAGGAAAGCTAGAGACCATCCCTGGAAGTTATGTAATAGTTCAGTGAAGAGGCATGTGGGGAGCAGATTTTTTGCATGGAGAATTGTGAGTTAATGGAACGCATTACTGGAATATGTTGTCAGGTTCAATGAATTTCCCATGAAGTTCGCAGACCCTATGGAGGGTGTAATAATAATAGTTTCTGCAGCTATCAAAAAAACTGTACTATTCTATTCTTCACACCTTTACAGCTACTAGTGCTATACAAATCCCAAATCCACCCAACCATAGAATACTGCTAACATATTTGGAGTGGTGCACCAAAATCCTCTCTAAGATTGCTTGATGCTATCCAAAAGAGGACAGTTTAGTTAATTAATGATTCACCTCTCACAGCTCCACTTCAATCGCTCTCTCATAGATATTCAGCTTCTGCCTGTTCTATAGATACCTTTCATGGAGTGTTTCTGCTGAATTGGCCACTGTCATTCCTCCTTGTCACAAGAATAACAGCTGCTGCTAACCAACACCTATTTACAGTCCAGCTTGAAACTTGCCAAACCAACTTCTCTACCTCCTCCTTTATTCCATCTACTTCTTCTGTGGTGCATCCCCCCCCCCCCAAAAAATACAACCTTCAGCTGTTTATAAAAAATATAAACAGATACCTCTTTCTCCTTACCCATACACAGCACTGATATACTATAGGTTTTACATTCTTTCGTGTAACTTAGATAAAAAAAAGTATGGTAGATGAAAGTTGATTGATAAGGCTTTTGCATATGGAATAGAAATGTAGCACATTCCTTCGACCTGACTGTTTGGCGAGTAACATTATTAAAGAGTCCTTAGCCATGCCAAAACAAATTTCAACAAACTCAAGTTTGAAGTTGCTCACATGCTAAAGGAGAGGTTCTATCATCTAATCTTTTCTGGAACAAAGCCGAAGTACATTTAGTAAGTACTTCACTAAAGACTTTGCAAAAAATTAAAAAATAAATAATGTAGTCATAACAAGAGCTAACAACCATCACATAACAATTGTAATGGATGCCACAGATTACAAAAGAAAAATGTTGCTATTTAATGTAAGACACTGCAATTTTTAATTAAAAGTAATACAACATCCATAAATCTATTGTCCAAGATCCTAAAAACTCAAATCGATAAAATAAAATTCTGAACAATCAAACTGAGATTCTGAGGCTATTAGCAAACTGTAAATTCCACAACCTTCTACGTAGAAAATATAGGCCTAAGAAACTTTTCATTACAACTACACAGCCATAAGCAACACAAGATTTCAGCGATAAACATATTCTTGATACACGTAATGAGTTAATGGTTGTTTCAACAATATCTCTCTTGAAGATAAGTGCAGTTACTATACCAAAAAGTTTCTCAAGACATCATCTGATTGGCTGACTTGTAATTCTCAATGGGTACTTCAATTATATGTGAAAAATTAAGATTTTGAAGAAAGATTCCTTCTTTCTTCTTGCCCACACATGACACTGATATGCTACAGGTCTCTATTTTTTTTCTTCTATCTCTTCTAACTCAGTTCAGTTTCTAACTCTGCAATTTGTATGGATGATTTTAAAGAACATGTTCTCTACCATATCCTCACAAACAAAGATGTTGATATTGCTATATGTGAATGTGTTCAAATGGTATTTGACAGTGTTCCAAACCTGACCTAGAAAAATTTCTACATAAAATCAAGAACAGTCATCATATATAACAGTGGTGTTCAACCTTTTTTTACTACGCGAGCTACTTTTCTATAAAAAGTTATTCGGCGATCTACTCTCTTATATAAGTTATTCGACAATTTACTCTCTTATATAGATCACATTCCCCCAACCTGATATCCAATTACGCACAAATAAACAATAAAAAAAATACACAACTAAAAACTTTGTGTATTTAAAAACTTATTTATCACTTTTAATTATTTTAATACAAAAAAAAAATATATATATATTGGAATAAAATATTTAATTCTCTATTTTGGAAAACCAGTTAGAAAAAAACAACAGATTGATTACAAACTCACAAGTTACAGGAAATGCTGGTTGATTAAATAAAAAGTTAATGTGAAATTTGGCTTTGTTTGGACTTCACAATATTTTCATAGTCAAGTTGATATGAAGAAGTGGCCAATCGCAGACAATCATCCAAATAATCATTTGTAATTTGGTTTCTTAATTGATTTTTTATGACGTTTATATTTGAAAAAGCAGATTTTGACAAGTATGTCGATCCGAAACACGACAGAATTTTTTGCGCAATATCAGTTGGGAATTTTTCATGTGCATACTTCCAAACGACTTCATTGTTTATTGATTTTAAATGTAAATTATTCTGAATGTTTATTATCTCAAGTTCTTCTTCAGCTTGGTTTATATAAAATATCATGCCAGCCTGGTTGGCCGAGTGGTTAGCGTATCCGTTCTCCAGCCAAAAGGCTGTGGGTTCGAATCCCACGGTGGGCATGGATGTCTGTGAAAATAGTAGTGGTGGTAGATGGTGCTGGTGTAGATGATGAAGGTAGCAGCAATTAGTGGAGTGGTGGCGACGAAGAGTTGTAGTGCAGGTGCCCTCCCTCGACAAGTCTTTGGACTTCCTGGAGGTGTTATGTAATAATAATAATATCTCAAACAGCTCACTAAATTCGAAATTTCTGTGATGTTCAAGTTTTCTTGAAATGGATTATTGATAAAAGATACAATCATTTCAGTTTTATTAAAATCTTGAATTTATTTCTTCCTCAACTAATTCTATTTCACGAATAAATTCTTTTAAATTATAGCGAAGCATTTCTTGATTTTGTTCAAAAAATTTTAATAAATATAGGAGATGTCTAAATTTGCGGTCATTTATACTTTTCTTTAATACAAGTAAGTATTGTTGGAAAGTTTTTATTGAACTTAACATGTCAATTAAATTTTTATTTCTACCTTGTAACTCTAAATTTAAATTGCTTATTTTCATATAGAAATCTACTAAAAATGATAAGTGTAACAACCATCTTTTATCATTCAATTGTGGATAAATATCTTCTTTTTGATCAAGAAAAGTTTTTATATCGTTAATTAATACAAGAAATCTTTCTAAAAATTGACTTCTGCTGAGCCAGCGAACATTATTGTATAACAGAAGTTCCTTATCATCATCTGCCTGTAATTTAAATAACCACCGACCGTTGCAGGGTTTTTCCTCGAACAGAATTTACAATTTTAAATGTAATATCCAAAACATTTTTTGTGTTTAATATTTTACTACACAGTACTTGTTGGTGAATAATACAGTGGTACATTAAAAAATCTGGATATTTGTCATCGTTTTTACATAATGAAATGAAGCCTGATTTATTACCTAGCAGGAGTACCATCAGTAGTAATAGACACAAGTTTAAAAAGCAGAAGTTTGTGTTGTTTCATAAATTCATCAAATGCTGAAAAAATGTCTTCTTCCCTAGTCCTTCCCAATAATGGTATAATTTTCAAAAGTTCTTCTTTACTTGAATAATCTTGAAATACCATGCGAATAAATACCATTAACTGAGCAATATCAATGAAATCATTTGATTCATCAAATTGTAACGAAAATGCAGCACAATGGTGAATGTCTGACATTAACCTGGCCTGGAAACTTTTCTCCGGCAATTGGAACTTTTCCTTTTGGCAATTTGAAACCTTGTCTGCGGCCTAGAAGTAGTCTCTCTCTCTCTCTCTAGCAACGTCTCGAACCGAGAAGCTCCTTTCTGGAAGCGGGAAACTCCTCTCTCAAGCAACGTGGATTCGAGCAGTCTCTCTGGTGGTGATTCTGGACCGGGCAGCCCCTCTCTGACAGCGATTCTGGACCGGGCAGCCGCTCTCTGACAGCAATTCTGGAACCGGGCAGCCGCTCTCTGACAGCAATTCTGGAACCGGGACCCCTTCTGCTTGCTTCAGTCCCTTTTTATTAGGATTCCTCTGAGACCTCGCATGAAGTTTGGCAACCCCCAAAGAATCTGTACGAGTCTTTCATCTTAAGTTTCAAGTTCGGCACGGCTTTTGTTCTCCTCCGCTTTCTTTTGATTGTAAGTTGCCGGCCATTGGAAAGTTGTTTGAACTCTTTCTGACTGACTTCGGAGATTTTTACACTTAGAGCCTGCAAGCCTTTTTCATACGTACAAGTTTCAATAACAATCTTTCTAATGCTGCCATGTACAGCTTCGGCGACAAAAACATTGCCTTAGTTTTTAACACTCTAATATATTCTTATTAAAGCAGTATATACAGTTAGCTTCAAAAGAGTTATTTACAAAAACATCTAATACAAACTATACCGAGGCAAACAAAGTTTATTTTTTTACAATATTCACATGGGACTTAACCCAAGTAAAAAATTGATGTAATGTGCTTTGGAATATTTAATATTTATGCTGCAATCGAGTTTTTACACTTTGCTTATAATCGTATTCACTCGGCTCGCTGTTTGACTTCCACTGATCCAAATTAAATCATTTACCTGGACTTATAAGAAAATTTGCCAATTTTAACAAAAAATAAATAAACAATATAAACAATAGCAATACACTTAAAGCGAATTTAAAATAATACAAAATAATGATAAATAAAATATTATGTTTTCAGTTTTAATTAAATCCGTAAGTAAGGAGGAATACACAAGAGATCGACCGGTTGAACACCCCTGATATATAATATTTACAGTGGAGAATGAATCCAATGGTGTTCATTCTCCACTATTTCTCTGCCTGATCACCTGGCCGACATTTTTTTTAAATACAGAGTTTGTATTTCAAGTAAGGAGCTTGTGCGTGCATGTGCACACTTAGCTTGTGGTGGCAGTCTGTACCACAAGCTACGAACAGCTTGTTTCAAAATAGATACATAAGCTGTCATGTTTGTAGAAATTAAAGACAGAAATAAATTTAGTAGATTGGAATTTTCATCTTCATTACATTGACAATGAAGCAATTAAAATTAGGAATTTGTTGATCATTGGCTGTCTACTTTATTATTATCATCTTACTATATTTGTTTGTGTGTGTATCTTATATTTTCTTAATTTATTTTACTTTTCTTTTAACAGGAATTTGTTGAGCATTTGCTGTCTTACAAAGTGGTGCTTTTTAAAATACTTCTGTTATTTTCATTTTAACTTCCATTGTTAATATACTGAAGATGCCTTAGATACTAAGGTGAAAATTTTGCATCTATTAAATTTATTTACACATAAGTTTTAGTTTTTGTCTTTAATTTCTACATGGATAGAAATTAATGACCATCATTTTTTTAAATTTTTATTTTGGTTTAACCAATAAGAATACAATTTGGTCGGCTAAATCCCAAATTGCCAGCCCATCCTCGTTCGTTCACTATCCAAGTAGATACCCAACAGGGTGCACCACGTGAAGGTGAGGATTGGACATTAGGTCAGAAGCCCTGGTCGGTTCTCTGCATTCCTTTAAAGGCTATGTGGAAGTCTCCTCTCAGTTATACAGCTTTGACCCTTATGACACAGAATTAAAAACATATATGTACTTTGTGTTGCCTAAGATGGGCTTCCTGTGATGAGTTTTGCAACTCCATGGAGAATCTGAATAATAACAACATAATTCAAAGGCAATTATGGGAAAACAATTTCTCAGTTGGATATGAGATGCACTTTTAAATCTGAATGATCTGTAATTTCTCAGTATTGGTAACCTGTTGGCAAAATATAAAAATATGAATGTGACCTGCTTCTGCTACTTTATTTTTATCCACTTTATCCATAACAGATGTACCTCATTATATATTATTTCATTTTGTATTTTTTGTTACCTAAATGAAGTTGCATTTTTTATCCATCTAGTGTATTCTATTTCACATAACCAAACAGCAATATCCAAGACTGCATACTTGTTTATTACTTAAATAAGAAAGAAACATGTAATCACTGTGAGAGAGGTAAATGTTTAATAAAATAAAAACAATTAACAGACATTTTACTTTGGGTATCTTCATCAGGGTAAGAGCTAAAACAAAGGAAAATTAAATGCACTTGATTGTAATTGTATGATTAACAGTAAGCATCCTTTGTGCAGATGCTAGTATACTAGGTTGAAACTCCACACTATCATGAACTATGTCACTATAATTTCATCAAATAAGTTTTTCTATGCTTTCTATTTCCACACTTCGAGAACAGGAAGTTAATCATTGCACCTGTGATCCAGTTGATGTAAGACTGGAATTTTCTTTTTGAATTATTCTAAAGAATCTTATAGGTTTCAGCTCCATAATAGGCTTAACTTGAGTGGTTTTATTAGTCAAATATAGTCTTGATATTCAGAAATCTGCTTCTCAAGAAAATTGACTGGCCAGTTTGGCTGAAACAGTAAGTTGTATGAACATGGAGACTGGATAAAACATCACAGGGCAAGTTCTTCTTTAAGAGAGGATAATGATAATAACTGATAGATTTGAAAGATCATAAGTTTTTGAGAATCTTTCACATAAGGAACAGAGGGAGGCTTTATGGGGAGGGGGGGCTTGGAAAGTTCTCTTTAACATCATTTGTGTAGAACACAAATGATGTTAAAGCAACTGATATAACCACAAGAAAGAACATATTGGTAGCAGAGTTATGGAGGATAACTTACAGTAGCGAACAAATTAATCTGAATACTTACATTTTAAAGTAAAATTTTGATTTTGCAAAAACAATAAGTACAAAAATTACACTCAGACTTTACCTAATAAGTTCATTAATTTGCTCAGGCATGAACTCTACCAATGTAGAACACATTTTCCTTATTTCTGCATCTCGAAACTATACTTTTATATTGGACTATTAATTTTCACTATGGCCCACAAATTTTCTATTGGATTAATGTCAGGAGAGTTACCTGGCCACTGAAGCAATTGGATGTGATTTTTGAGGAACTTTTTCACTTTTTTTTTTTTTTTTTGAAGCATAGAATGGAGTAAGATCCTTTTGGAAGATGAGTTCTTTGTCTTTCTGGATCTGTGGGACCACTCTTTCTCCAATATTTTTATGTATTAGTCACTTTTCATCATACCGTCAACAGGTACAAGTGATCCTTGACTGTCATGTAAACAATAACCCCAAAACATCTTTTTAGCATGGTGCTTAGGATCTTGTTGAAGGTGGAGGAGAAATCTTCTCAGCTGCTGATTGATGAATATAGGGTACTCATTCTCCTTGGACAAAGAAATGGCTCTCATTTGAGAAGACGACCTTCTTTCACTTCTCAACAATCCAATCTTTGTACTTTTGCCCACTGGAGCCTCTTTTTTGTGCATAGTCTTTATCATCAACAGTTGTTTCTTTTTTTGGTCTGTTGGCAGTCCACCCCCGCTTCCAACAATCTTCGACAGACTGTCATGCCAGAAACATTAATCCCACTAGCTGCCAAGTCTCACAACGGACAATCTTGGATTCATTTTGCTTTTCCTAACTGGTAAATGATCTTGAGTAAGTGTAGTTTTCCTTTTTCATCACTTTTTTTTTTTTTTTTTTACTGGCAGGAGAAAAAAGGTATTTGTCTCCCTAAACTTCTTTAAAATTGCATTAACAGTACCCAAACCAACACCACTCTCATTGGTAATTTGTCTTTGAGTCATGGGTGTGTGCTGAAAAAGAGTACATATTTTTGAATGCTTTCTTTGAGATGTATCCATTTTATAGATACAAAATGGATACATCTCAAAGAAAGCATTCAAAAATATGTACTCTTTTTCAGCACAGATACAAAATGGATACATCTCAAAGAAAGCATTCAAAAATATGTACTCTTTTTCAGCATACACCCATGACTCAAAGCAAAAACAAAAACCAAACCCAAACCTTCTTTAGAAATACTGTATGTTCTTTCTTGTGATTATATCACTTGCTTTAATGTCATTTTTATCATTCTAGGTGT
This sequence comes from Typopeltis vanoorti, assembly GCF_054136105.1. Taxonomy (NCBI): domain Eukaryota; kingdom Metazoa; phylum Arthropoda; class Arachnida; order Uropygi; family Thelyphonidae; genus Typopeltis; species Typopeltis vanoorti. Next base: position 42,736,116 of record NC_143552.1, read on the forward strand.
TTATCAGAACTTTCTAGCCTCTGTACTTTTATTTGGAAGATGAGAGAATAGTCTAATTTTTGATTCACTTCAGGACCTTGTTTTGTTTAATAGGTTAAGGTTTCTTGATGGAGAAACACTACACAGGAACATATGTGTTGTCATATTACAGTCATGGTCAGGTCATATTTTCGGGTAAGAGTGATGTGCATAGTGTCTAGGAAATGTGGATTCACAACAAACGGAAGTAGTTGGTTTCAAATTGGATATAGACATCAAGGAAGGAAACCTCCTTCAGACTTTTTCTGGGGATGAAGATTTATTTTTGTGCACTTGGAAAAATGGCGGTGGTGGGGGGAGCATACTTTTAGTGGACAAGACCAGGTTTTCATTTATCATGATGAAAGGAATCTTTATATGGACTTTTTCACATGCTGGTGATGTATCCAATATCAAATGGGGGTGGGGGGGGCAGAGTTTTTCATATGAATAGGCAAATCAGTCAAAAGAACAAAAAAAATTGACAGACAGACAAAAATATTCAGTGAATGGTAGGTGGAATAGTCCAGAGATTGGATGGTGCAGTGTAGATGGTGAATGATGTGAAGTGTAGGAATGGCCTCACACAGTGTCGTGTAATGTTTCTTCTAAATGTTCCAAATAGTAACTGGAAAGAGTAGATCAGTGGAGTGCTCTTCTACTGATCTACTCTTTCCAGTAGAAGATCAGTGGAGTGCTCATGGCAATTCCTCCCTTTAGTTAAATGTTCAACTCACTCACTGCAATTACATGTTTCTTTCTTAAATTATGAAAAATCCAAAAGGTTTTGCTATATATTATACATTCCTTAATGCTCTTCTGATTTTGGATTTGAGGAAAAAGTTTTTGTGTTTTTGGATTAGCTTGTCACAACCTAAAATAAGGAATGGTGACTATAGATTTCATATCAGGATATAGATCTCCCTCTAGAACAATAGCTTCTCCAGTTTTCAAGCAAAGGAAATTCAAGACCCAAGGATAAAGTGTCTAGAGTCCAACCTCATTGTACCATCAGAACACTGGAGGACTTAGCTTTTTTTTTTTTTTTTTTTTTTGGAAATTGTCTTTTGAGTCTTCCAATATAGAAAGACTGGGCTAAATTATAGCTATACCTAACATACTATGAAGATTCTTAATGGACAATGTCTTACTGTTCATTTTTTTTTTTTTCAAACACATCCACCAGGAACATGCTCTTTCAATGGCATGTTCTCTTTTCTTACCAACATACTGTAAGACTGTCTTTATATATATATATATATATACTGACTATAACCGAGACTAGAATAACAATTAAATTTATTCAAAACGCAACATGTTTCATAGGATTGTCCGACTTCTTCAGGTGTGGGAACATAGAAAGCAAGTAAACACTATAAGAAACATCGTATCACTATAAAACGACTATTATAAAATCAGTTAGCTTTGAACTGTAGCTACAGTCCGTGTTGAAGTTCTATTGTTAAGTAGCTGCATGCGTCTGATTTCACGCATGTGCCAATATCAGATAGCAGAGCTCAAAGAGTCCGGTAGATTATAGCTGAGGTTATTATTTATGTGATGAGGGTCCATAACAATTTCCTTAAACTTGACTATGCGTTGCTCCACCTCGTCACGGCATATATGAAGGTTTGAGGTTGTTGTCCAGTTTATCTCATGTTGACGGCCTTCATCATTTGTGTTTACTGAAAACAGTACATGGCTTGACAGGGCACTTGCTCTAGTTCTTTTGTAGGCAATGTCTCTCTGGTGTTCTTCTAGACGTAGGAGGATGGATTTTTCAGTTTGGCCATAGTATTGCTTTCCACAGTCACACGTGATTTTGTGCACTCCTGGGAATTGTAGATGGTTGTGAGCTTGTTTGTATTTGCTTAAAATCGATCTTAGTTTAGGAAGAGTAGAGAAACAGGTTTTTATGTTGAACTTTCTTAAAATTCTTCTTAGTTTCGTGGAGAGCGAGCTGATATATGGTAAGTAGATATAACCTTTTGGATTGTCTTGTGTTTCCGAGTTGTTTTGATGGTGGTGGTGGTATAGATGCTTATTAATAGTTTTCGACGAGTAGCCATTACTTGTGAAGGTTCTTTGTAGATGTTGTAGTTCATTGTTTAGATCTTCATCATCTGACAGTATAGATCTAGCACGATGTGCTAGGGTTGAGATGATACCCACTTTCTGTGCAGGATAGTTGAGGACGCATGCAGGTATCTATCTGTGTGTGTAGATTTTCTAAAGATTGATATTTTAATAGAATCAGATGATTTAGTAAGTCTTACATCCAGGAAGGGAAGAGATCCATTTTCTTCAACCTCCATTGTTAATTTGATATCTTGGTGGAAGTTGTTTAAATGATTTAAAAAAGACTGAAGGTTATTGGTGCCATGGTCCCAGATAAGAAATATGTCATCTACAAATCATAGCCAAATTTTTGGTTTAAGAGTAGCTGAGGAGATTGCCTTTTGTTCGAAATCTTCAAAAAAGATGTTAGCTAATATAGGAGACAGGGGGCTTCCCATTGCCAATCCTTTATTTTGTTTGTAGATTTTCTTCTCATATTGAAAGTAGCCAGAGTGAACGCAATGTAATAGCATGGAAAACATCTTTTTTGAAATTTTGCTCTTTAAAATATCGAGAACCTCTCGAATTGGTACGTTTGTAAAGAGAGCCACCACATCAAAGCTCACCATGATATCTGAAGGCTGGAGTTTGAAATTTTTGATTTTCGAGACGAAATCTGTTGAGTTTTTTATATATGAAGAAGAATTTCTTGTAAAACCTTTTAAAGATGAAGCCAGAAACTTAGATAAGCTGTAGGTAGGCGAGTCAATACTATCTACTATTGGTCTCAGTGGGTAGTTTTCCTTGTGTATCTTTGGGAAACCATATAACCTTGGGATGAGTGGATGTAAAGAGTGAGCGGCAAGGCATATGGTTCTTGGAAGTTCTGTGGCTTTTTGTAAGAGGTCGTTTGTTTTGTTATGTATCTCCCTCATTGGATCTCTCTCAATTTCCAAGTATGTATCTGACTCTAATAATGCCAAGATTTTTTCATGGTAATCTGTTTTATTTAGCACTACAGTTGCGTTGCCCTTGTCAGCTTGTATGATAACGATGTCTTTGTTGTTCTTAAGACTTTTTATTGCTAGCCTTTTGCCAAGGGAGATGTTATCAGATGGAGGTCTTGCATTATTAATGGCAAGTATTGCTTCCATGCGAAGTAAACTGGCGTCTGCAGCAGGAAGTAGTGATGCAGCGTTCTCCATCTTAGTTAAAAACATTTCCTTGGGAATAGTTTTAGGTGCAAGGACAAAATTGAGACCTTTTATAAGAATTTGTTCTTCGTTGTGATTTAGAACATATGATGAATGGTTTATCACTAATTTTTTATTTCTTCCATGAAGATTATTAGGGGTTGGTTGTTCTTGTGTTCTCTTTAGTGAATTAAACTTTCTGATAAGCTTATGTTTGTTTAAGTTTTGAGATGTTAATGCCCGACGTGTACTTATTTCTTGAACGTGATTTCATGACACGCAGTCTAAGGAGGTCGCTAAATGGTTTTCTAAGGATGATTTTTGAGAAAAGAGCTAAATTACGTTTGGTATCGTTAATCCTCTCTCCTAAAAATTCTAGTTTTGCTTTTTGTTAGATTCTGTGTGCTTTTTCACTAGTAATGGCTTCTCTTACAATTTATTCCTAAATTGTAAGAATTTAGGAATAATAGAAGAGAACTTACAACATTTCAGGAAGATAAGTCTGTTGATAGTGAGTCCAATACTCTTAAGTGTCTTCTCATAAGCTTTCATAGGATGGAAATTATACCCGTCAGAAGGGATATGATAGCAATTTGTAGTATTAACTCGGTACTGGTGATATAGTTTTATAGTGTACTCGGTACTGGGTTTTATAGTGATACGATGTTTCTTATAGTGTTTACTTGCTTTCTATGTTCCCACGCCTGAAGAAGTCAGACAATCCAATGAAACATGTTGTGCTTTGAATAAATTTAATTGTTATTCTAGTCTCGGTTATAGTCAGTATATATAAATATGAACATATCCCAGTACTGAGTTAATACTACAAATTGCTATATATATATATATATATATATATATATATATATATATATATATATATATATATATATATATACACACACACACACACACACTATACAAGGTATATTAAAATTTTATCTGAATTTTAAGACAAGACTATTACATATATCTGAATGAACAAAATAATGGAATAAACTGAGGCTCTCAAAAGTAAATGTCCACATCCACTTTTTTTTTAAAAAAATATATAATAAGAATGATGTCTGGCCACCAATCAATTATAATCCAAACACAACTCCACATTTTTGAAGTCACTGTTTCAGCAGTTGCACTTATCTCTTGTTTTAGCATTTACACACTATCCATCTGACCAGTCTGTCTATATACAACACTTATGTTACAAAAAAAAAGTGAAAGATGTCAAATTATATGATGATCTAACTAAGGGATTGGAATCTTACCTTCCCATCAAACAGGCTGCAACTTCTCATTCAGTGAACTATATTAGATTGCTTTCATCATAAATTTCCCCAAAATATAGAACTCATATATAAATATATACTTTAAGGTGCTGTTTTCCTTTTATTCTTTAGTTTGTCAAGATTATACGTGAAGAAATTTCCCAATATTCCATACTTATAGAAAGTTTTTTTTGTATTGTGGGATTCACAGTACTTCATACACCTAATTATGTAAGAAACTAATATTGATATTGTTAAAAAAGTTATTTTTGTGTGTTTTTCTACTCACATCTCTTAAGAGGTGATGCCTATTATCAAAGAAAATTACCATATTTTAAGATAATAATTTGTTATTTTATGATAAGTTGGTGATAAGTATGTTTAATTGATTAAATGAAACATATGGTATTTTATGATTACTTTCTTGATTTTTTTAAAATTTTTCATTGGTATTTTTTTCAAATATCAATCCTACACATTGAAAGACTGCAGAACTTCTAGTTCTCTAATGCCTTGTTAATATGAATACTAATTTTAGTAAATGAAGCATAAAACTCAGTTATCAAAAAGCACCACACCAGTTAAATGTTCAACTCATTTCAGTATGAGTTGTTTTAGCAAACAAATGATAAACCAAGGGTTGTGTCATATTGCATTAAAATTATGTAGTTTTATATTAAAATATAGAACTATGTACATAGCATGCACAGTGCAATGTATGCATAATTTTGAAAAATTTTAAGAGAAGTAGTTTTATTTATATTTTTTTGTCATAATTGTTTAATACCTGATAACACTGAAGTTTTTTTATATTTTTTTAAACATTTATTTATTAAATGGATCCTATGATTTCTTCATTTCTGATTCACTATATTATCTTTTTTTCCCATATCAAAGCAGTGCATTTGATGAATATGCTGTTTTGATATATCCAAATTTTGATCAATTTTAAATATGCTAACTTTGTTGGCAGGTTTATATGTGATGTGATATTTGAACTCCCCATTACCATTCAAGAAAAACTATCAGGGATGTTGATATTTAATTATAGACAATTTTACGATTGCTATTCTGAATTGGAGTGCCATTATTATTCATTCACATATAAATAAAATTACACATTTCATCTAAAGTTGCTGGTCAGCAAACCATACTTAATTATGAAGAATTATGTGTTGGTTGGTTGGCTTTGCTTTTATCAGAATAAAGCTAAATATTATTACACCCTTATACTAACATTTCCAATATCAGTGAAGTAAATATTGTTCTGTTGTGATGCTTCACTTTTTTTTTTTTTAATTATCTCATTAAAATACAAACTACCAGAGAAAGTAGTGAGCATTAAATTTATATTCTAATTCAAATTAACAGTTATTACTATTGTTACTACACAGGACATCTTCTATAAGAAGATTCCCCCTTCAGAGGTGAGTAACCTCTGATGCTTATTCAGAAGCATTTTAATGTCATTGATATTACATATATAATATAATATGGCTGCCAATAAGAGGTTTAAAAATACATTAATTAAAAACTGGAGCACATGATTTTATATTTTTTTTTTCTTTTTCCTTTTACAACACTCATAAAGTCAGATTCAAATTGATGAGTACTTAGTGCTGTTGATAATTTCCATTTACTGATCGAAGTTATTTACAAAAACACAATACAATTTAACATTTTATCATTTACAAAGTCCTTATCATGCAGTGTTTTATCATTTTCACTTATAGTATTAGTATTGACATGGTATCAACAAGTATTATACTTCTACTTCCATATAATTTTAATCTAAGACATTGGTGAGTGGGCCATTTCAGTAGGTCCAAAGGGTGCATTAGAAACTGAAAAGTTTCAGAGTTTAGAAAAACCATACACTGGAATGATTTGTAAAGTTTCATATTTTAATAATAACAGTTTTCTCCTTAAACCTTCAGAAATTACAACCTGAAAGGTGGAGGAGGTAAGGAGAGAATCAGTTACTCCATATTTTCCCACTTAAATGGTTCACCCCCATATACTATAATTGTATTAAAGATCATCTTATTTCATTCAATATTTAATCCTGATTGACAAAGCAGCAGCAAATGATAATTCATTTCTGATTTAAAAAAAGATTTTACTACTAACTATAATAAAAAATAAAGAATTTTGTGTATTAATGTACTGTTTGTGAAGGTATCTAAATAAAAATTAAGAAGCATTCTTTAGTATGGAGTGAATAAACAATTAGTATTTCACCACAGTTGGGGTACATGATGCATAATTAGCATTTTGACCTGAGCACAAAAATATCTAATTATGTTACTGAGCTAGAAAAGTACCACACATGTGCACATTAAGTCTGGGCAATAACTTCTACTATATTTTTTATTGTTTATTTGTAATGTGCTTCTCAAAACTTTACATCAGCAAGGCACTGAATGTTATTAATTTTTGCACAGAGAGAGAGATTAATTCCTTTAATACTAAACTCAGTAATTAGTTGGTCCATAGCTCATTGCTGAAGTTTATATTAAGGAGGACACTACAGATCTAAAAATGAAATTGCTAATTAATTTTAATTGCAATGCTTCTTTTGTGTAAATACTTAAATGGTTATTGTTAACTAATTATTGTCTTATAAATAGCATACCTTTTCTTTTTTCTTTTTTTAGTTTTTAATTATCTAGTACATATTTCATTAAAATATATTTTAAAATATTCTTTTTACATAAATGGGCAATGCAGCATTGAGCAACTCAGCTGTCTGTTAAGGAAACATTGCTTCATATTTGCATGTGTATATATACTGGCCAGTCCAAAAGATGTAGCAACCACCCCAGAGCACTGATCTTTCTAAGGATTGGCACTTTTTACTGGATATTTTGCTACCCAAGACAATACTTCACCTCAGGTAACAAAATGTCTAGGTCTGGCTTCTGTGTACAGCTATATGCATACACATATATATTGTTTGCATCAGAAGGATTCTTGATCTTGAACCAGAGTCAATTTTATACTATGAAATAGTATAAAATTGACTGAATTATTCTCAATAAAATTCATACAGTGATTTGTAATCATTGGCAATTCTAAATGTTGCAGTATGGAATGATTAATGAAAAAAAAAAAAAAAACTAGACATGCACCATTCTTCTAGTTGTAAATAATAAACTCAAGTAAGAGAGAATGGAGATTACCTAACCTGTGAAAGCTTAATACAGAATCAGATACAGATAAGTTGGTGAGACCTATAAGCAACTCTGTTACTGATCAAATATAATGTGGCAAATTTTGTGATACTCTATGGAACTATAGTTTAATTTTTACACTGTTAAATGATATCAACATATACAACTCTCAGAATAAATAATACACTGAAATACCACACTAAAAGATATATAAGCTCAAGATTCCTTTAAAAAAAAAAAAAAAACATGCATGATTATATCATGCCACTGCATGACAAAATTCCACATTTTATGTCTTTGCAGAAAACCTCAAAAGTCAGTGTGTGTTAAAAGACAGAAATAAAGCATAAATTCATCAAAATTTACATGCATACCTATAATTATTTACCCAAATGTAATGCAAAATTTCCACTTAAGAATATTTTTGAAAAGGTGGCTTTGATAAGTATAAATAAAAAGCAAAATAAAATAGAATGAAGTACAATAAGCAATATTCAAATACAGTGCATGTTTATAAAATTATTATATTTATCTCCAGTGTCTTATTTCTCTTTGTTAATTTGATTATTCAACAATTATGAATTAAATTCATTAGAACAGACCTTCCAAAATTAATTAATTTAGATCAATACACAGAAAATGTCACGATGTCCTACTGTATGATATCCATACACTGGCAGAATGCGTGTTAGCATCTGATTACAAAACATTCATATCTGGTGATCAATTACACAGCATTACATTTATACTGAGAAAATGCCAGCATGTTTTTTGTTTCTGGGAAATGAAGTGTTGATCTTTCAGAATAAATGAAAAATTAAAATATATCATTCTGCTATTATGCTTTTTTCCCATGGTGATGGATGAATTCAAGGAAATCGATGAAAAAGTAGTTCACTCTGATGAAATTACCTTTGGGAATATGCAGACTTGCCAACATTGAGGTATGACAGTTGCAAATAAGAAGTGCCTTATGTTTGGGACAATATATATGCCAGCTAATAAAGGCACTGACAAATTGGCAGAGGTTGTTTCATTAACTCCTGAACACAAGTTCCTTGGGGAAGTGACTAGTTGTCTTCTACTTATGGTTAGGACGGATCCTAAACAACAGATTTATTTCACAACTTGTGATCAAATTTTTTTTCATTAAAAAAAAAAAAAAGCATTCTAGGGACTTGATTTTAGATATCAAATTTATTCCATGGCAATCAAATACTCATACTACCACCGTCCCTTGATTCCAGAATTTCAGACCAGTTAGAGTAAGTTAATGCATAGAAAATTATTCAAGCAAAAGAGAAGCAGATAAAAGTGTAGTAGAGAATTTATGTAAACAAAACTAAAAGTTGTACAGAAGCATTTTAATCATATAGCCAAGTCAGAAGATTCACCTAAATTATAAAAAAAAATTGTACTACTAATTCTAAAAGTGAAGCGATTATCTCTACAAAATGCAAGAACCCAAAACAAGACTGAAAACATTACCATCATTCATACTTATTCATATTCCTCTTAATTCTACCATTACTGATTAAACTGCCCACAGCTATATAAAGCTCTTCTTAACTGCAAGTGATAGATGAAAGAGAAGAAAACAATTGCAAAACACAGTTCCATATTTTTACAAAAAAAACTTCATCTACCTTGTCCTGTCAAGCACATAACATCTTCTGGGAGGAGGAAAAACAAAAAAAAAAAAAAAAAACGAAAAAAAAAAAAAACATGACAGCTCATCTAGTGACTTGAGAGTACAGTCCAAATTTAAACATTATTGCACAACTGTACAACATATTCTGTCCAAGTACGGATTTGAAGTAGAAGAAACTGGAGCATAGCTCCCACTATATATCAACTACTGGTATCTCAGAATACCAGTATTAAATAAAATTGGGAGAAATTCTGGGGGACTCACTTATTTCCTTTTATTGACTAAGCAGGTCCTTTTCCTGGAGTAATTTCATCCCCAAGTCCTACAGAAAATTTTTTCAAAATTTCAAGTGGTGGTAGAGGTCGTCTTGGCCATATTTTGGCCTTTTTCAAGTTCATACCATCTTTCCATAATTTTTCCATCTTGGTGATGTATGGAAAAATGTTCTGCTCTATCCATTCAGCAACTGTGTATTCATCATATACTTCACGCAAAGCATCTCTTGCTGTACGAACAAGTGAATTTAAAGGATAATAGATAGACGAATAATCTGTCAATCCTTCATCAATCCGCATAGGGCTGGTAAGATTGTGACGTATATTGTACTCAGTCAACCATGCTTTATGTACGGTTACATCATATAAATAATCATTAACTCTCTTAATAGCTTCACTGTGATGCTGTGTCAACCTAAACACAGCAGAACCAGGAAAGAAGCAACTGGATGCTCTTTGCCACAAATATGGATCACTATCAAAGTCAACTTGTCCTCTCTGATGTACAGTACATTGCAGAATTTGGTGGAATTTGGAAAACACCTGTTGTTGGTTGAAATAGCCATGAGAAACAGTAAGAAGGTTAACAATTAAGGAAGGTATGCCAGCAGGAAAGAGTTCACATAGTGCTGCTAAATGATCATATCGCTGCCAACCTGTAATGATAATGCCTCGAAAAGCACTGAATTTTTTGTATTGTTCATTCATAACTTCCAGCCATGCCTCATGATTTTCTAAATGCATTTTGATGTTGGGAACAGTTAAGGTCTCTCCAAAGGCACCTTTGAAGGCACTTGCTGCCCAGATGAAAGGGAAGACCTCACTGTACATCATCCACACATTATATGGAACAAATCGATAAATATCCTTCACATATGTCCATACCATAGGCTCAACCAATGTTCCCAACTGAAATTCTTTAAGCTTCTCTGTTGGCATCTGTCGCAGCATGTCATCCCATATAATAGGTATAATGTTATGCTTGCTCCTAACATACTGTGCTACACGGGCTACATGTGAAAGGAAAAGGTTATCACGGTCTAACCTCATGCATTTGCTACAGTAACCCAAATGAAATACTTCATCACAGCCAACATGAAGCCACTTAATGTATGGATGAAATGATACAACTTGGTCAATGAGATGCTGAACAAGGGTGAAAGAATCATTGCGTGATGGGCATAGTGCCTGGGGATAGTCATCGACCTCACGGAGGTCACGAAATTCTTGAAGCTTTAAAACAAACTCTAAGTGACCAAAGGTTTGGACGAGTGGAATAACTTCCAAGTTATAAGTAAGAGCAAGACCCAAGATAGCCCGTACATCCTCTTTAGAGTATGCATTTTTTGCTTGGATTGATGCTAGTGGTCCCCAAAAGGGAAACATATCTTCATACTCCAAAAGAATGGCATTAGCTCCAGCATCTTTAAGCAGAGGAAAGAGTTGTTTATAATATGCTAATTTGGGAGGGGCACCCTTGAGATCAAAATGTACTACACGTAAAGGAGGAATAAAGAAAGAACCATGGTTTCTTGCTGCCGAATCTTCACCAGCAACTTGCCACTGCTTGCTTTGCCAAGCTTGATTCTGAGACTGATAATGCGTGTTCTGGTTCTGCTGTGGCTGTCCTTCTTTGTAAACATGATTTCTAGAACCCCAGTTTTCTTGATGATTGGACTGTTGGCTAGCATCCTTTCCTGTTGACTCCTGATGGAGCTGATTATATTGGAGTCTATTCTGATTGTTTGATATGGAATTTTTATCACCATTCAGAGGTCTTGCTATCCCTGCTCTTATTTCTGGAATCCCTTTACTATTAGGTATCTGGAAATCTGAGTTTTGAGACTGCTTATTCAATTGAGCCAAGGCAGACAGGTTTCTGCGTGGTATAAGGGTCTTCTGATTTCTGCTAGTTGCTCCACTCATACCCAGAGGAAAATCATGCTTTTCTGCTTGAATACTCCGCACCACAAGATCACTGTGGCCGCCCATAGAGCCATACTGTAAACAGATTATAAGAACCGTTGTCACCATAACAGCTGCAAGAAGAAATGATTTACGTCTCCACAGGGATAGCACTAGATGCTGAGGGCAGTGCCGTGCAACCTGAATCAGCATGATCTTGCAAGTTTCTAGACAAAGAAAAACCAAACATTAAATTAGGAATTACACATTTGCTGGCAGAAATAAGATTTATATACAATGCATATCCAGAGTTTAATAAATACTGGTCTAACTGTAGCTGACTAGTGAGAGAAAAAAAAATATGCCAATCATATTTTATGATTTTTAGAAAAAATCCTAGTAGAAATTATGATATTATAGTCATTAAATTTAAGTATAGTTCTCTAGTCCTGTGCACTGTAAATTAGAAATGAAAGCAAATTACAAAACCATTTAGATTTTTTTTTTTGTTTTGGTTAAATCAAAAAGAAATCTGAGCATTTCTGTTGCATGTATTATTAACATTAGACCTCCGGCAGAGTTAAAAAGCCTAATCATGGGAGATTCCCAGAGTTACACACAATGTTTCCTCATTTTTTTTTAATTATTTATTTATTTTTTTTTAAAATAGCTGTGGACCTGCTACAGCTATTTTAATATTTTAACTCTGAGCAGAAAATTTTTACACAAACTAATGACTGCATGGTACTTTGATGCCACCTCTTACGGGGCTTTGAGTATATTTCACATAACTTCAGGTTTCTGCTTCTATATGACCTGTTCCAACCAATCATCACTCTCCCCATCTGTTTGAGAATAGGAAGGCCACTTATTTCACTCCTAATGAGGCCTGCCTGGCAGCCACAATCACATGACCTAATTGGACTAATCCAGTGGCAGTTGATAGACAATTAGAATACAGAGCATCAGGAAAGAAAAGCAACTGTGTCAATAGCGACTAAGAACAAGCAACGTTTTTAAAAGAAATTTTCAGTTGAATTGTGTAGCAACGATTCAGCATGCGCAGGAGCATCTCAGTCACTGCATGGCTGCACAACTTGGAGGGAATATTGTTTACATACAATATTCATCAAACTGTCTTAAACTCATGTTTCTGCACTCACCACACTCTCAAGTAATCAATTCCACTCATCAGCTACTCTCCAAGAAAAGAACCTGCTCCTCATCCTCCTTGTGAAAATATCTTGCACATTAATCTGGTAATAACCCCCTTACAAACTTATATGTCTCAATCATGCCCCCCCCTTTCTTTCTCTTAATCATGAGGCTCTGCAATAGAGGACCTTATACAATGGAACTGTAACTGCTTTCTTTTTGCATGTCAAAGTTCTTCTCGTCATTGTTAGAATCTAGCGATGACTTCACAACTTGAGTAATGTTATTCCTAAACTTCAAGTCCCTATCCTCCTGCATAAAAATTTCCCTGCCAATTATATACTTTGCATCCCATCCTTGCCTGCAAATTTCAAAATCGTACACTTTGCAACACTGAACTGGGAGCACCACCCAGTTGCTCATTGATAGTCTATTCAGATCGTCCTCTTGTGAGACATCATCTGCTTAAATCCTCACTGTTTTCCCCCAGCTTTGCATCTTCTGCAAACAGCCGCACATTTCCAGTTAAACCTGTACCAATATCATTAATATACAAGTGAAACAGTAATGGCCTCAAAACAAACTCCTGTGGCATGCCACTAGTGACTTTACTCTTTCAGAGTACCACTCCCCATACACTGTTGCTGATATCTATCTGACAGCTAATCAGTTATTCAATTCACTAATCTAGTATCTAACCCTATTCATTCCAATTTAGTCACTAACTTGTAGTGTAATATCTATCGATAACGTTTTCAAAACAACTTTTTTGTACTAATAGCACGCAATTTAACATCACACTGCTATTATCAACCTGGTTATGTATCCTAGTACTTACTAATTTGTTCAACATCTTTACCTCAACTACACACACATACACAATGAAAGTCTATAGTTTGTTGACCCAGTCTTATTCCCCTTGTTTAGTGAAATCGTTTATCCTCTTTCCACTCCTTTGGGACCTGGCCTGTTGCAAGCCTCATTCAACAGGTATGCCAAAGCCGCTGTTAATTCTCTGGAACATTTCCTTAAGATATAATGTGGTATGTCTTCAATTCCTATCGCCTTACTAACATTTACTTAATTTCTCATATACCTCCTGATCACTCATGCTCAGTCCATTCTCTCCCATCTCATAATGCCATACTTATGAGAATGAAATACTGTGATGAACTGCTCATTGAATACCTTGACTATAGTTTTCATCCATTACCTATCATCTTACCATAACCATTCTTTTATTTGCCACTTATTGAATGAGTACGGAAGGATTTTTCTTAGCCTGGGCTAATTTCTGCTCATATTGCACACGTTCCCAAAATAAATATCGTTAAAATACATGCATGCATATATTCTAAATGTCCTTACCAACTAAGTCATCTTCCTGGCCTGCACTTTGTACTCCTCCTAATGATGCAATTCATTATTATTATTCTCATCTTGTGCTGCTTCTGCAGTATCTTTTCCAAATAGCATGATTAATCTCTTCTTTACATCTACCTTACTCTCAGCTTTATGACATTTAGAATATATGCATGCATGTATTTTAACGATATTTATTTTGGCAACGGTTCTGAATTGAAGGCAACAGCAAGCATCCATGCATCTTAGATTCAGGAATGCTTGCTTCCGCATGCTCAACACTTTGGAGAGGGAGAGAGAGAGAGAGTGAGTGTGTGTGTTGAATATCAATCTATTAAAACAGATCTTATAAGAAATGCTACTTCATCCTGCAAAAGATCTAATTTCCATAAACAAACAGAGATAAAATTAAAAAATAGAACTCCATACAGATATTTGTTCAATTTAACCTTAATATAGGCAAATTTTTTTTCTCTCATTTTATGAAAAAAAAATGTATCAATATGTTTCAGATTCGTTCTTCCTTTAATTATTAGCAATTTTTATTTCCTTTTGAACAAGATATAACATGTGCAGTAACTGAATTATGATTTACAACATCCATGCACTTTTTGTGCATTCCATCAAAATATTGCCATGGAGAGAGAAAGAGAGAGAGAGAGACAGAGAGAATATTAATCCAGGTCTATGTAATTTCCAAGCACTCAGCCACAATTTGTCCAAGTATACAGAAGGTGATTAATAATTAACAATCATTTCATTCATGAAATAAATAGTCTGAAACATTATAAAAAATTATATGTTAAGTGATTTGCTGATACATATATAAAAAATATTTCTGACAATAAATAAAAAAAATAAATAATAATAAATAAATAAATAGTGCTGTGCAAGTTCAAGGAGTATGTTTAAATTTTATACTTTTTTTTGGTCCAGGAAGCTTTTCTGATGCATGAACTTTTTGCCGCAAGAAGCATTTGTAATAATAATAAATTATATGTTTAAATAATAATATAATACATTAGCCCTACCAATCTTATTATATGGAAGTGAAACCTGGACAATAAAACAAAAAGGCAAAGATTAATAACAGCTGAAATGAAACTTCAGCTGTTATTAACTGCAAAGTATACTCCTCCATTTGATCACAAAAGAAATTGTGAAAGAACTAGACCAGGAATTAGTAATATAAAAAATAAATATAAACATAAATGGATGGAACATGTTGAAAGAATGAAAACAGAAAGATTACCAAAACAAGTATTAAATTACAAACCATTAGGAAAAGAAAATCAGCAAGAGATTCCACAATGATTTCTGGGGACCATTGTAGGGCTAAATCTATGATAAGTAAGATGATGATGAATAGTAACATTAAAAAAAAAAAATTATAAATTTGCTTTATTAATTTTGCAGTTCATTTATATCTGGTAAATATTATACATATTATGTGAATCCCACTCACAAAGATTGTAGACTTATCCTACTTTAGAGGTTAAATACGATATTTTTGCAAGCTACTTCAGACATCTGGTGCATGAATTTCATACTGTACAGTGAAATTCATGCACCAGCTAAAAACACTTAAGTAGTACAATGATTATACATAATAAATAACGGAAAAACTCACATAGAAATATTATTTAATAGTATAATTTTCGCCTGTGTGTCATAGGCATCTTCAGTACAATTAAGCTCAAAATTAAACACTAACTGACAATTCCAAAAATTCAGTTAGTGTTTAATTTTGAGCTTAATTGTACTGAAGATGCCTGTGACACACAGGCGAAAATTATACTATTAAATAATATTTCTACGTGAGTTTTTCTGTTATTTATTATGTATAGTTATGTCTACTCACGGTTTACCTCTTTTAAAACTTAGTACAATGATATTCAACCCTACAGCCTGTTGGTTGAAGAATGGAAGCAGTATCGTTAAATTAAATACATTTAATTCAAAATAATTAAGATATGGCAGTGAATCAAGGACTGCATTAATATCCACTTGTCCAAACCTGGCTTTTCTGAATAATACCCAACTTTCACATAGATCTACTTATAAATATGAACATTTATTCAAGCAGTGATGAGAACTTACTTCATTGGCAAAACCTTAATGGTAATGAATTCCTTTCTATCCCTGAAACTTGGGAAACTGTTATCCTCAACTTTATTGAAATTTTTCACACCCACCCCACCCACCCCAATAGTGCTTTATTTGAATTAACACGTGTTCTTCTTTTGAAATCTCATCATTGCTGTTCTTTACTTACACTGATGATAAAGATACCAAGCAATTTTATAAGCTAGGTTTTAATCCTTTTTCCCAAGTGAAGCACACAGACAAATAAGTCACGTTTGCACCTAAACGTAGTTCAAGCCTGAGACAACTCATGGTAAAGGCGGAGCAAGCTTCGATCACTTTCCTTAGTATTTCCCCCTAATGCAAAGCACATCCCCTTGAGGAGATGTATGATGCTATGCATTAAAGGCAAGGGCCACTACCCAGACTGGTTTAGACCTTTTGAGGTCTCGTCAGTGGGAGCCAAACCCATAAATGCCAAGGTTGAAGTGATGCAGAGCTTATAGATTTTACCTAAACAAGTTGCCACAAGGTGCTTTGACTTTATTAAATAAAAATCTAAGGATGAGAGTAAGATGTAGAAAAACAAGTTGCCTCAGACTTGACTTATTTGTCTGTTTGCTTCACTTGGGAAAAAGGATTAAAACCTAGCTTATAAAATTGCTTAGTATCTTTAACATAGCATACCCAAGGTAAAAAACTTTCTACATCTTAAACTGATGACAATATCTTACAATACATAAGACAAAATATTTGTCTAAGATATATATATATATTTTTTTTTTTACTATGGTATACGTGAGTACAGTAAACCCTCGATTCAATGGACTAATAGGGGCTAAGGTGTGTCTGTTAAATTGCAAATTTTTTAATTTGCAATTTAACAGAATGTAACATTATACAATTTTATCAATATTAGCAGTGTAATAACAAAAATTGTTTAACACACAATTTTCACACTTTTAGATAAGTTAAGGTTCGATGTTAAGGTGCTTGGTTTAGGTAATCCTGCTTTGAAAAAAATATCAAGTTTTTTTTTTTTGAACTTTTGAATTCTGCTGTTTTTTTATAATTAACTCCCTAAAATTACGAAAATGTGTGTAATAAAACTGCCGCAAAAAGTCACGCCACGCAACAAAAGAACCAATTACAGTGCGATTGGTGTGATCACCTCATAATCTTTCACTGAATATGTTTTATGTCAGCTAAATTACTAATGTTTTTCCAACACATGATGGCCTATTCACGAAAATTTGTTAAAAATAACAGGAAATTAATAACAAAAAATAACCTGTTAATTTAATTATAAGTAAATCTTGATTAAAAGCATTTTAAAATTAACAGGGTGTTAATTTTCACGTGACATACGGAACCGGAAATTTTGTCCGTCAAATCGAGGGTTTACTGTATATATATATATAATTATATTTAAGCTGATCGCCATGCCTGACTAAATACTTTCCTTCATTTCTCATTTAACTTAATTTTGAAAGACAGTTAAGAAGATTAAACTAATAATACATTATACATAAAGAAAGGCTTTGGTGTCGTTCATTATCCATAATAAAGCATAATAGCATAACTAACTGTTGAGAGTTTATTTTTCACTTGGTTAGACTATAATAAATTTAGTTTAATCCTTTATCCAAGTGTGAGCAAACAAAGTTTATGCCTGAAAGTATCTTCAGGACTGGGGTAAGGTAGTACAACACCAGGCAACTCATTGCAAAGGTGGAGAAAGCTCTCATCACTCCTATCACAGTATCTTCCATAATGCAAAGCATTATGGAAGATACTGTGATATCTTCCATTACACATATCTGCATTACACATATCATGCATTACGCATTACTCACATATCACGCATTACGCATTACTATGCATTACACATATCCGCAAGGATATGTGTAATGCTATGCATTAAGGCAAGGGCTGCTACCCATACCAGTTTCGACCTTTATTGGGAGCCAGGCCCAGTACTGGAGACACCAAGGCAGAGGCAATGAGAGGTCATTCCAACCCATAGGAGTTGCCATTTTATTAGGCTTTTCTTTAGGTTTCTATCCATTTTACTAATGAATAAATTCCATTTTCTATTAAAGGCATCTCTTCCCATTGTATTTCTTGCTTTTATGTCACTTTTACATCTTCCATCACTGCTAATAACACTTCCTAGATATTTAAATGTCTTTACTTGATTCAGTTTTCCCCCATTTATTCTGATATCCATATTTGCCTCTTTCCTTGCCATTTTCATCACTTTTGTTTTTTTTTTATGTTAATTTTCATTCCATAATTGATACAGGATTCCAGTAATCTGTTGAACAGATGTAGTCCTGTTTCAGTGTTTGATAGTAATGCCTTGTCATCTGTGTATCTTATTGCAAATATCTGTCTACCTCCAACCTTTATTCCTTTTTCCGAATTCTCCAGTGCTTCTTTTAATATTGCTTCAAAATACATGTTGAACAAAATTGGTGACAGAGAACAGCCTTGTCTTACTCCTCGTCTAATGATACTTGGTTCTGTTGTACCATATATAGTGAGATAATTAGCCTTCTGTCTTTTCAATCTATACCAATCTTTTCCATTACTTCCACCATCGTATCCCATTTTGCATAGTCAAAAGCTTTCTCAAAATCTATATAACAGATGTTAACTTCTTTATTCACTTCTAGACTTCTTTCACTTACTATTTTTAACAGTCCAATCGCATCTCTTGTTCCCCTACCCTTCCTGAAACCAAACTGATCTTCTCCAAGAAATTCTTCCACTTTAGATGCAATTCTTCGTGTTAAGATTCTCATAAGTATTTTTGATGTATGAAAAATGAGGCTTATTGTTCTAAAATCCTTGCAGTTCACTGCATTACTTTTCTTTGGTATAGGTATAAATATTAAGGTCATAAAATCTTTTGGTAGTTCTCCTTTGTTATAAATTAAATTTATTATTTTGATTATTTCTTCAGTTCCTTTCTTCTGAAGTTGTTTCAGGAATTCTGCAGGTATTTCATCTATTCCTTCTGCCTTTCCACATTTTAGTTCCTTAATGGCCATTTGTCCAAGTGGTTAGCCTAGTAACTTTGCGCTTCGCAACCATATGCCTGGGGAAGGAGTGTCCCAGGTTCAATTCCCTTCGAAGACCTGAGGAACTTGAGGATCTTCCTTAGCCATAGCTAAGTTAGCCAGTCTTGGGCAGTAGGGTTTTTCCGCCCTTTTTCATCCTGCAAGCAGGCAAACTGGCCCCGTGAACATACGCTCCTACAGTCCAAAATATATCCCCCCCCCCCCAGCGGCAGGCTAGGCAACAGGTCGGTTGGGAATGGTACTAACAAGAAGTTGCATCTAAGTAATACGCGGACCCTGCACAGGAAGCGGGAATAACGCATAGTGAAAGAAGAAGTTCCTTAATGGCCATTTCTACTTCTGTCTTCAAAATCTCTGGGCCTAGATCATCTTCATTTACCTTCTTTATATCTTCTAATGGCAACTCATTTGGTCTATTTTCCTTGTCATATAGATCTTCAATGTATTCCTTCCATCTCATTAGGATTTTATCTTCTTCAGTTATGATTTCTCCATTCTTATTTTCTATGCATCTAGCTCGAATTCCATTTCTCTTGTGATTCATGCTTCTTGCTTTTTCATATAAAAGATAATACCTTCCCACTCTCTCATAATTTTCCATTTCTTCACATTGTTTTTTAAGCTAATCTTCTCTACTTCTTTCTGCTTCCCTTCTCAATCTGTCATTCAGGGTTCTATATTGTATTTTCCCTTCTGGGGTGTCTTTATTTTTCCATTTTCTTCTTTCTTCCATTAGAGAAATCATCTCATTAGTTATCCAAGGTTTTTTTATTCTTTTAGTTCTTACATATCCAATTTCTTCTTCTGCAATCTTCTTTATTTTCTCTTTAACTTGTTCCCATTTACCTTTTCTGGATCTTCAGTTTTGACAAAACTTGTTTCCTCTAATTCTTTCTCCAATCTATTTCCAAATTCCTTGGTATTTTTTAATTTCTCTAATTTCCATTTCTTCCTTTTCATAGCTTCTTTTATTTTCTTTAGTTTCACATTTATTTCTATGAATAGTAGGTTGTGGTCAGAGTAAATATCAGCTCCAGGATATGTGCATGCATTTTTTACACTATTCTTGTATCTTTGCTTTACTATAATGTAATCAATTTGATACCTTTCCATATCTCCTGGTTTTTTCCATGTGTATAGTCTTCTCTTAGATTTTTTAAACCAAGTATTTGTAATTATTAGCTTATTTTCTTTACAGAATTCCACTAACCTTTCCCCTCTCTCATTTCTATTACCTAGTCCGCATCTTCCTACAACACTCCCATCCTCTTCTTCTCCTACAACTCCATTCCAATCTCCCATCATAATCATATAGTCTTTTCGTTTTTCTTTTTATTCCCACATATTTTCCTATCAACAAAATTTCCCATCTGTTGCTATCTACAAAAGACAAACTGTCACCTCTATTATTAGCTGGCATTTATCAGATACCTTGTGAATGTAATCTAACATACTTTGGGTAGACAAGCCATTCTGTGGAAAAAAGAATTAACGAACATCAATATTATATTGAATACATGAAACCTCAAAATTCTGGTCTAGCACAACATAGTATTGACACTAAACACAGTATCCAATGGGATGAAGCTCATCTTCTCCATAGAAGCAGATTTAAATATGAACGCCTTTTCAAAGAAAGTTGTAAACCTCTTTTACATCGGTCAAATCTGAATCAGAAGGATGATTGTTTCTCTCCTAAAAGTTTGGGAGATTCTTATTTTATGTAACCATCAAAAATAATTTAATATATTATTTATTAATATTAATTTCTAGCACATGGCAATACTTTTTAATTGGTAAACTGCCCCCCCCCCCCCTCTTCTGTATGTACCTTGTATTCCCGTTTCTTTGATTTGCATATTTCTATGCACTGATAAAGTACTGTTATTTTCACTACAAAATATCTGTACTTTTTCATTAAAGTTAATTTGTTGTTTATAGGTACTGCCACAGGTACCTTTAAATATTAGTACAAGCCTACTATTTTTTCGGAAATGATATACTAAAATATTAATTATAAAAACTTTAATCAATACTTTTCTATATTTTGGTAACATTACATTTGCTATCATCACGGGTTCTCCAAATGATATTTAGAGAACCCATGGCTGACCCTTTATCTGTTTGTAGAATTTTCTTTGCCAAACAAAATAGCCCGAGTTCATTGTGAACTGAAACAGGGCTGAGATATCAGGAGTAAATATGGCCTGGATGAGGTCTAAGGCATCATTTAATGAACATTAGTGAATAAAGAGAAGACATCAAAACTGACCATTATGTCAATGTGTAGGAGTGCAAGGTTTTCTATACTGGCTTTAAAGTAGGCCGAGTTTTTTGTGTGTGAAGGTGTGTTGCCAGTATATTGCATGAGCACTTTGGCTAAATGTTTGGCTAATTTGTATGTGGGTGAATCATTGTCATCCACAATGGGATGTAATGGCAACATTTTATTTATGGATTTTTGGTATTCCATATATCTTGGGGGGGGGGGGGTTTGCACGGTTTTAGTTTGTTTGCGACTTCCACAGGCCAAGAGGTCACCTTTTTTTTAAGAAGTCTATGGAGTGTTCTGATCGGTGTACTGGTGGGATCATAGAATATAAGGAGGTAGGTAGAATGATGTAAAAGTAAGAAAACAAGCTTACATATATAATCCAATTAGTTTATAACACAGTGGCATTTCCCTTATCCCCTTTAGTAATTATTATTCTGTTGTTTTTAATTTCTTGCAGAGCTTCAAATTTTTTCCTTGAGAGATTGCTTTTTGGTGATTTAGTATTAGTGAGTGCAGTGACTACATCCGGTCTAATGTTGTCAATAGGGTTGGGAAGACTACAGATACCTTGTTCTATTTGGTTCATTGTTTCTTCTACTGGAATTTTTTTTTTTTTAAGGTGCTAGTGCATAGTTATGGCCATGCACAAGGCTGCTAATTGCTTCAGGGTGAAGGATGCTAAGTTTGCTACTGTGTTAGGAGGTAGTTGAGTCTTTTAAGCAGACAAAGAATTTTGGAATTCTTTGTCTGCTGAAGCACTCGAGACTCGGAATTAGATAGGATTACATGCTTGTTACTCATAACTTGCATTTTTTTTTTGGAAATAACGTATAATAAAATATTAATTATAAAAACTTCAATTAATAATTTCCTATACTTTGGCAACATTACATATCACAAAAAAAAAAAAAAAAAAAAAAAAAAAAAAAAAAAATGCATGCAGGCACTAACACTGGGCAAATAAGGTTGAAGAAGAAAGGCAACCAAAGTTGGGCCTAGAGATCCTAAATGTCTTGGGTTTTCCACTTTCCCCATCCCTAGCCAACTTCTTCATGGAGACCTTTGAAGAAAAAAGCCTTAAAGTCTACCCCACATAAACCCACTATCTGGCTGTCTATGTAGATGATGTGTTTTCCATTTGGCCATGTGGCCTGGATACGCTCCACAATTTAACACATCTAGACAATCAACACCCAGGATCCAGTTTACCTTAGAAAAGGAAAACAGTCTCCCATTCCTAAACACACTGATTACATGCCAGCCTGATGAATCCCTGGCATTCTCTGTTACAGAAAACCTACTCATACAAATAGATACATTCACCAGCAGTCACTCTCTCCCAACAATATGGGATTATAAAAACCCTATAATAACAGGACAAATATCCGTTCTTATAACAGTGTCCTAACTAATGAACTTGATCAGATTCCTGACACTTTCTTAGACAATGGCTACAATCCCCATAAAATCCAAAAAATATTAAAACCATGTAACTGCACCCCCCCATCCCCTTTCAGAGCAGAGATTACTCAAGATCTATCATCATTCTATATCTGGAGAAACATTGAAACATCCAAAAAATTGACAAAAATCCTAAGGAAATACAACCTTAGAACCACTTATAGACCACAGAAAACTGACATTCCTTATCTAGTCCACTAAAGATCACCCACATTCCTTAGACACCTACCAGGTCTGTTACAACTGCAAACTGTCCTACTACAGCCAAACAGGCAGGACAGACAATATCAATTTCTGAACACAAGTACCACATCAGGTTCCACCAATACAGCCACTTGCTGACCATGCTTTGGATGCCCACCACAGGATACACTAGAAGAAGCCAACTCTATTATACTACAGCAAACACAAATATAAAAGACTGTTCCTCGAATCTGCCTCAGTCCTAAAAAAACTTTCCAAATCTCTACAAATTTGGGAAGCATTAGTTTTTTTTTTGTGATCCCTGATGATGGCAATGTAACATTGCAAAAATATAGGAAAGTATTCAAGTTTCTATAATTAATATTTTAATAGACATTGCTATTTCCAAAAAAATAATAGTTAAGAGAAGTTATAATTGTGGTCTTGTTAGATGAAACAAGGTTGTGACCAAAGTGAATGATATAGTAGAATTGTTTAATGAATACTTTAGACCATTTCATTTTGGTGAGGCAAGTTTTATTCCAAAGGGGATGGAGAGAATTGAAGGATTAGGAGTGAAGATTAAGTGAAGTGGATGTATTTAGAATACTAAGTATTCCAGATATCAGCAAAGAAGTGGGACTGGATGAAATTTCTCCACATGTTCTAAAGGAATGTGCTTAAAAAAATAAATAAAAAAAATAATAATAGCACCATTGACTTACCTGTTTAATGAAAGCCTTGCAACTGCAAAAGTCCTTGGGGAATGGTAAGACAGTTCTGCCACATTTGGTGGTGGGAGAATGGAGGTATCAAACTACAAAATAGTTTGTATTACTTAGGTGGTTATTAAGATATGGGAAAAGCTGGCAAGAACCTTGATTGTAAACTTGAGAATATTATTTGTGAAGGTCAACACAGACCTGTTAAGGGGTATCCTTGTTTCAGTGATCTGATTACCTTTTATAATAAAGCAACAAGAATTGTTGATGAAGGAAATGCATACACTATATTTTTTTCTATTTTACAAAGCATCTGACAGGCTGCTACATGAGTTTAGGTATTGGGTTGGTGGAGTAGAATGACATCTATCAGACAGCCAATTGCGAAGGGCTATGTATGGGGAGAGAGGGAGAAGCAATATCAGGGAGAAGAAAAGTTACTAGTGGGGAGTTTAATATGGCTCTGTACTACGACCATTACTGTTCAACCTTTATATCAATAATATTATCACTTGAATTTAGACAGATATTTAAGTCATTTGTGGATTATGTAAAGTTTGGGAATGTCATCAAGTGTAGTGGAAATATGGTGACTCTTTACGAGGATCTGAATAAGTTGGAAATGTGAGTGATGAATGGAGGATGCCAATTTAATGTTGCTAAGTAGAAGATTGCTGCGATATTAAGAACATTAATCAGAGATAAAATAGTAGCGATTCCATTGATATAGCCCTTATAAAGTCACATCTGGTCACTAGGGTTTGGAGGAATGAGGATACTTGGGAGAAGGTGCAGAAGCAGATGACAAAAATGATTTCAGGACTGCAGAATGTTAGCTATGAATACAAACTGAAGTCATAATCTGCAGAGTTTGGCAGATAAAAGGCAAAGAAGAAGTGGTATGTTTGAGACATTAAGTTCTTAAAAAGGTATTTATCATATGAATATGAGAGAGATTTTTCAGATGGTGAAAAAGGAAAGAGGCAAGAATTAGAAGCCATCCTTGGAAACTGTACGAAAAAGTAGTAATAAGAGTCCAAGGAGGGTTTTTTTTTTTTTTTTAAATTTAATCTTTTTTATGTGGAGAGTGTAGGTTACTGGAATGCTTTGCCTGATTGTGTTGTGAATGCTAATAGTGTGAATGAATTTAAGCTTGAATACATAGATATGTTGCAGACAGGAGAGATTTTCCATGATAAGTCTGTGTACTTTGTAATATTTGTATAATTCTTATATAATGTATATCGTATACGTATTTACTCGAATATAACTTGCCCTCGTGTATAACTTGCACCCCTGATTTTACTTTATGAAAAAAGAAATTAAAAAGTTTTGTATATATCTCGCACCCCTGATTTTACCTTATGAAAAAAAGAAATTAAAAAGTTTTGTATATATCTCGCACATGAAAAAAATGTTTCAACATGTTCACGTTGAGGCGATAGTTACTCGTTCCCTGCGGTGAACAACATGCCCTCCTCAACAACCACTATATGCAGACACAAGAAAAACAAATAGTTTTATTGTATCACTGAATAAGGTACAGAGACATCTGCAATCTGTGTAATATATTTCTCAACAAATAGTGCAATTAGAGACAACCGGGATAAAAATGGCACTAGCTTATGAACCACGTCTTCTCCCACAGAAACTATGCTGTATAGACTCAAGCAAAACCACACGATGCACCGGCAAACACAGTATCTAACTAAAAACTATTGTCCAATTTTTCAATTACATGAAATAAGTGTTTGTTTGATTGCAACTGAAATTTTTGATGTCATTAAGACATCACAAAAGATAACTTCAAATAAAATTCTATCATGAATTGAAACATACCATATAATGTGTGTGTGTGTGTGTGTGTGTCTGCTTGCCAGTTTGATGTAGAAGCAGCAATAAAATTCAACTGAATGATTGAAACATTGTGTAAGTTGAGCCCACTCGCGCAACATGGGAGCAGTACACAAACAGTAATGAGAAGTTCCATCTAAACAATAAATGAGCAAAACACCAACCTGTCATAAACATGTTAAAAGTAAGAAATATATAGTGAATGTTGTTATGGCAGTTTCAGATATTATGGAATTTGGTTGAAGAGAATTAGCATTTCAATTCAACAACTGTCGGCTTGGCTTTTGTCATTGGGTCATGTGATCTTTTGTTACTACCACACCAATCATATGCACATCTTCATAGTTGCTCTATCTCTACTGGCCTACAATTGCTGTCTGTTTCGCGCTCTGCTTTCATTTCTCATTAGTCATTCGTTAAGGATTGTTCATTATGTATCTCAAGTCTTTTAAACTACTGGTAATTTTGTTTGTTTAAACGACTGTTTGAAATAATGGAAAAGAAGATGACACTATTTGGATAGATTACTTTGATGATGCACACAAGAAAACCACTCTCGAGGCTAGAAGTAGCAATAGCAAATAGTTTCCAAAAATTCTCGCATACATCTCGCACCATAATTTTTTAGCTTTAATTTTGGGAAAAAATAGTGCGAGTTATATTCGAGTAAATATGGTAATATTAATTGCTAATGGTATAAACCTCCCCTCCCCCACCCTGGATGAGTCTTGATTCCAGGAGAATTAATGTGCAGCTAACTTCTTAGTCAATCTCCCCCATTGTTGAGGACTTGTGACCCAATGTATTAGTCTTCTCCATTTGTTTCTGTCTTGCAACATTCTAAGTGCATCCTCCAACCAGTAAGAGCAGGAATTTGATGTATCCATCTCTCACTTGTCCTTACAATTCTAGCTCTTGAAAAGTTTTTCAATGTTCACTCCCTTTCTTCTTGAGATGTGTCCACAATATCTGAGGATTCTTCTCTACACCATGTTGCAGAGACACATCAAGATTAAATTGATCTGATATTCAGGATGGTTCTTTTCTCTGTCCAAGGAACTCTAAGCATCCTTCTCCATGCCCACATTTCAAAAACACTGATCTTCTTAATTCCCCTTGTTCAGTGTCCAAGACTTGAGTCATAAAGAGCCACAAAGAGAAGGATCCAACTAGTCTGATCTTTGCATTGAAAGATATTTTTCTCTTCTCTCAAATCTTAGTGAGCTGAGTGACTGCAGATCTTCCTACTGTAATCACTCTTCTTACTTCTTCCATATGACTCCATTGGCAGAGCGCAATGAGCCCAGATAGATAAACCGATCAACTTTATCTATGTAAGCAGTCCTAAAGTATTTCCATTACGATTCCTATTTAGTATCATCAGCTTTGTTTTACTAACATTGATCTTGAGTCCATATGTCAAACTATGTTGCTTATTAAATATGTTGCACAGACTTAAACTGAAAATGTTTTCATTAAAATAAAATTTCATTACTGGTCATTATAACTAATTATTGAACCACAAAAAGAAAATTGTTTCCTCCCCAATATCTTAAATTGCTTTTATTATTTCCAAATATCATACTTCTATTTTTAAACTAATTAAAATTAGAATATAATGTGGCAAGCTTAAATTAATCATCAGGATTGCTATAACATGAGTTATCACATTATCTATTCAAGTCACCACTACAGCACATGATACCTTACTACCTACATATAGCAGGAGTATTGCAAATTCCAATCCATTCTGGGGTACACCTGCGTTGGTGGGAAAATCTGAGGAGAGTAAGCCATCCACTATGATATGTAGTGAGCGACCAGTGAGAAAGTTGGCGATCCAGCTGCAGAGTGGAGAAGGCAGACCATAGGATGGCAGTTTGGTGAGTATGCCAAACCTGATTAAATGCCTTTGAAATGTTGAGGGCAACCATGAGTTTCTCCAAATTTCACCATGGCTTGAGTCCAGAGATGGGTGAGGAAGGCAAGAAGATCAGCAAGATCATGAGTGGTGGAATCCAATGTCAACAACCTCCATAATCAGCAAGGTTGCATAATCAGCAGTTAATTTTAGAGAGAACAGAAATGAGAGCAATTGGACAGTGGTTCATTGGTTGACTATTATCACCTTTCTTTGGAATGGGTTGGATGTGTACCAGCTTCCAGGCAGACTGAAGAGGTGATATAGGATAGGTGTTCAGGTTATTGAGGATTCTTCAGATTTCTTTTTGCTGGAAGACTATGGGTGGCATGAAGGGAGCCATTCTTGGTAGTGTGGAGGTAACATTGCCCAGGTCATCAATGCAAGAATTGGAAGAGAAGGGCGATGCAAGTAAGTTGACCTTGATTTTTAGTGAGGTGACTAAAGTATCATCGGGATGCGAGAGTGGTGGAAACCTGGGTAGGCAGAAGTATGGACAGGAAGTGACTTTGCAGCATTTGGCCCTTTCAAAGTCTGACTTGGGCTTGATGATGATGATTCTTTTACAGCTGCTGTGGGCTGCAATATAGGCACAGAAGGCAGCTCGAATTTTGGTCTTGAGCCAATTGTGGTAAGTGTTTCTTGGTTCTCAAAAAAGTTTTTTTTGAGAACCAAGACTTGGATTGTGGCTGAGGGTTTGGACTGGAATAGGGGATGAAAGCCTTCACACCTGTAAGGATGATTTCTGTTATTCGGTCTGAGCAGGTTTGGATCAAAAGAACTGAAGCAGCAAAAGAGACTTGTAAAGTTTTAGTCCAAGTTTCCAAGACGAGAACTGACAACCACAGTATACCTGAAAGGAGAGCTTGTTAGGAGGAGGTCAAGTATGTTGGCAAATTGGAGGGGGGGGGGGTTGTCTGGTATTCTGGTGGGAAGATTGATGGTCTGATATAGATCACTGCTGATGGCAAACACCTCAGCATTCCTGTCTGCTTGATTGGTAAAGGGGGGGGGGGGGGCTAATATGAGTTGTGGACATTGAAATCTCCCAAGAAGGATGATCTCACTGTTGGGTACTTAGACTGCAGAAAGTCGAGCTTTAGAGAAAGTTGAAGAGATCAGAGTGGTTGATGGAGTTTGGAGAGCAATACAGGGAGCATATGAAAAGGGCCAGGTTGATTTGGTAGAAAAATTTTGAGTCAAAGTAGATCAAATAGTGAGGATTCAAGGATTTGCAGTCTCTGGCATGGTATGTCAGTTCTCATGAGTGCACAAGTGCCACCCTTGTGGTAGAAAGAGCTGTGTAATGTAGTTTGGGCAGTTGAGATGTACAGTGGCCGTTGCGGTTCCAGTTGGGATTCTGAAAGGAATAGTAGTTCTGGTTTAGATGACTGTAGGTGGTGGTGTGCATCATTTGTATTGCTGTTTAGGCCATGAATGTTGGTGAAGTGGATATGGAAACTTTTTTTGGTAAGAATTAGTGTTGCTTGAATTTCTGGTTCCTTTTATGATTTTTTTTGGTTGGATTTTTTTGAACTGTTTTGTATGGGAGAATTTTTGAGATCTACCATAAAGACACATTTCTTTCGATTGCATTTCATTGTGTTTGGTGAGAAACAGATAAAAAGGAAGCGGAGCAGGCAGTGAGAGGTAAGAGACTCGCAAGTATATTGGCCACACAGAAGGGGGGGGGGGGGTCAGTCTCCTGTTCATAAGTGGCCTAGATGGTTCCCCTGCAGCCACAGTATTTGGTCATCCTCCAGTCACAAACTGGCCAAATACGTGGTTGCAGGCTTTTTTCCCTAGCTGATCGGGAAGCCTCCAAGTTCATTACTACCTGGTTTTGGTCCCATGTACTAACCAGTGGTCTGCATGCAGAATTGTTTTGCTGCTGTACCCTCGAGTGGGGGAAGGGTACCCCCCCCCACACACAGTGAGATTGCTAGTCTGAGGGTATCACTCTCACTGCATGTGGGAAGAGTGGCGACAGAAACGAACTCTTGCTCTAGCGACCAAACATGGCTGCAGCCATTTCAGGTCTCCAATAAGCAAAGTGGTGGTATTTCACTCGGTTATGAAAGACATCTACCACCTACAGATTAAGTTGGCATTTCCTCCGACTAGGGAAGATATGCCTTAGCCGTGGCAATGCTCACCAAAGTACCATTTGTGCACTGATAACTTAAAAATCAAAAGAAAAACTCAAAAACTGTTTTGAACAATACCTCAGTTGTCACTCTGAGTTTGTGATGTTGATCATCTTCCTGCAAAAAATCCATATTCTTCACCCCAGGATTAAATTTTCTATGGATAAAGAAAATTATGGGTAATTACCTTCCTTAGGCACTCTACTTACCCATACATCTACAGGTACCCCTGCTAGCTCTCTATCTCCTCTAGCAGACAACTGCCAAAAAATCCAGCTCAACCTTAACAGAAATATGGTATCATAAAAAAATTACTCAGTAGAACTCACCACTTGTTCCACTGATATAGTTTGCAACAAAAGATCCTTCTTCAAAGTCCTAATAGAGCAAAATGAAAGCAACACCCACCAGGTGATATTCAAAGAATTACAATTATAGGCTTTCTCCTTGGATGACCTCTGCTGAGAGAACAGTTCCAAATCCTAAATTTGTTGCCAGAATTTTGAAAGTTCAAACAACCATATTTTCAGGGGGGGGGGGGGTCACTCACTTCCACGGAAGGACTGCCTCTTCTTTCTTTACTTGCTGTGCTGTATCATGTCATGGGAATGTCACCACTCTTATTTTGGTCAAATTGGTTATCCCACTAAGAAAAGGATGAACGAAACCAGATACAGTATGGGAATCAAACATGTCTAGTCTTACTCAGCAGAGCATTCATGTCAGCACTGACTACAGGAATTGTTCAAAACACACTCTTATCAAAGAAGACAAAACACATCTTAAAAATACACAAATCAGAAAATTCCGATTCAATGTTGGACAATATAATAGGACTTCAGAATCTTCCTCAAGCGAACAAACACACGTATACCATAAAACAGCTTCTGTTGATAGCCTTCCAATGCCTTTCCCAAGTCTTTTATGTTTTAAAACAAATCAAAGATGAGCAGCTTTCAGATGCGAAATCTAGACTTAAATACACAAATTATTCAAGAAAAAATGAAAGAGTTGGAAAATAAGAACTGCAAGAATAGTAAATCAGAACTCTATGGAGGAGGAAGTAAAAGAAAAAGGAGGAAGTAAAAGAAGTCAAGCTTGTGCACTAAGAGAATACAGAGAAAAATGTAAGAATGTGAAGTACTGTAAAACTATTTAAACAAAAGTCATGGGAAGACTTTTGTTTAGCTAGTTTTGTCTGAAGTAATCACTCTGAAAGACAGCTAAATGAAACAACCAGTGACAGTATGGTTAAAAAAAACACTCAATAGGCATACAATCAGAAATACTTGAAATAGAAAAAGCCATCAAAACCTGAAATGTGGAAAGGCAGCTGGAATAGATCATATTTGACCAGAAATTCTTAAATATGGAGGTATAACAGTTTTACAATGGCTGCACTGCATAATTCAGAAAGCCTGGACAGATGGTCAAATTCCAGATGATTGGAGTAGAGCTTTCATAGTACCTATCTATAAAAGGGACATAAAACAATATGAGAATTGCAGGGATATTTCCCTACTGAGCACTCCTGGTAAGATTTTATGCAAGTATATTTCAGAAACAGCTAAAAAAATTGTAGAAGGGAAGCTTGGCAAAGAACAAGCTGGATTCAGGCGGAGAAGATGTAAGATTCGAGGCTTTTGAAATGTGGCGCTGGTGCTGCACGAATAAAATCAAATGGACAGAAAAAAAAATCAAATGAACAAGTCTTGAGAGAGATAAGCGAAACAAGAAGTCTAATTAGATCAATCAAAATTAGAAGAGATAGATGGTATGGACATATACTTTGGCATGATGAACTTGTGAAAAAGAATAACTGCAGGCAAAATAAAGGGGAAAAGAAGAAGGGGCAGACCAAGGAAGAGCTTCGTCGACCAAGTCAAAGAAAGCACAGGCCTGAGGAGTTACCAAGAGATTAAGAAGAAAGCCAATGATAGAGTGGAATGGAGGAAATTGCTGCTGAGCTACCAGTCCCAAGACTGATGCAACTGATGATGATGAGGAGGAGGATCAAATTCACTTTAAAACAAATAGTTGAGAAATCATGGGAATATAACAAGAATCTGTATTTAAGTTTTGTAGGTATGAAAGAAAAGGCATATAACAAGATACCAAAAGTAAAACTGTTCAAGATACTGCAGTTATATGGTGTAAATGGGATATTATATCAAAGCAATACTTAGTTTATATTTGAGTTGCAAGTCACATGTTAGAATTGAATGAGGTACAGGATGTGATTTGATGTATCAGGTGCGAGACAAGGATGTACATTATCTCCAAATCTAATATTAAAATTGAAGGTGTTAATCTCAGCTCTTTACTTTATGCAGATGACATACTTCTGAATAAATCTAGTACAAGCCTGTAAGATTCCTTGATTAAACTGAATAACTGTTGTAATAAATTTGGTATGAAAATCAGCAATAAAAAGGCAAAAACAACGAAAATAGGCAGAAACAGTGACAACATCAAATGCATCCTGAATGGAGAACCTACAGAACAAGTAAAACATTTCAACTATTTAGGCACAGTTTTTAGTGAAATGGCATAACTGAACTAGCTTTGCTAGTTCAGCTGTCTATTTCCATGATATGGTAGAAAGTTAACTGAATACTTTTATATGGAATGAGAGAGAAATTAAACAAAACACTAAATTTGTTGTATACAAGACAGTGTTGAAACCAATTTTAATTTATGAATCTGAGAGCTGGGGTAAGAAATAAAAATTCATCAAAAACTGGAGATCACAGATATCAGAGTTCTGAGAACAGTTAGGAAAGTGACAAACGGCATCAATAGGCAGTATCATATTAAAAATTAGGATATTAGGAAAGAACTTGATATTGTTAACATTCAGAAATATGTTAGCAGAGCTAATCTCAGGTGGTATGGTCACTTAAACAGAATGGGAGAGGAAAGGTTAGCCAAACAAGTGTTTTTTTTTTTTTTTTTTTTTTTTTTTTTGGAAGGATGGTAGGAAAAAACTCAGAAGAAGACCAAGATGTAGGTGGATTGATACCGTAAAAAGTGCCTTAGAAGTCAGAAATATAAGATCTGATATTACTGGAGTTTTGGCAGATAACAGATTAATTTGGAGGAAAATTGTCAGTCGGAAATTATCAATGATTTAACTTTTTCATGTAGTACTATGATAATATCCTGTACACTCCTGAGGATACATGTCAGGAATTTGATGATAATGACAATTTTATTTACTTTATATATGAATAAATGGGATCCCCCACTTTCCCACCATCCCTTAGGACTGGTTGAGCCCATGTGTGTGTGTGTGTGTGTGTTCATGGGCTGGTGTGTGCCTGTTCTGAGGGACGAAAAACCTGGGTTTCTGGGAGAAAACGCCCTCCACTTTCATATGAGACTGGCTAATTCACTTTTAGTCAAAAGAGACCAGATAAATGTTCCTCATGTCATGGATGGGAATTGAACCTGGGTGTTTCTTAACAAAGGGCTTCGTCTATACTGAGTGAGCTATGGAGGCTCTATAATAACAGTAGAATGACTGATTCTTCCTTTTATGAGTAAACCAGCTGGCCTGTTTCAGTCTCATCCCAGTGTTTCATTGGTCTGTCTCTATTTCTTTGGTCCTTTGCTTTGTAGTCCATTATCTTCCTTTGTATTCTATCATACTGCATATGATAGAATACAGTCCCCTAAACGACACTCTCTCAAGATATGTTCCCTAAAACATAGGACTATCTAAATCCAAAACCGAAGTCATCAGCAAAATAGCCAAAGACAAAGCAATTGACGTCCTGGCTCTCCAGGAACTAAAAATCCCAGGCCTAATTCTGGTATCTTATAACTGCCATCCCAAGCAGGGCCTAATAACCTACATCTGGCCTGGCCTCAAAGACATAACCCAATATGTACCTGATGCAGAATACTCCATAGGTATTAAAGTCCCAAATACCTTCATCTACAATGTCTACAAACCACCATCGCAATCTTGGCCTGATCAGATGGACCGGCCACCACCTCACCCCTGCTATTTATGTTGGTGACTTCAACTCTCATCACACCATGTGGAGCTATTCCTCTAACAACTGGGAACGGTAATAATCTAGTTAACTGGATGGATACATATAACCTGTATTTGATTTACGATGCCAAGCAGGAAGGCACTCTCCACTCAGCCAGATGGAACAGAACCTACGCCCCAGAACTGTGCATAGTCTCTAAAGACTCGGAAGACAACCCTCTGCCAACAACCAGAACCATCTTCAACAGATTCCCTAATAGTCAGCATTGTCCTACACTAATAGAGACAGGCACATCAATCCCAGTCATCAGCAGAACACCAATTGCTAGATGGAACCTTCACAGGTCTGACAGGAATGCATTTCAGAAACAAATCGAGCAAACCATTAGAGCAATTCCACCCACTCTTAATTGCTATCCTAGATTTGTTAAACTAATCAAAACTGCAGCTAAAGCCTCTATTCCTAGAGGCTACAGAAAACAATAATCCCATGCTGGAGTAGAGAAACTGGGAAACTTTTAGCCAAATATGAAAAAACTGAAGACCCAACTGTTGCGAAGGAGCTCATAGCAATGCTGGATAATGGATCCCAACCATCCATGAACTCTATTTCACCAAATCTAGCTGGAAAAACTGGTTACTTTTGAGAAAATTAGGTTGGTCAGAACCATGCACAAAACACAAAACAACAGAGATAACTCCTGATCAAATGGCTATCATTTATTGAAATCCTCCAAGATACTTCCCAGCTCTATTAGGAAAATTACTGCGCAATCTTCCATCAGACAAATCCTGAAGACAGGTCCGAGCTTCCTAAAATTGTACACCCGGTATTTTGGCAAGAGGTACAAGTAGCCTTAAAACTCACCAAGACTGGCAAGGCTGCAGGAGTGGATGGTGTCCTCCCTGAGTTTCTAAAACATCTCGGTCAACAAGGTCAAACATGGCTGGCTGCCCTTTTTTTAAAAATTATAATGACTGGTAAACTACCAAATCTGTGGTGGGAAGCCAAAATAATTGTCGTGCCCAAACCAGGGAAAGATCCAAATTATGTGAAAAATCTACCACCTATCTCCTTGCTTTGCTCCACCTTTAAGCTCTTTGAAAGAATTCTCCTTAAAAGAATTTCACCACTCATCGAAAGAGCACTCTTGATTGAACAAGCTGGCTTCAGGCCAGGAAGAAGTTGCTGTGTCCAGGTCCTCGCCCTGACAACATAGATCGAAGCAGGCTTCCAAAAGAAACTTAAATCTGGAGCCACTTTCATTGACCTAACATTAGCTTATGACACAGTCTGGATCAGGGCCTCCTCCTAAAGCTAGGAAATATTATAAGGTGCAATAAAACTTTCCAGCTTTTTGAATCCATTCTCTCCAACAGAAAGATCCAGGTCCATATTGACGGAAAAAAGAGCAGGCCCAGATTCCTTCACAACGGTCTCCCTCAGGGTTGTGTGTTATTCCCTTTTTAACATCTACATGCACGACTTACCACATACCAGCTCAAGCAAGTATATGTACACTGATGATCTAGTGATACTACATCAATCTACCTCCTTTGCCAACCTGGAATCAACCTTGAACACAGACCTGAACATCCTGGAAGAATACTTCAAGCCAAATCCAACAAAAAACTGTGTCCACAGTATTTCACCTGAACAATGCAGAGGTGAATCGACACCTCAACCTTTCTTTCTGTAGAAAAATGGTAGAACACAAGCCTCACCCGAAATACCTTGGAGTGAGCCTGGACAGAAGCCTAACCTATAAAAAGGCACATCACCAACCTGTCCAACAAAATTAAAATGAGAAACAATATCATTTCAAGGCTTGCTGGAACAACCTGGGGTTGTGGTGCAGAAGTCCTAAGGTCATTTGCACTAGCCCTTGCATTCTCTGTAGCAGAATATTGTGCCCCTGTCTGGGAAAGAAGTGCACATACTAACATTATAGACACCCAGCTAAACTCTACCATGCGCACAATTAGTGGGACAGTGAGAAGCACCCCTCTCTCCTGGCTGCCTGTCCTATCTAACATACCGAGAAGACAAGCCTCAATTAAAGAATTTAATAAAGCAATGAGCAACCCACTCCTGCCCCTGCACCAGACTCTCATAAATCCACCTAGTCTTCGCTTAAAATCTAGAAAGCCTTTCTGATCAATGGACGAACTCTCTTCAGCTGCTCTGCATCAACACCTGACATGTGGAGAGGATACTGGTCCAACAATCTCCCAACAAATGGCTTCCTGGTAGAAGATCCCTGTGCTCAGCAGCCTAGTTTTGCTCTTCCTAGGAAGATTTGGTCATCAATCAACAGGATCAGAACTAACCAGGGCAGATGTGGCCACCTTCTACATAAATGGGGACTGTTAGACCACCCTTATTGTGATTGTTCTCCCATGGCTCAGACGATTACGCATATTGTGAACAACTGCCCAAGGTGCCAATTTCATGGTGGTGGTCTACAGTACATCCACAAGGTGACAGATGAGGCCTTGGATTGGCTTTCCAGACTGAAAATTGACCTGTAGCTGGTCTGTATTCCTTTTGCCATAAGAATAAATAAATAAATAAATAAATAAATATGCAATCTCTTCTACTCTTTTTATTTGGCTCTGTATTTTTCTATTGTTATCATTACTGGTGTTTGGTTTGGCTCTTTCAGCATCTCTTCATTTCTCTTTTTATCTAGTCTTGTATAACCAGCTGTTCTCATGTTTCATTTCTGCAGCAGTGATTCATTTCAGATCTCTCCCCCCTCCCCTCCCTCTCATTGTCCATACTGACATATAATAATGTTGGTTTTGATAAAATATTATACATTCTTAGCCTGCTTTTTTTTTTTTCGTGAATATTGCTGACCTTAATGTTTTGTTTATTATTCTATTTATTTTGGAGAAATTGGAAATATTAATTTTCAATTAATATTGAAAGTTACAAAGAGCAAAACATATTTGAACTAAATTGTACCAAGAAAGAAAATCAGGAATATAGAGAATTTGTAAACTTTTTATCTACATTTATATGGAGTTCACAATGCACTTACAACACCACCTCTGTTGATCCATACCACTTGATGATCATCATCCTCCAAAAAATCTAGTTCTCGACATTCCTGTTGACTATATACTTTTACTCCATTTCCATGGTAGCTGTTCTTTCTCTCCCTCGGCTACTGAAAACTGTCAGAATCTCTTTAGCAACTTACATATTTCTATCATATTACCCCTCCTATATCAATCAAATTTGTAAATTTATTCCATTCTCATATGAAGCATTCTATAGGCCTGACACCCACCACCTTGGTTCCTGCCTCTGAATCATGTTGTCACTTCTTTATCCTCACAATAGCTTACCTGTCCCTATTTAGTGAAGGTACAGGGAAATTATCCTAGCATCTAAGTGATTCACTGTGGTATTCTGTCTACTTTTTCAAGACAAAACTTCAATTCTGTTCACTTCTTAATGCCTGGCATCAATTTCCAGGAGTACAATCTCATCCAAAGCTTGCAAACTTTTTTTTAAGTCTGAAGTATACATAATTTTGCATTATGCTATACTATAATCATTTATTAAATTATCCTGCAAGTTTTCTCTATTACATTAACTATTGCTCTCCTTACCTTAAAATCATCAGCAAATAACTGCATATTACCATTCGAATACCTCCAATATCATTATATATATTAAACAGTTCAGCCTTGTGGCATCTGCCTTCTCTTTGATTCTATTCCACAAAGCACTACTCTGTCAGTTAGTTATCCTCTTATCCATGTTACCAACTCCATTTGCTCAGGTTTGCTTAACTGCACACCATGTAGCATCTTGTCAAATGCTTTTGTAAACTCCAACAATAACATAAATGTAGCCAAATAGCTAATGCAAGACTCTTCATAACTATGTGCTGTGCTGTCCACTACAGAGTATTATACTCTTGTTCCTGAATTTATCAATCAATCACTTCTAAATTCTTGCTTTCAACTAACTTTTCCAACATCTTAACCACCAAGTCTGAGATAATAATTTGCTACCTCTATTATGAATCTACCTTTATGTAATGGAATCACACAAGATCTCACTCTCTTGGATCAAACAATGGTGAGCAAATATTGCAGGTTAGGAGAATTTATGGATGCCAGCATGAACTGATTATGGGAGATGCTCATCATCCTTCAAAGATGATCTTAACAAGATAATGCCATTAGACAAAGAGTTTGTAAAAGGTATGTGCTAACTTATATCTAATACAACTGTCAATGCCACATTTAAAAAAGAATGTTTGTATTTTCTATGGCATTTTATGAACTACTATACAACCTTGCAATTTAAATTAATTCAAATGTGGATGGACAACATATCATTGTTTTGGATAGGAAATTGTGAGATAGGAATCAAGAACTTATACACAGAGGAGAAATGATCCAGAGAGGGGAAAAGGATGCCAAGATGAAACTGATCTCTCTCTCTCTTCAACATATACAGGTAGTTTCCAACTTCATGGGTTAATTTTTTTCCAAGAAACACTCGTAAAGTGAGAATTTATTTCCCACAGATATAATGTTAAAAACAGGGGTTATGTTCTCAACAGTAAAATTTGACCATAATAATGTTTTAGGTGGGAGATGAATTCCATCACCCTGTGTGAGACTATGCCCCACTAGCTGGAGGCCTGAAGTGGCTTGAAAAAGTTCCACATTTGGTCTCTAGTTCTCACACTTTGGACTCATTGCAGAAGACTATTCAATTCACACAATTCAAAAATGTATTTTTGTCTATTACTATGCATGCTCTGAGTTTGCAGGAGGAAAAATCCAAAAAACTGGAGGTTCCATGATACAAGATCCCTGCTCTCATTTGTTATTATTTAACTTTTTTATATGAACAGAAATAATTTATATTAAATTTAAAGGAGATTAATAATAAAAGAAAACATTGCCAAAATACAAGCCCTGAATTCAAACAGAATGATGAAACATTCATACAGCTTTGTATTCAGTTATTAGTCATTAAACTATAGAAGTTCAAGCCTTAATTTATAAGCACCTATTTAATAGCCTCTTTAATGATTATTCCGAAGAAAATAAACAGATAACAAATAGCAGAGGTGGTAGCAAATTACAGACCTCTTAGTATCTCAAGAATGGGTTAAGTTTTTGGTAAAGGTGGTGGAAGTTAGAATACTAGAAAGGGTGGAGATACTCTATAGAGGAGAACACGGCTTTGTTAAGAGGTGGTCTTGCTTCAGCAATTTACTCTGTTTCCATAATGGAGTGGCAGTAAAGCTGCATAAAGGCAATGCCTATGCTAAGATATTGTAACATGTTACAAAAGCAGCATGGTAATCTGATGGAGTAGAAATAAAGGGAAGGCAGATGATGAATGGGGCTTTGTAAAGCTCTATACATTAATGATATCAAAGATAATTTGATGGGTGATATTCAACTGCTTGCTGATGATGCAAAGTTAAGGAGGACAGTAGTGATAAGCAATGTAGAAATCCAGCAGGATGGCATGTGGAAATTGGCACTATGGCCAAAGGATAATGAATGTTCTTTCAATGTGCCAAAGTATGATGGTATACACTTTGAATTGAAAAGGTTCCAATCTATATATTATATTGACAGGATTGCACAGCTATAATCTGATGAGACCAAGGATTTGATGGTTCTGATAAACAGGGAATTGAAGTTCTGAGAGCTGATCACCTGGATCCCTCTTTTTTTTTTTTATAAGGCTTGTGACTACTTGACTACTGTGCTCAGATTTGGTCACATGGGTTAACTGAAGATATGGAAGTGGTGGAAAGGATTTACAAGCTTGTGACCAAGATAACATCAAGTCTGCATAATGATTTCTATGAGGAGATTGAAGATTTGCAGATTACAAAAATTGGTTGATAGATAAATAAGAATGGATATTACAAATGTATGAGGTTGCTAAAAATTTTTATAGAAAGATGTAGAGAAAAGTATATATATGGCAAGTTTATCACTCAAAGATGAGTAAAAGTGGGTCAGCAAAAGATGTGTGGTTTAGATTTTTTGGTTGAAGATGGTGAATGAGTGGAATAAATTAATGGAGATGATTGTCAATTAATCAGTTGAAGGGGAGATATCATTGATATGATGATATCATTGACTATGATGGTTATCATGTGAATAGCAAAGTGAAACTCCCACAATGTCTTTGGACTCTGAGATTCCTGGTTTATAATAATGTTTGATGCTGTCTTATTTATAATTCCAATGGAGTAGAATCTAAAAGAATTAGGGTGACTAGTACAGAGCCCTAGTTCAGGGCTCTGTACTAGGACAACTACTCTAATTTGTATGTTAATGATAAAGGGAGTGATTAAATGGGATATATTCAGTTTTTTTTTTTTTTTTTTTTTTTGCTGATGATGCAAAACTGCAGAGGGCAATAGTTAACAAAGGTGATGTAGTTATCTTGCAAGATGATTCAAATAAATTGACATTGTAGGTGAAGGATAATGGCTGTCAATTCAATGTTGCAAAATAAGGTTATGTACTTTGAGTTGAAAAGATTACATGCTGTGCATCCCACACTGATAGTACTGGATGCAAGAAACTGATGAGGCATGGACATGGGGGTAATGGTAAATGGAAAATTGATATTCAGATGGCATACCACAAAAGGTGGCAAAAATAGCTCAAAGGATTATTTGGATGTTGAACACATTGGCAAGTAAAGATAGGGAAGTTATTTATGCCTCTTTTATAAGGCTATGATTTGGCCACACTTGACTACTGTGCACAACAGACTTGGTCACCTGGATTTCTTGGAGATCAAGGGTGGTTGAAGATTCAGAGATAAGTGACCAAGTTAGTGACATATCTGTGAAATGCTCCTATAAGGATAGATTAAAAGTGTGTGAAATGCAGAGTTTAGTTGACAGGCAGAGGAGAAGGGACATAGTAGAAACTCAAATTACTAAAGAGATTCTATAAGAATGACACACAAAAAAAGTATTCAATACATGATGAGTAGGGAGAAAGAACAAGAGGTTATCTCTAGAAGTTGTGTAAGAGTAATTAGTAAGGGTGTGTGGACTAGATTTTTTGTTGAAGAGTGGAATGGATTTCCAAAATTAGTTGCAAGTGTCTCAACAGTGAAAATGAGTTTAAGGAGGGATATGATAGCCACTGTGTTTACAAAAGTTAGTTTGGGTCTCTCATGGTGAGTCTTCTGACTCGTGGAGATAATCATATAATAATAATAGTTTGTAACTCACAGCTGCATAAAAGCATGGCTTATAAACTAAGTTACCCACCTGTCTTGATGCACATATTTAGGCAAGAAGAAGAAGAATCTGTTAATGATGGCATAAAGTGTAAAAATGAAGAGAATAAGGTATACTGATGTACTGTATTTTCAAGTGTACCAGGAGTCCTTGTATATGATGCAAGTCCTGATTTCAGAATTTTTTTTAAAAAAAAGCATAATAAAACAATTCATCAAAAGAAATAAAATGACAATGAATTTATCTGTGTATGATGCTAACTTAAATAACACTAAATTAGCATGAACAAAATTCAAGTATACATGTAAAATTCACTTATGCTACAGGCAAGCTATTACACTGAAAGAAACAGCATCAATCGAGTCACTCTCATATAGAATAAATTCGCTCCTAAATTTTTAACAAGTAGATTAAATGATAGTTGAGTCTATTTCAAAAATAGCTGAACGAATATATTTAATGGAAGAAACCACATAACCACTAATGGCATAAGAGCAACAAATAAATGCCATCTACATAGAAAAGTAGAAGGAGCATGCAAAAAAATAGCTTCATCATGCAAAATGCCATCATTTTAGATGAACTTGATTCAAATTAATGTTATTTTATGTAACTCCAAGAATATTTTCTATGCTGTTATGTCATTTTCATCTGAAAGAAACAAAACAATGTTAGA
This sequence comes from Typopeltis vanoorti, assembly GCF_054136105.1. Lineage (NCBI taxonomy): Eukaryota > Metazoa > Arthropoda > Arachnida > Uropygi > Thelyphonidae > Typopeltis > Typopeltis vanoorti. The sequence goes on from NC_143552.1 coordinate 42,777,846, forward strand.
AAATATTGCTTTTCTAACAAGTTAGAAAAGCAATATTTTCAAAATGTCACAAAAATAAGGCTTTCCCCAAGGTATGTCAAACACTGTCACAGAGGTTATGTAGATACTGACATATGTAACTGCATTAAAAAAAAAGTTAAACTGCCTAAGACCATTTTTATGTCCAAAAGTCATAGATAGGCAGAGCTCTTTTTTGTCCTAACCGATTTTTGAAATTGTTATGTAACCTGTCTCCACCCTAAGCCATCACCAATAGTTGGGCTCATGGCTATTGAGGCAATGGGAAGAAAATGCAGCAGACAACTTCTGTACTCTTCCTAAACCATAATGCTCCTACTTGCCTGTCCAGAGATTGACTAACTCCAATTAGCCAAAACAGGTCCTCAAGTTGATGACTAAAATCAAACTTCTAACAATGTTTCTTCGGGCAGCCTAGTATATGATACCAAAAACATTGCCATAAAGTCTATGTTCATTCTCACATGTACATCCTCACTGCGTAGTACACAGGATAATATTGTAGTTTTGTTGCTGGTGCCAGAAATCATTTAAATTTTTTAATACATTCAAAGTTTCTGGACATGTTTGCAAGTGAACAGCCTCATTAACTTGGTAATGTCTATTCATCTTGCAGAGATGGGCGAATATGACCATAATCAAAGTCAAGGTCTCTGCACCAACAAGTTTTCATAGAGATAATGAAGCTGATGCCTTTATTATCATGTAGATGCTAGAATAAATGAATTAATAGCTATGGGAGACTCCAATATCTAAATAGACAAGACTGCCATTCACCGAGGCAGCAGATGGATAATATAGCTTCAGATCTCAAAACACCAGAAGAGATCCCATTAGTTTACACAAAATAAATCACATATAGTGACAAATTCCTTCCAGAGGAAACCTAAAAGAGTATGGACTTAGTGTTCTCCAAGTGACTGAGCAGCTGAAATAGATAACGTGCCAGTTTAAAATGCAAAAATAATCCAGAAGGAAGAGATAATAAATACTTTAATACAGATCGTGAATTAGTCAGGATCACCATTCCGATCTGCCTTGATAAAAACAAAGATGAATAGTTCACAAAAATAAAAAAAAAAGAAAAGAATATCAGCCCAAAGTAATTCAGAATAATATTAATGCATACAAAACAAATATCAACCAGGAACTACAGAATACATCAGCAGAAACAGACTCCTATACACTCTGCAGTTGAATGGAAATAATAATTGAAGCATCAAGTAAATCAATTATTAATAAATGTTTGAGAAGGGAGAAAAAAAAGTATGGCAGAAGAGCAAGAATGACTCACTAAGAAATTGAATATGCTGAACTCCACAAACTCAAAGTGACACACACTTACACACGAGTGAGAGGATCAGAAAGAACATGTGGAATGCAAACTGCATTAATAAAGGATGCCTTTGAAAATAATATAAATAGCAAAAGATGTAATGTCTGCAAATAAGTCACAAATAACAAATAATTTCTATTTAAAATAATAATAATATATATACACACACACACACACACACACACACACACACACACATGTATACAGTCATCCCTTGGCTTACACCGGAGTTCCATTCCATCTGGCATCTCTTCCTTTTCTCGTTCTTTCTCTTCTGCAATACATTGTTACTCCAGTTCGACCAATTCTTCGTTGGTCAACTCCTCAGGAGCACTTTCTATGAGTTGAACTATGTCGTCATCATTCACACTGACAGATTGTTTGCTAGACCCACTATTTCTCTCACTCAATTTACAAAGGACTTCATTTTTTCAAAACTTCCAAAATTGTGTTCCGAAATTCTCACTGTGCTACATCACACATGGCTTCAGTTTATATCCAGCCACATTATCTCCTAACAGAATCATAATATGGTCTTTAAGAGCTTTGAAACCAGGCATAGATTTCAGCTTTTTGTGGATGAATGTCTGCTCAGGCATTTTTTCCAAAACAGGAGGTCTCATCTATTTGATGTGGCAAATAATTTTCTTCTGTAATAATTTTATTTAATTTCTCCACAAACTCCTTGGCAGCTTTCTCATTTGGCACTTTTGAATGTCTTTTTACATATGTCACTCATACACTGAGAGGTCACTTCGTCCCAAGCCACAGCAATATTTTTAATAGCATGATAAATATTGAATGCTTTCCAGAATTTCATAAGTCTGATCATTTTCTTCAGTGGCAGAAATGGCTAGTGAAAAAGTTCTTTGCAGATAATAAGCCTTAAACACTGCAAGAACTCCCTTCTTAAAGTGGAGTGAAGATCACTGATGAAAGGTGAAAGACCTGGAGCAATATCTACAATAAATAAAATTTTAAATTCTACATTTTCTTTCACAAACTAGCTTTCCAATTCTCTTGCATAACAGTTGATTAAGGAATCCTCAAACAATTTTTGAGTCATCCATGACTTCTTACAGCTCCAATAATGAACTGGAAGAGTATGCTCCCTAATGTTTTTGAAGGCTCATGGATTCTCACTGGGCCACATCACAAATGGCTTCAGTTTATATCCAGCCACATTATCCCCTAACAGAATCATAATATGGTCTTTAAAAGCTTTGAAACCATGCATAGATTTCAGCTTTTTGTGGATGAATGTCTGCTCATGCATTTTTTCCAAAACAAGGAGGTCTCATCGTATTAAATATTTGCTGTGGCAAATAATTTTCCTCTGTAATAATTTTATCCAATTTCTCCACAAACTCCTTGGTAGCTTTCTCATTAGCACTTGTAGATTCACCATACATTTTCACATTATGCAGCGCAAAACGCTGCTTGAATCTCAATAAAACAACCGGAAGAAGCGTTGAATTCATAGTCATAATCAGGCCCTGCTTTCTCCTTCAACATATTGAAGAGATTTAGTACCCTAGCGGTTACGGTCCTAGTGCTAAGGGGTATGCACTTTTGGTTCAGGTCTTCTATCGATATATGATGCAAGAAGCTTTTCCATATCACCTATAGGACCTTGTCACTGCTTCGTCACTATTGCTGATTTAAAGAAAGCAGATCTTTTCACAGCTTCTATGATTCTATCCTTGTTTTTCAAAATTGTCATCACTGTGGAATGAGACCATCCAAAGTCATGTGTGATCACACTGATGGGCTTACCAGCTTCATGCTACTTTATAACTTGCAACTTCATTTCAAGATCAATTGCTTGCCACTTTTTCTGTGATTCTTCACTAGGATTTTTGATTGGAGGTGTAGGGATCATGCCACACAAAATATCACGAAATATTTAACGATAAATACACAAATAACCTATTTCTCAAACACAAAATCAACAGAGGAACTGTTGAAGACACGTGCCAATTGCCGAAGGGGGTTGCCACTGAATGCACAGTTGCCAATGCACATGATGCATTGTTGCTAAATAGAAACCTTTTTACTTTACGTTCACTGGCATCTTGTTCGAAAGCATAGTCGAAAATGTTTATTCCCTTATCGGATCATGGACTTATCTTTGAGCAGACGCAACTTGAATGGACGCAAGTCGAGGGAGGACGTGTGTGTGTGTGTGTGTGTGTGTGTGTGTGTGTGTGTGTGTGTGTGTGTGTGTGTGTGTGTGTGTGTGTGTGTGTGTTTCAACATTTTCCTCATGCCACCACTGGCCTGCTATGGGCTAATAAAGAAGCCATCCTATACAGATTTTGAGAATGCCATATGCAAGAAAACTTCTGGCAAATGGAGAAATTTTTGAACTGTTAAAATCAGGACAAAGAATTATTATATCTGATGTTGTCTTTTGCCTTTAGTCTAACTAATACAATGTTCTGCATGCTAATTAATGGTTACCTAATGGCTAATTATTGATTAGCATAATAAAGAATAATAGATTGATAATATTCTTTCAAATATAATAATATAAACCAATTACACACTATTCATGGCATCAATAAAAGACCACCATATTTCTAAGAAATATTTTTTTCCCGTGTTTGGAAACAAAAGTAATTACCTGTTACTGAAAAGGTATAGCCCCAAGTATGATGGTTAATGGTAACAGTATCACCTGAAAAAAGCAAAAATCCATTCAAAATTTTGCAAAAATAAATAAATTGAATAATTTTTACGAGCATTTAAAGAACTAAATAGGTTCACCCTTACTGTAAATAATAAAAAAAAAAGTTTCCTTACTCATTGCATTAAGGAATTTTTTTCATAATTTTTTTTCCCATCAAAATTCATACACTATTTACTATATATATTACATGTGAATTTACCCTAATATTGGTCAGGTACTTAAATCAATTAGTTCTCCCCCCCCCCCCCTAAATTTCACATACCATCAAAACAAATACTCATCTAATAAAAATCAGCACAACAAATTTTCAAGTTATAAAATATATCATTTTTTTTTTTTATTTATTTTTTTTTTTAGAATTTCATTTTGGAAATGACAAAACATATGACAATTTGGAAAAAAGCTTACTTATTTTCATCCTATTATTTATTGTAAAAAAAAGAAGAGGAAAAAAAAAAAAACGAAACAGAAATCCATAACTCTACAGATCTGGACAGTTGCCAGCATTTAAAAGCCAAGCTATTTTCGTAATAAAACTGCCTAGAACTTAGCTGAATTTTAAAATGTAGCTTGTAGGATCATGTTTTATAAATTATAGTTCATGCTGTTTGTAACAATATTACATGTTTCAATAGATAAACACAAATTCAATTAAATCTATACTTTTATTAAAAGAATTTAAACTTTGAATGGTCTTTCATGGAAGACTTCCAAAAACATATACGGACTACTAAAAAACCCATAAAACTGGGATTCCTTTATGGCCAATGGTTCATCTCCTCCTAAGAAATACTTGGGCAATAAAATACTTAAAATTAGATCAAAATGATATAATGGTGAGCTCTGATTTATTTATATATATATATTTTTTAATCAAACCACATGGCAGCTCAAGATTGGAAGAATGAATGGTGATAGCCAGTTCAGTGCTGCTCCACTGAACTCGCCACCACCATTACTCCACCTTCCATCTATAAAAATATGGCATCTATAGAAATTGAATGGAGGGAGTCAATAATGTCAAAGATGTGAGAACAATATTCTAGGATTGAATGGATATAGGATTTATAAAGTTTGGGAGTTGGGCAGAAGAGAAGTACATTAATGTTTAGAATTAAAAACAATATCAAGCTTATTTGGAGGTTGAAGAGGCTATGGATGTGATGTGTTTATTAGATGTCAAAGTCAACCCAAGAAGAAAAAAATTAACTTGGTTGGTAAGCAGAATGTTATCAAAATGTGAGGGATAATGACACATGGTCTTTCTTTAGGGAACTAAAGCAATATAGTGTTCAGGGTAACATTAAAATTTATGAAATTATCTTCATTACACTTGAGAATGGCTAGATCATAATGCACTGGCAACAAAATAATTTGAAGAAGCTTGAGTCATCTGAGTATTATAAGGTTTTGTGAATGGAGTATACTATAATCAGAAAAGCTATGAATTGGAATGAATGTTAATGAGAGAAGATATTAACATTCAGCAGAAAGAGTGTTGGTGAAAACACAGAGCTTTGGGTATTCCAGCATTGATGAAACCATCCATCAAGATGCAATGAACAACCAAAGAGAAAGAGGGCAATCCACTCACAAATGGTAAGAGGAAGGCCACAAGATGGTAGCAAAAGAGGGCAATGATGCCAGGCTCAATCAAATACCTTGCAAATATCAAGAGGAACCATATCTAATTCTCCAAATTTTTCCACAGCCTGTGACCAAAGGTGGATATGGTTAGCAAGGAAGTCTGCTGCAGAACAAGAATGGAATTAGTGGAATCCATACTGGTGATTGCTAATTAATGAATTAGTCTCTAGGTAGTAGAGAAGCTGTTTGTTGACTTTTCATAACTTTAGAAAGTTGAAGGTGAGGGCAATGGGGCAACAGTTTGAAGGCCAACTTTTATCACCTTTTTCAGGACCATGCTGAATAAAAGCTTGCTTCCATGCTGTTGGACAGATGTCAGATAAGCAGAACAGCTCGTAAAGGTGAAAGAATGGTGTTAATTTTGAAGTACAAGCTCTTTACATAAATGGAGGGATACAATCTGGACCGGAGGACTTATTAGTATCAAGGCTATTGAGTATTTTTCTGATGGCCTTCTGATGAAAGTGGTTTGGGAAATATTAGAGGAAATTTTGTTTTTGCTGTCTAAACAAGAGTTAGAGAAAAAAAGATGCCAAGAGATCTGCTTTTATATTTTGGAGATGTTGAGATTGTTCCATCAGGATGAAAGAGAGAGAGAGAGGTGGAAACATGGTATTCAAGTAGTCAAGCAGAAGTCTTGACTGTATTTTAGGCTGGAGGAAAGCTCAGTACGTTTTGCAATACAAAGTTAGCTTCAGCTTCTCCCCCCCCCCCACACACACATACTATCTAGCAGTTATACATAGATACTATCCTGCAGAAACTGGGCTACTGCTGTGCCCTCCAATGGGCGAAGTGCTGGTACCCTAGTTCAATAATTATAGTGTGGAGAGCATATCCAGCAAGATTACCACCAGTATTGTATGTAAGAAGAAAGGGAGAGAACAGAAATTGGGGATCCTACGGCTAATATGTCCTTGTTCATGAATAAAATATTACAAGATACTCTTGAACATTATTACAATTATCAACAGACTTCCATGAAGTCAAGACGTGTCGATACATTGTTGACATCCTATACTATTTGATAGTGTAGGATGAATGTCTGTTCTATCAAAGACACAATGCTTATCAAACTGTACCTTTTATGCATATACCCTATGCTTCCACTTACACACTACTCCAAGCAAGAAACTCTTTCTTCATCCCCTTGCTCACTCTTCTTATACAACTTTGAGAGATGCCCTTTTTATTCTATCTGTCTCTTCTCCACTTTATGGGGGGAAAAAATCCCTTTTGCATTAATTTAGTACAAACACTTAAACTTGTGTCTGAATCATACCAACTTTCCTCCAATCCATCAGGCTCTGTAGATGGTATTCCATCCATCTTAGTACCAAACATTCCACATCTAAAGTGCCTCATCAATATTAACTGGATCCTTCCCAAAATCTCTTCATCCTCTTGAAAATCATGTGACTAAATATGGACATATAATCCAAATGTTTCTTGATTGATTATGCCTTGTACAGTGGAACTATAATCTATTTCTAAAGGTCAATATTATTCTTATCACTGTCATAAGCTACTGTGCTGTTCTCATAATTCTAGCTATGTGACAAGTAGATTTCTGGTGCCTGTACCAGCACCACAGACTCCTTATCTCCTTCAAGATATCTCTACTAACCATATACACTATATCTCATCCTATCCTCAACAAATTTCAAAACTTTACACTTCAACAATATCAAATTTGTAGTCTGCTTTTCTATCCACATCATCTATTCAAATGATCATTTGAGTCACAACTGGCTTCACTCTTCATAGCACTCTCCAACTCTGGATTATTTGCTACTGCATATCCCCATTCCCAATAGCATTAACAAATAAGTTAAATAATAACTGCCCCTGCTCCTTAATAAACAATCTGCTGATAACTATCAGACAGCCAATCTGCTATCTAATCCTGATCTCTGTGCAAATTTAAATAATAACTTGTCATGTGATAATTATCAAAGGCATTTGCAAAATTTACACAAACCATTGTATATCATTTCCCTTGTTCGACATCTGTTATAATATGTCAGTAAATTGCTACATGACCTTCCGCTCAATGAATGCAAGCCGATTCTCATCGAAAATCCTGCCGTTAAAAATTCACTGTTTCTAGCATTCACAGACCTCTCCAACACCTTAACCACACAGCCTCAGATACACAAGATGCCTGTAACTTAAAGCCTTTAAAGAAAAAATATTCTCTCAATATTATTAAACTTAAAATCTGTCAATACATTCTGGTTATTTTACATAAAGAGGAAAGATTTATTAACAAGTCAAGGGAAAAGCAACCGATAGCCCTATATCAAATAAATTAGCAAATTTCTATATGACTCATCCTGAAGAACAATTATTTTTTAAATATATTTCTCCAACCTCATGTTTAATATATTTTCATAGATCATGTTTGTTATCTGACCTGCTTCTTAATGATGAACTTCAAATATTTCTAGGAAAGATACATAATATCCAGTGAAACATCAAATTCACAGCAGAAAAACAAACACACTGCTCGTTTATCTTTTTTTTTTTTTTAAATTGTTTTCTATAATGGATTCCTATCAAATCACTAAATTTTGCAATATAAGGAAATCTACAGTTACCAGAAAATTTATCCTTGCAGAACTTTCACATCCATCTTTCCAGAAACTTGGTATCATTAAAATCCTTGACTATCAAGGGAATTTAATTACCAAAGCTGAGTTTACATAAGAAGCTCTACATAGTGCTATATTGAATGTGAACTTTGAAAAAATGTAAAAATGATATTATTGGAGGGAAGTAGAAGAATGCAAAATATCACATATAAGGAAGTCTTCAAGCAAGCAAGCATTATTTTCATTTCTGCAAAATTTTTCTTACAAATAATACTGATTGTAATAAAAACTTTTCCCTAATATAACTGAGCAGCATTTCTCTAAAGTGTTGATTCAAGTCATTTATTAGGAATGTGTGGATTAAAACACCCATTTTCTTTTAGAAATATCAATGTTTCACCTGTGTGTTCTTGCTGATGCTAATAACAGATTAAAATTAGCAGGAATCAACCTCAGAATCATTCCCTAGCATGGATATTTGTGAATATCTTTAGGTGGGAGATGAATGTGCTGGGTGATGAGTTCATCACCCAGCACAAGAACCACTGCCTTGCTTACTGGAGACCTGAAGTGACTTGAAAATGTTCCATTTTTAGTCTCTAGAAAGGGATCTCTATATAACATAAAAATTTTTTTTTTTAAATATATAAAAAAACCCAAAAAACCTTAGCTCACCTATGGTGCTAACGCATACTATACAACTACACATTTACAACTTTCCATGGATTGGAGTCCATAAAAAAAAAAATCACTAGTAATTCTTGTTAGATTAAATTTAGATTCACATGAATCTCATTAAGATTCTGGTAAAATATAAAGTAGCAGGAATTCTTGGTAACATACTCCAGTTCTCTAGTTTCAGAACCTCATTCAGTGATACATGAAGTACTGAGTGATGACAGTCATGATTACTAAAAAAAGCAATCAATACACAAAAATCCTGAAACATAAACATTTCTGGATTTTCTTATGTTACTCAGAATATGCAAATACAAGACTTCCTGAGTGAGTGTCAAGTCATAGTGGAAGTTCCAAACATTTTACTACTATCAGGAATGTGGGAATGACAAACATTTAAGAAAATTTGTTTAACAAATAAGGTCACTGGGCGATTTTAATTACAGTAATCTAACTTGGAATGAAGAAAACGCATTTAAGAAAAGAAGGAAAATGAGTTCTACGAACAACCACCTTGGGCAATATGAAACACAAAATAAAATAAATAAAATAAATAAATATGACAATCATCACGAGTCTTGAGTTTGATCACTGTATCAGTGGATATTATTATGAACAAATTCAAATCTGATCTCATTTGGTGAGAGCAATAAGAAGGTTATTGCTTCTATGATAAAAGGAGATATGAGGAACTACAAGACAGGTGATTATGGAAAGCATAGGAGACAGTCTGGAGCAGTAGCAAGGGATAATCTATTAGATGAAAAGGAGTCAGTGGTATCTGGGGAAGGTCAAGCAATAATAATAATATCCAAACATATTTCAAGAGAGATATTACAGAGTAAATGAAATGAATTGTGTTTTTAGGAAGGCATTATATGGAAGCAATAATCAGCTTCATGAAGAATATAAAGAGCAGGTTAGGAAGGAGATATGGTTAATGAATGAAAAAAAGGACAGCATACACAGCGTCAATAAGTAGTCAGAAAAAGAAGAAAGAATGCTTACTAGTTGATGCCAATGATATAATTAACCATCACAGAGGATATAACTGAAATATTTCAATGCAGATGAGTGTCATATAATGCAACACTTGAATGAGAATGGAATGCTGGGGTGTAGCTGGTAGTGATCAAACAGGATATATACAAAAAATTAAGTAAACTAAATGTTAATAAAGCAATAGAACATATCACTATGTTTTAAGGAATATTCCAAGAAATTAATGCTTGACATGCGTGTTTAGCAAAAATTTTGAATTAGGAATATCCCTTAATTGCAAAGAGATGGTAAAATTGAGACAAATGTATTTGATAAGAGGGAGATACATGTGAAATATATACCTAGATTTTTACTAAGTAGCACAAATTGGAAGATTCTTCTTCCAACTGTGCTACAGAGGCGTCAAGAAATATTGAGATAAATATTCCAGAGTCAGCCGAGGGTACATCAGTAAAGAGGAAAGTGCAAAGCTCATCTTGATATAAGAATGATCAAGTTAAATCAAATTTTTGAGAGAGGGGGGGGGGGGAAAAACAACTAATTTTTGATGTATTCTTAAGTGACCTATGAGGACATTAGACAAGAATGCAGTAATAGAATCACAACACACATACAAAAGAATTAACTGCCGACCTCAATGGGCAACCTGATTTGTAAATATTTCACACACCATGCCAGAAGCACAATCAGAGGTGGTTTATCATAGGTCTAGAATGATATAATCTGATTATAATTGGTGCTTGGTTTACAATGTAGTAATGTTAACTATGAGTGTTAAGTTAATCAAGCTGACTTTTGCTGAGATTCCTGCTGACAACTATGTAGGTGCTGCGATCTTGTAGAAATATTGCTTTTTCTAATGAACCTTAAAATTCTATGACTAGAGGCAGCAGTAGCAGAGCTAGGCTTTTAGTACTCTTGGCAAATTCATGGCTAAGCACTGTTTACAATGTGACAATTTTGATAATTGGTAAATTAACCTCCCTCTGGCACCATTCTGACACCAACATCCTTGGCAATTGCCTGAATGTCACACTACTGACTACAGGAACATTGCCCTTCATCCCTCCAAACATGACAAGATTCAGGGTTTCCTCCGAGGAATGAAGAGCTGTTATTTCACAAACAGAAATGTTTAATCTTAGTGGTCTAAAACCATAAATGACTTTAGAAATTTAAAAGCCTAATTCATTAACTTCATCACTTCAAGGACAATTAACCACCTAACTGGCCATTATGGATAAAATACGCATCCTCATACGCTTCATATCCATCATATATTTCAATGTACAGCAATCCCTCGATTAATGCGCCTAATGGGTTCTTTAAAACAGGTGAATTAATCGAAAATGCACTAATCAAATATAATAACCTATGGGAAAATGTATAATTCGTTCCTCAGATTTCTTATTTGACCCTTATTTTTTTAATAAAAGAATTAGGGCATGTCTCAGGGCCTAGTTAAAGGAATACCATGAAGCTGAAAGATAATAAAACATATTCAGAATATAAATTTATTATTCTGTTTCTTAACAGAGAATTGAGCTAACATAGTTTGGCGGGCATTCTGTTTCTTTTTCTCATACAACTCACGGTATGGCCCTATTACCTCTTCTGCAAATTTTACTCGTTCTCTCTTCACCAGGGTCAGTCTCTGAGCACTGCTGCTTAAAAACTTCGATTGTACAAAAACTATTTTCAAATTGTTTCTGTGAAACCTCTTTGGGCTTGTCAGTGATTAAATTTTCTTCATATTCTTCAGGATCTTCCCGCTGTGCATCTAAATTTAGCAGATCAGAATCACTCAACTTCTCAGAATGAGATTTAATTAACCTAGATTCATTTGAAAAGCCTCTAAAATCATTTGCACAAAGTGGAGGAATGTGCTTCCAAACAGCTCGCATAGAGCTAGCAGTAATTTCATTCGACTTTGCAACTTTATAACCAGGCTGAGATTTCTCTATTTGGCTAGAAAAGTCTTGGAAAAGTCTTCCAAAAAAGGCCGGTTTCATAGACATTATATATTTGTTGATCACAATAGTCCCCTTCTTACACAATTTTCTTCAAAATGTCTGGATATCTCCTTATCTGCACTTGCAGCTTCGCCTGTGATTAGAAAATTATGTAGGCTATTTCTCTTTTTGAAACGCTCAAATCACCCAGCACTAATGTGGAATTCTTTTTCTTTTCCATCATTGACAGCCCTTTCTTTCCAGGTTACAAAGAGAATGCTTTTGATTTAATAAGGCCAGTGTTTAGCGGGATCCATTTTTGGTTACAATCTTCGATCCATGTAAAAAGAAGTCTCTCTAATTCAAATCATTATAATATTTTGATTTTCAGTCCATGCATGATGAACTTCAAGCAGTCTTTCCTTTCTCTTTGTATTCAGCAGTTGATTCACCCATTTTTGTGTTCTTGTCCTATCTTTGACTGGACTCGGCTTGTTCATTTTTCTTTATTATTTCAAGTTTTTCTTCCAATCATATTACTTTTCGAATCATTTTCACACTTCTGATTTTTGCTCCTTAATTCTTTTACTCATTATTAAAGGTTAGGAAAATAATTAAAAATAAAAAAGTATGGAAAACTTTTGCACGAGATATGATCAGCAAAATGCTATGTAAAGCAGACATAAATTTTGGCGGTAAATTTGGAACATAGAAATAGTGTAGTATGCCATTAAAATAACTCTGTAAAATGTTTCAAATCAGTAACTAAATTATTTCATCCTGGTGAGTGATTTTTTTAAAATAGTTAGCCATAAAAAATGTATAGATCGAAAATTTTTAAAATTTGTAACATTTATTTTTAAGATGTATATAGGCACACTAATCGAATTTGGGTATCGAAAAAAAATGAAGCACTAATCGAAAACGCACTAATCAGGGGTGCATTAATCAAGGGATTGTTGTAATATCAATGGTATTACAATTTTAATATGCACTTTGCATCCATGATAACCTTGACATCTGTAGACGTCTTGGCCAGTAGCATGGTTAATGAAGGTCAGTTAAGGAAAGTACATAGTAGATATTGTAGTTCAACTATAATATCTACTGTTCTAGTGTACTGTCACAGAGTATTATCACTAGTACTACCACAGTCAGTAACTGATCCCTTGGTGTTTAATTTTCACATCAATGAAAAAGGAAATGATCTGATAGGAAATATTCAGTTGTTTGATGATGATGCAAAACTGGAAAGAGCAATAATCAATGAAAGTGATGTAGAGATCCTGCAGGATGACTTAAATAGACTAAGTATGGTCTAAAGTAAGTGAATGCCAGTTTAACAGAAACAGTGTAAGGCAATGTACTTTGGAAAGAAAAGATCACAAGCTGTGTACAATATTATTAGATCAACTGCAGGAAACTGATGAGGTGAGGGACATGGATGCGTGTGTGTGTGTGTATGGTGGGGGAGGGGGGGGGTGAATGTGGCAGGAAATTGAAGTTTAGAGAACATACTGCAAAAGGTAGCCAAAACAGTACATTAGATTATGTAGCTCAGGGGTCTTCAACGCGTGGCCCAAGGAGCTATTTGCTGTGGCCCGCCGGCCATTTTGAAAAAAATAACTACTTAACATTAAAACACGATTAAATAAAAAATAATTTCAATGAAGCCTGCAGGCCACTAAGCTATACTGCGGTATTTAGAATTGTAAGATACTTTCCAGATTCACAAGGAATGCTGTGCATTTGATACTTTACATAAAATCCTATAAAAATAAATATTAAATAGACATGCTTCTTCAGCCATCTACCAGTGGCAAGCGGTACTTAAATACTAGTAGAAACGTCGCAGGTAGATGGCTGAAGCAGTAGTTCGTTCGAGTGTGCTGTCTAGTGCCTTCCAGGTACATCTTGAAGGTTCTTGATACTTCGTCATTTTCATATAAATGCAAGAGGAATCTCATCCACAGTCAGTCAGTCAGTCGTGAACAGTGAGCACACGCAGGTTCGTTGTATAAGCCTATTGTGGTTTTATATTGCCAGAGTTTTTTCATCAGTGTGAGACATATTCAGTGGATAATAATTATTACACGACCATTTTGGAAAATTTTTTGGGTTCACCTTCCATCACTATGGCATCTACGAATAAAAAGCATAAATCAAATGATTCTTGTCCGTTTTTAGTGAAAAGTGGACCAATTTGTACTTTTTTGTGCCAAACGACAATAAGCCAGTGTGTTTAATTTGTCGTGAGTCAGTGTTAGTATCAAAAGAATACAATATAAAACAACACTATGAGACAAAGCATGCGTCCAATTTCGATCACCTTCAAGGGTGGATTCGTGTGAACAAAGTGAACCGTCTCTAAATTGATTTAAAATGCCAGCAGGGTACATTTAAAAGGCAGAAGGAAGAAAGCGAAGAGTGCGTCAAAGTAAGTTATGTAATAGCTGGAAAAATTGCTAAAAAATCAAAAGCCTTCTTGGATGGCAAGTTTGTGAAAGAGTGTCTCATCGCTGCTGGGGAAATTCTGTGCCCAAATAATAAGGAAGGCGATGATAATAAGGAATCGCGGCGATGTGGTTTATTATAGTGATATGCGTTGGTTTGAGCAGAGAGAAGGTGCTTAAAAGAGTCTTTGACTTAAGGAGTGAAATACAGCAGTTCATGCAAACCAAGGGGAATCCAATGGAAGAATTTAACGATCTGAAGTGGATGAGGGACTTTGCCTTTGTGACCAACATCTCATTGCATATGAATGACCTAAATGCATGGCTACGATCCAAAGATCAACTGGTGCACACTCTATTTCATCACATCAAAAGCTTTTGTGCCCAAGCTCAAACTTTGGGAGTTACTACTCGCAAAAAAAGACTTAACTCATTTTCAGCTTCTTGCTGAGTCCAACTGTTCATCTCTTGATGAATATGCTACAAAATTAGCCGTGTTGTGAAGTGAGTTCGAAGAGAGATTTTGTGATTTTCATAACAAACAGTCTTCTTTAGATTTATTTTCAATGCCATTCAGTGTCAATGCTGCCGAAATGCCAGGCTCAGTACAAATTGAGCTGCTTGAACTCCAAAACAACTCTTCTTTGAGAGAAAAATTATTCAGTGTGCCCTTGCATACATTTCACAAAGACTACATTTCCGAGGACACACGCATTCCATAATCTTCACCGGCATGATTTGAAGATGTGCGCTTTGTTAGGAAGCACATACTTATGTGAGCAGTTCTTCTCAAGAATGAAGCATGTGAAGTCCAAGACAAGAACTCAGATTACGGACCAACATCTCGAGAATACTCTGTGCCTAGCAACTTCCAACATTGTTGCCAATATTGACAAGCTGGTCAAGGAAAAGCATTGCCAAGGTTCCCATTGACATTGTAAAAAATGAATGTTTTCTTCGTTAAATTATATTTTTTCAAGTATTGATTGTATTTACTTATCATGAACCTGACTCCTACCTACACTCTTAAAGCTGAGTTCGTTTATTTTTATAGGATTTTATGTAGCGTATCAAATGCACAGTGTTCCTTGTGAATCTGGAAAGCATCTTACAATTCTAAATACTGGAGTAGAGCTTAGTGGCCCACAGGCTTCACTGAAATTTTTAATGCAGCCCACACTGTCTGAAAGGTTGAAGACCCCTGATGCAGCTGTTGAAAAACACTGACAAGCAGGGATAGGGAAGTTATTGTCACCCTTTATGAGGACACATCTGGACTATTGCAGTTCTAGTCACCTGGATGCCATGGGAATCCAGAGGTGGTGAAGAGGATTCAGGGGCAAGTGGCAAAGATTGTGGTGGGGTCTATGGAATGCTCCATATGAGAATAGATTGAAGGTCTGGTTTTTAAAAGCTAACTGACAGGAGAAAAAAAAATATGATAGAAACAAAAAAACAACAAAAGACATGACAGAAGCATGTAAATTATTAAAGAAGTTTTATAGGATTGACACTGAAGGCATTTCAGCACATGGCAGGAAAGGAGAAAATGAGGGGACATCCCTGGAAAATGTGTAAGAATGTGGTTAGCAAGTGAGTTAGGACTAATTTTTTGCTTGGAGAGTGGTGAATGGGTTGAGGTAGTTGTAAGTGCTTCATCAGTGAATGAGTTTAAGGAGAGGTATATTTCGCCCACCGTTTGTAGGTCCCTGCTTCGCGTCTTTCCAAGAATAGTTGATTCATGCTGAAGGGGAGAAAGAAATGAAGGACGTCCGAATTTGTCACCAACACACGAAATCACGTGCTTTATAGGTAAAATTTTCTAACTGTTACACAAGCAACATAGTTAACTACAATAATCATAAAAGAGAAGTTAATTTTCTGACCAGTAATAATAAATAACTCATCCCACAATACGGACTGATTACCCTATTATCGGAATGGATTCTCCTTTTTCTGAGATGCGCAGAAGTGTCGAAGGATCTCTAATTGGTGGGCGAACTATATAATAGTATTGTGTGAATAATGGGTCTCTCATGATGAGTCATCTGACTTCAAGGAGATACTCATACAATAATACTACTTCAATATCAAAACAAATTACTCAATACAAAGTTTACTGAATTATTTGTTTCAGTTTAAAGGATGAATTTTCATCATATCTAGAAGATGGAGGATTGAAACAGACTGTATATTACATTTGGTATAACTAATTATGGGGATACTATTCACGTAGCAACCTCTGTTGGCTATGTCATAGGGCATGAGATTAAAGAGTGTACAAGCTTTGTTACCACAAAGAGAGTGTTGTCTGTAGAATTAGCTGTTAACGAGGAAGAGAGAGAGAGATGATATAACTATGTCAATAAAGAAACAACAAAAAAAAATTGCCAATTCAAATTAGTAATCACCATTAGCAAACCAAACATTTACAGAAAAAAAAAACATAAGATAATGCTATCTACAAAAAAAAATGCACCAAGGAACATGCATGCACACTTGCTGCCTTCACCTGAAAGACAGAATAAATCTAAATACATGACAACTAGGCATTCGTATATAAAAGATTTTCCATGAGACTCACAGTAGCATAAGAAATACAATAATGCCAACCTGGCTGGCTGAATAGTTAGCATATCCACTTTCCATCCAACAGGCTGCAGATTTGAATCCTATTGTGGATATGCTATTTTCTTTAGGTGGGAGATGATTACTGGAGGCTTGAAGTGGTTTGAAAAAGTACCATGTTTGTTCCTAGAGCAGGGTTTCTGGACCAGTTAGAAAATGAAGAAAACATACAAAAAATATAAATAAATCAGTTAATCCAACACCTGTTCTTATAAGTGATTTACACCTCCTTCAAACAGAGAAGAGGTAGATCTTTTTACTGTGGCTTCCTGCTCACTGTATAAATTAGCTATCAACCTGATAATATGCTGAGGGAAAACCCAATTTTATGACTTCCCACAATTTCACATGCTGAACACAGTCAAAAGCTTTAGTCTATGAAACCCATTACCACAGGGAGTCTGATTTCTTTATACTTTTCAATGATCTATATAAGGCAAAAGATCTGATCTCTGGTACCCTTTCCTTTCTTAAAACCTGTTTGTCCAAAGTTGAAGCAGAGATGCCTCTGCTTCAACTTTGGACTCCTATTTAGAATGATCTTTAATAAAATCTTGCTTGCATGAGATTAAACTAATAGTTCTGTAGTTTTTGCAATCCTTAATATCTCCCTTCTTGTACAGTGGTATGAAGGACTTCTCCAAATCTCTAGTCCATGATCTTATCACCCATATCCTTATAACTGTTTCATAGATTCTCTTTTGTTTCTCTTATCCCTCCATCCCCTGTGACCTTAATAACTCTACTGGGATTCCATCTGCACCTGGGACCTTATGGTGGTTGTTAAGTTGTTTAACTGCTCCTTCAACCTCGTGCCTAAGTAGAGGTGGCCCCAAATCAAAATTTTCTTGTATCAAAGTGCACCTCCAAATTTTCCTTATCCTCTCTGCTGTACAGTTCATCACAGTACTCTTTCCATCTGTTTTTGATTTCCAGTTATTCTGTTAGCACTGCTCCATTCCTGTATTTGATGACATTCAATTTCAGTTTAAACTTGTATTTTACATCACTAACTAAATGAAACATCCTTTTCTAATCATGCCTTTTCATTTGGAATCCTATCTCTTCACACTTATTAGCATGAGAGAGCATATGATGGTTTTTCTCACTTCTCTATGTAATATTTTATATTCTTCAGTCCTTGTAGACACAAGGACTTTGTTTATTCAACTGCCTCCTTTCAATCAGATTCCATGTTGGATCTGATATCCATGGGTCTTCTAATTGGGCCTAGATACTTCTTGGCTGTATCCTCTATTAATGTTATACAGCAATCCCTTGATTGGTGCGTCTAATGCGTTCTTTGAAAACGCACTAATCGAATATAATAACCTATGGGAAAATGTATAATTTGTTCCCCGGATTTCTTTTTTGACCCTCTCAGGGTCTGGTTAAAGGAAAACCATGAAGCTAAAAAGACAATAAAACACATTCAGAATATAAATTTATTATTCTATTCTTAACAAAGAATTGAGCTAATGTAGTTTGGCAGGCATTTTGTTTCTTTTTTTCATACAACTGAAGGTATGGCCCTATTGCCTCTTATACTCTTCTGCAAATTTTACTGTTTCTCTCTTCATCAGGGTCAGCCTCTAAGCATTGCTGCTTAAAAACTTTGATTGTACGAAAAATATTTTCAAATTGTTTTGGTGAAATCTCTTTTGGCTGACTATCAGTGGTTAAATTTTCTTCATATTCTTCAGGATCTTCCAGCTGTGCATCTAAATTTAGCAGGTCAGAATCACTCAATTCTTCACAATGAGATTTAATTAACTCTTGGACATTATCATTGAGAGGGAAAAAGAAATGAAGGATGTACGAATTGGTTGCCAACACTCGAAATCACATGCTTCATAGATAAAATTTCCCAACTGTTATACAAGCAAAATAGTTACCACTTTTAAAACTACAATGATCATAAAAGAGAAGTTAATTTTCTCATGTTTAATAATAAACAACTCATTCCAGAAGATGGATTGATTACCCTATAATCAAAATGGATTCTCCTTTTTATGACATGTGCAGAAGTGTCGAAGGGTCTTGAATCTGTGGGCGTACTATAGCAGATTACATAAATTTTGGCGGTAAAAATTTGGAACATAGTATACATAGTGTACATGGAAGTAGTGTAGTATGCTATTAAAAATAACTTTATAAAATGTTTTAAATAAGTAACCAAATTATTTCGTTCTGGTGAGTGATTTTTTAAAATAGTTAGCCATAAAATGTATAGATAGAAAATTTTTAAAATCTGTAACATTTATTTTTAAGATGTATATAGGAGAACTAATCGTATTTTAAAGGCGCACTAATCGAATTTGGGTATCAAAAAAAAAATGACGCACTAATCGAAAACGCACTAATAGGGGGTGCATTAATCGAGGGATTACTGTATTATATCATCCATCAGCAGGAAAGCTTTTTTTTTTTTTAATGTTGTTCCAACCCCCCATGAAAGGTTATTTGTAAACCTATAGTACATTTTTGTACAGTGGGTGGGGCTAAGGATATTTATTTTATATTTTGTATTTTAATTTATTTCTTGCATAGTTGGAAAATCCTGCTCTAGAGACCAAACATGAAACTTTTTCAAACCACTTCAGGTCTCCAATAAGTATCACACTAGGTGATGAAGTTCATTCCCCACCTAAAGACAAACATGACAACATCTATGCTCATGGCAGGATTCAAACCTACAGCAGCTTTGTTTAATTAATCAGACAGAAAAATTTTATATAAAAAAAAAAAAAACTGTGCAGAGCAACCCTATCAGCTCCCCAAAAATCATGTACTTTTATTAGCATAAATAACATCTTTAACATATTCTAGGTTATTTCAACAGAACAAACCTACATTTACAAAAATTTATTTATAAAATAGACAGCCAAATCAGATGAAAATGGTCTAAATGACATGCCTTTCTCTTCTAAACAAATGAAAGTTTCCAAGCCCCTCCTTTGTTCTTTCCATAACAGAAATTTATATCACACCTAAAACAAAAAGAGATACACAATTATCTGCCCACCCGAACTAGACAAAACATTAGCCACAAATCAAATCTGCAGATGTCACTGCCTCTATTCAAATCTAATAGAAATACTGGCTATGAAAACAGACAATGTGTGAACATTAGGCCATATCCAAAGTAAACTATCTAATCCATACTGACTTCTATTCCAGCATAATAGCACTCCATTTGTAGAAAAGCATTTATAACATCCAGTATATCTAAATATACACATGCATGTATAAAAAATGATTCTCTCCTACATGTACTCCATTAAAAAGTTGCTTCTTTTTTTTTTTTGCAATACTGAATATCTAATTTAAGTATTATTTCCATTTATATACCAACAATGCGCATATATACATCTAGGAATAACTCAACATGATTCTCCTTACCCACTCTCAAAACTAATGATTATGACACAGCTCACAACCAAAATTTTCTTCTGAATTCTGGCTCAATTTGATAACAGATATGAGCAGTCTTTTCATTTAAGATTATTCAAAAGAAACTCCAGATGTGAGTCTTCCCACAGCTGGAGTTTCTCCCCCCTTTGCACTAAGTATATTCTACCTCCTCCATATCCCAATAAGCAACAACACTTTCTCATTCAAATTCCATTCTAAATTTTCTTTGTTCAAAATTATGGGTTTGGATATCAGGTTAGTGGAATGGACTGGTGATATATAAATATCAGAGAGTAGGGGACCATGGGACCATTGCTGTTCAATTTTTATGTCAATAATATTGTCACAGGACTACAAGGAGATATTAAGTTGTTTGCAGATGATGTGAAGCTTGGAAAGGTTATTAATAATAGTGCTGATGTTTTGGCTCTTCAAAACGATTTGAATAGGCTGGAAAGATGGACAAACGAATAGGGATATCAGTTTAATGCAAGATGTAAGGTTTTAAATTTTGAGATGAAGTATCCCATCTTGGGATACTTCATCCTCACTTGGTGGGGTTATACTGGAAGAAGTGGAGGAAGCAGGGTAACTATGGATAGAAATTTGAAGTTCTGAGGATTGCAAAGGTTGTGAAGACATCTCAGAGAACTGCTGCAACATTGAGGAGTGCATTGATCACGAGAGATAAGTGTGGTGGTTGCACTGTATAAAGCTTTAATCAAACCGCATCTGGATTTCTGTGCTCAGATCTGGTCACCAAAATTTGAAGGGGGATGAAGTAACCTTGGAGAAGGTGCAGAGATGGATAGTAGAAATGATATCAGGACTGTACAATGTTGATTATGAGGACAGACTGAGGGCATGCAGACTGCAGAGTTTAGTGGATAGAAGACAGGGGGGGGGAATAGACATTTAAACTGTTGAAGGCTATTTTATTGTGTTAACATAGAGATTTTTAAATCTTTTTTTAAAAATCTCTATTTTTTATAGAGATTTTTTTAAATAGAATGGGAGAGGAAAGATTAGCAAAACAAAATAATAATTCCACAAAAATGCAGTATCATCGAGAAACAGCAAGCTTGAAGAACAAAACCAGAATCTCCTAAACAACAAAACTAGCTAAAGCTTTATCTTTTTCATGGCTGATATGTCTACTAAGTAAAGAATATCAAACTCTGGTTACTTTGCCCACATACATACAACTAGCACTTCTCAAAAATAGATTTGATTTGTTACCTCCAAAAATTTGCTTACTTATATCTTGAGTAAGCACATCTTTGGATTTGGACTTAGGATTTTAATCCACAACAGAACAGCCTGTTCTGTTGCAGAGTTGCAGAGTCAAATACCACTGTATGCAGAGATGCTTGTAAATGTCTTCAAGGTGGTGGATGAATTCACCACCAAGTGTGAGATGGAGACCATCACCCTACTTGTTGAACATCTGAAGTGGCTTGAAAAAAAAAAGTTTCATGTTTGGTCTTCAGAGAAAGCTTCAAGGATTATCTAGCTGTCAGCTCATCTATAGTTCTCATGTACTATAGGTTTACAATCTTTCAAGGATATGAGATTCATATAAAATTAATGAGATCATTCAACCCGATGGAAATCTACAACCTGGATCCTCTAGGTAGCAGATAATCATTACCCAATATAATAGTATAATATCACCACCTTGCTAGTATGAAGTGAATAAAACCATATCTAAACACTCAAGAAAAGAACTAAGAATTATTTTCTCTCTTTTCCTTTCCCCTCTTCCTGCTATGGAGTTGGAGTGATGTACTTTGAGAATATAACTATACAAGTGCACCAGACTGAACTAATGACAAGACATTAAGACAGTAGTTTTTCAAACTTTTTAAAGGGATGCTTTTTTTCCTTTTTTTTTAAAAAAGGGGGCATCTCTTTAAAAATGTTAGCATGTATTTTATTTGAGTAAAAAGATGTTTTAACAGTTTTTGGAAAGTGCACAATTATACCTCAAACTAAACTAAAATAATACATAGAGGTGTCTATTTAAAAAATTACAAATTCTGAACTAAGTATATTAATGATAAAAATGTTTAATGAGATGGCTGGACTTGTTCTTCAGTACATATTTTTTTAAAACATGGAGGTGATGATGATATTGCCACTCATAATTCCTTGGAATAAACTGTGATGGGAGAGTTATTTCTGTAATTTTCTCAACAGTTTTGCTGCTATGATAAAATATTTCACAGTGTTTCAAATCTAATCCATAGAAAAGAGAATGCATCTGAAGAGTTAGTGGTCTAGCAAAAATATTGTTCTGTGATGTGCAATTGTTCTGCACCATCTGGGTCATGTGATATATAACCCAGATGCAGAGAATAATTGTGCAAAGAATTTGACAGCACATCTTAGACAAACGAAATCAAATCTTGATGTAGTGTAACCATACTAACAATGTTGTCTAACCATAATGGTACCTTACAACATAATATTGACAAAATAAACAGAGAAGTTGCTAGTGTTTTTAATGCTACACTGTAGCGGAAAAAAGTGGATGGGATATCAATACAAGTGGGAAGACATGCTCAAAAATTAACAATAATTTTGACCATTGCTCCATGTCCCTCCACAGTTTAGAAACTACTGCATTATGAGGAAGCTTCTAGGTCAGGTGGTGATTAATCTCACTGACATCTCTCTTCCAGGTGTGTCTGCAGGGGAGCATAAGTTCTCTCTGTCTGTGCAGTTCTTATATTTCATATTAAAAAAAAAAAAAAAAAAAAAAAATCCCTAAAACTGAAAATCTCTTTTAAGATTAAATATATCCAATAATATTAAACTGATAACTCGCCCAATTATTGAAACTATTTAAAAATGATCACATAAAATCAGGACATATTTGGAATGTACTGACATCCTAAGATTTATATGACACCTCCAGAATATATCTAGAACTATGTCATGCTACTATAAGAAGTTAAGATTTTCTTAGAAAAGATTGAATTTTCATAAACTTTTGAAAGCATTTTAAAAATAACTAATAACAGAATCTGAAATGTTGCACGCACTGAATACTAAAAAGAATCCTACTACTGATTTACTTAATGATTTTATATGTGATAATGTAAATATCAATAATTATTAAATTTACAAAAAAAAAAAAAAAAAAAAAATAGAATCAAAATTATAGAAATTTTAAGAGCCAAACATCTTATTTCCCATGACTTTAATCTTGATATCCACAGAAATGAGTATGATATTTTTGTGCACAGATTTGGTCTCCAAGATTTGGATTCCAAGAGGATAAAGAAGCTGTGGAAAGGGTGCAAGGGAAGAGATACAAAGATTATATACAGATTATGGGATTTAGATTATGAGGACAGATTGCGAGTATATGGATTACAAATTCTGGTTATCAGGAGAAAGAGGGATGATATGATAGTGGTCTATAAACTTTTGAATGGGTGTCTGATGAAATATTTCAAACGATTCCATTAAGTGAATGGAATCATTTGACTTTAGGGATAGTGAGAGTGAATCTAGTGTGAGTGAATTTAAGGAAAGGTGACAGCTAGTTTGAGTGATTATAGCTTTCCCCTTGATGAATCCTCGACTCCTGGAGGTCTCAGATAATAATATCACTTAAGGACACAAATAATAGCTGTCAAATCAACTCCAAATTCTCAATCTCCAGAACCATCTCTCAGAAAAAAGCAACAACTAAATTATTAAAATAATTATATTATTCCAAAGTTGTTTAAAATATTGCCTATGAAGAACTTTTAACGAAGACTTGAAAAATCAGCATGAGAATGATCAAGATATTCATTACAAAACAGATATACTCTTATGTTATAGATTGTCTAAACATGACTAGCCAATCAAGACAGAAATTCAAAGTGGACATGAAAGTAGGTCAAGGCAAGTGACATTCATACAAATGTTCTCTTGCAAATCAGCTAGTTTAATCTAGCTAATTATCTGGCAAAATCTGTGACACTAATTGACAGCTGTTTAAAATGTTATTAACATTTCAAAAACAGCAGTTTTAAAATGTTATTTATAGGTAAAATGAATTAAAAAGCCAGCCAATTTTAAATTAAAGAGAATCACAGTCTTCTTGTGGTTCAAACAACAAAATATTAACATTAAAAACAGCATCATGTATTTATCTCGGAATGTTTCTGATGTCCATTTAAAATAAAATAAAAATGTATTAAATTCCATTATACATTATGTTCGGATAAACTGTCACTCTTTTAGTCAGGTACTCATTAAATCCTTAATCTTATGTACTTCTTACATTTCATTAGAAATAAATTATTCATTCATTAAAAAAAAAAAAAAAAAAAATTCACTAAATTTAGTTTATTTTTTAAAACTTTATTACTGAAGAGAAATAGATTTACCACTTCATCCATTTTTAAATGTTTGGAAGCAATGTTTTTTCTATTTAAAAAATATTTTTAAAAATTGCTAATTTTTAAAACTTAAAAGCTAAAAATAAAAAAATGCATTGTGTTTTGTTAAGCATCAATTGTGTTCTGCTTCCAAAGAAATATGAAGCAAAAACATGGTTCACTACTGCAAAATTTGCAATGAAGATAGATGATAACAGCTGGACTCAAGTAAAAGGTCACTAAATTACTTGTATTGAATTGTAAAATTACATTTATAAAATTATCTTAACTGACCTAAAAAAAAAGAGTCAAGCTAGTATGTGAAGTGCATTGACTATATTAATGGAATGAAATACTTCATAAAAATGAATTATAAATATCATGTAAAACTACAGAATTTTCAGTGTAAAAACAAATGAAATGATTGCTCATAATCAGGAGAAACAGCAACGTGTTTCATGATAGACTTGTACAGGAAAGCCATTATTATCATATACACATTAATCCATGTATAGGCCTTTTTATGGCTTATACATGGTGTGGTCCACAAGTTTTAAAACAAAAAAATTAAAAACAAGAGAGAAAGATAAAACATTTGTTATTCAAAATATGTTCCATTGACATCTGTACAGGCTTTAGCAGGTCAAACAGTTTTCAGAGAGCTACAGGAAATTCTGCTTGTTAGATTGTCTTTAATTCACTAGTTACAGCATTTTGGTTGGCTAGAACATCTGCAAATTGGTGTCCTTGCAGTTTCATTTTAAACTTAAGGAGCAGAAAATAGTCCAAACGGGATAAATCTGGTGGGGGAGGGGGGGGTGATAAAGGATAAGAGATACTTTTGTGTGTCAAAAGTAACATATTTGGGATTCTGTGAGTGGGTGCATTATTGTGCCACAGTAAAAAATCTTGCAACCATAATGCAGAGGAATAAACACATTAAATGCATTTCAGGAAATAATCGATAACTTCTTTATGGAATTTTGCATTCATCTTTTCTCCCATCAGTATAAAATGCTTTGTGCACCAAGCCTTTTTTTTTTTTTTTTTTTAAATTATCAACACCATTTTGATGCGACTTTTTTGGGATCTCAATTTCTTAGGTCTGGGAGATATATCTCACCAACCCACTCAGAACTCTGTGGGTTGGTTTCAGGATTGTAGGCGCAACACCACCACTTCTCTCATAACTTCTACCAACTCCCCTCTGTCATGAAATCTCTAATACCACCAAAAAATGTTAGACAAGTTCAGAGCCTTGTTTCCTGTATGCCTTTTGTACTTTCCTAGAGTTTCTGTAGCAGAAAGACTTGCTTTCAAACAAAATTTAATCTCAATTCTCTGTTTACTTTTCATATCCATGACGTACAAAGAAAAAGCACTTTACGCATCATAACTCTTACGCTACTGAACGTAAACTAACCTCACTCTCTGGTGAATTACTTGGTATTAGTTAGTTAGCACATTTGCCAATAGAGCATTCCAGTCCTGTACAAGCAACAAATCAATTCCTAAAATTTATGTACACAGCACTGTGTATAGACATGACAGTGTTCTGCATAATTTTACCATGGTCCAACGGAAATGGCTCCACAAATACTATCAGTAATTCTAAATACCAAATTTCATTATATTCCATCAGTGAGAGAGGAATCATCATTTCAAATCATACTTAACATAAAAACGATTCCATTACAGCAAGGAAAATATATATTAAGTAAAGCACTCATTTTGTAAAGTATGTGTTGGATTGTGATAGATTGTAATTTTAGGAACTCCAATCTTATCACAGTCTAACAGGCGTTTCCAAACAAAAAAGGAATATAAATACACGTGACTGCCTCTGAGTATTAAATTAATTCCTTATAAATATATCAAGCAAATTTTACTATGAGAAAACAAATAAGTGTGCATTTAGTACCACTCACAAAAAAGTTAAAATCAATAATGGAAGTGTAAACCTTTAGCAGAGTTTTATAAAGTAATATGTATTAAAAGATATAGAATGTTAGCACAAATTCAAGATAGGGGAAAGTGAAGTCCAAAGGTCATGGAGCAGTAACGCGATGGAGTGGCTCGCCCCAAGCAATAGCGTGACACAAGCGCACATGCGATATAGCGGAGAAAGCTGGATGCCGTGACGTAAGACCACGTGAATGCGTTGGGTGGACATCGCAGAATGCAAGAATCGCCGAGAAAGAAAAGTGAAAATATAAGGGTCTAGCAATCCTGAAAAAAAGGCTTTTTGCTTCTGGATCTCCTAGAGTGTTCGTCTCATGGTGCTGTGAGCAGGTGAAGGGTGGCAGTGCCTCCATTCTGGAGGATTTCAATAAAGGCAGCAGCGGAATTCGGCGGTCGTATCTCCGCGGAAGGAATAAGCCCGGCAGTCCATAGAAAGCCAGATTGGAGCACGTGGACATTTCGTTTATGGAAAGACAGATTCCGGTAGACCACTGACGCGATACAGAACCAAAGGGCAGATAAGTAGACTTTATTTGTATTTAGCTGATTGTGAATGAGAGATTTGTGCCACGTTGTAAAAAACAGAAGAAAGAACATTAATGATATTAATTAGGACTGTGCTGTTATGATATAGAGAGGGTTACCTTAAATCTTACTGTCTCCTATTGTGATAGAGTTACATAACATGTTATAGAAGGTTACGAACATGCCTAGAGTGAGGAATTGCTATTTAATGAAGGGATTGTAAAAGATATAAATGCTATCTTGTGTGGTTTGATTGAACTACAGAAAGTTAGAGAGTTATTGTGATAATCATGCACGATTAAGGTATTTTAGAGTATAAATAAGAATCTTACTTTAGAGAATTACAGCATAATCAGTTTTAGGTATACTTATATTATTGTATTGCTTTAACTCTATCCTACTGTCAGGAACTCCCTTAAGATGGGAATTAAGTTTATTGTATTGTATGTACATATTTATGATATCTAATAAATCTTGCTTTTGTATCTAACTAAGACTATCTGTGAATTTTGGAATCCGATGCACCTCTTATAAGAGTAATACGAACCTATGTGGGAGACTAGAGAAAAGTAGAGTTTGGTCACGTCTGCAAAGTCACTAGGTATCACTTAAGTACTGTCTTGAGATCACCTCTTGATTGATAATATTGTTTAATCTAATAGCACTAAGTGGCGCAGCGAAATATAAATTTTCTTGGCGTTTTACAAGAGGTTGATCTCAGACACTCTGATACTCTGGTGTTGCCTCGAACCCGAGGCAATTCCATTGTCCCCCAGAGGTACCACGTGATACCCGTATGAGAGTCTAACGGGGAACTGACCCAAAGACTAAAGGATAGTTATATGAGTAGAAAGTAAGACACAACATATGCAATTTTTGTTACCAGGAAAAATTTTAAATTAAAAACGATACAGGAAAGGAATATATTCCCATTAAACTATCGATTCGTTAGACATCAATAGATGGCATATAATCACTCAGATGCTTGGCGATGTGCCACACCAGTCCTAGTTATGTGGTCCAGTTGTATGATTTTCTAGAGGCTTTAACTGTTTGAAGATCAGTCATTCCAGACACACCATCCCTCCATCTCATTGACAGTCCACTCCGTCCTCTCTTTCCAGTAACTTTACCTTCTATTACTATTTTCAGAAATCCTCCTTCCATCCTTTCAATGTGTCCAAGGCATTTCAACTTTCTTCTGTCAATATCCTTAAAGAGCCTTAAATTTCTACAGATCCTTTCTAGCACCCACCTATTTGTCTGCCTTTCAGCATATGATATCCTCAACAGCCTTTTGTAATATCACATTTCAAAACCAGCTATCCTTTCCCTATCAGACTTCTTTAGGTTCCAAGTCTCACATCCATAAGTTGCTGTTTGAAAAATAGCTGTATCCAAAATCCTCAACTTTGTTCCCATGGAGATTGATCCATCTTTCCAGATTTTAGACAAGTCTCTGAACAGCAATTCTTCACATTAATAATGGATCCCAGGTCCTCTAGCTTGCTGACTACTTCAATTTGTTCTCTGTTAAAGTACATTTGTTTCTCAGACTTTTCTTTGTATTTCCTTTGAGAATCATAATCTTTGTCTTGCTAGGATTGAGCTAAGTCCCCCTGTTCTTACTGATATCGTTAACTTTGTCAAGAATTTCTCATACCTCTTCCTTATCATCACAAAGGAGGACTGTATCATCAGCATACCTCAGATTACAGATTAATCTGCCACCTAATTCCTGTATTAAGCTCATCCAGTGCTACACACGTTTACTGACATTTTTACTTTTTGTGTGATAATGTTTTTGGAATAAGAACAATGAAATGTACAAGCATGTAAACAAAAAAGCAAAATATACAGCAGTACCCCCCTTATCTGAGCCTCCGTAGCTCAGTCAGTATAGACTAAGCGCTTTGGTTGGAAAGACCTGGGTTCAATTCCTGTCGATGATGTGAGCAACTTTAAAAAGAACTACTGACTCCATAGAAAAAGTGAAGATTGGTTCCAAACCTCAAATATAAGCAGAATAATGAAAAAAAAAAAAAAAAACAATAAATTCGTTAGGATCATAAGATTTTTATTTACATTTCATGGAGAACACACATACATATAATGAATTTTAATAACTTTAAAAAAAACATATTCATTTCAGTTGTTTGCTAAGGATTCTATAAAAAATTATGTTAATTTGTTATCAGTTTCTGACAATAAATGCAAAAGCTTTCATTTTTGTGAGACTGTAATAATGGTATTATCGTCATCGACTTCCGCCTCAACTTGTGGAATTCTTCTTGTCATGTCTTGAACAAAAGTACAACTGGTTGTTTCAGTAGTTTTAGGCATGAACTCAGTTATTAATCGCTGTGTTGATGCTTTAGATAAGTCGCGATATAATTCTCTGTATGAAGACATTAACAACTTAAGCTCACGTGAAAACTTCTCAGCATGTTCTTCATTTGGATCATGTCGGGCAAAATAATTGCCTAAATTACTGGCCAGTTTAAGACCTTTAATTATATCAGCAGTAAAATTAGGATTATCTTGATCATTATCATTACCTTCTTCGCTTTCAGGAATCTCAGAAATAATCTCCACTATTTCGTCTTCGCTAAGAGGTTTATCAATTAACAATTCTTCGATATCTGCTGACGTAAGATCATCGAATTCTTCTCCACCAATTTCACATGCCAAACTTATTATATTGGGGAATTCTGCAGTATGAATGAAGGGAACAGGAGCATTCTCTTTAACACATGCAGGCCAAATAGCTTTCCAACATGCATTCATAGTTTCTGGTCTCAATTCAGATAACGATAATCAAACCTGATCAAAAAAGTCCATAATTGAAAATTTTTTCCACACATCCATAACTGACAGTGTTTCATCATCATTTAGCTTGTTCAAAATGTACTGAAATGTTCGTCTGACATAATATGTTTTAAAAGTTGCAATTATACCCTGATCTAGAGGTTGTAGCAATGATGTGGTATTGGACGGCAGAAAAAAAAAAATGCACATTTGGGTGTTCTATGGCAGGATGACCGAGTGCATTATCAAGAATCAAAAGCACTTTAAATTCAAGACCCTTGTCATTCAAATAACGTCTAACTTCTGGCACAAAACGTTTGTGGAACCACTCAGTGAAAATATCAATGGTCACCCAAGCTTTTTTGTTGGCCATCCAATGAACTGGCAATTTTTGAAAATCTACACCTTTCATTGGCCGTGGTCGTAATGATCGATTTATGAGCAGTGGTTTTTAACAACCAATCTCCTAAAGCGTTCGAACAAAATAGGAGTGTTATGGTGGATTCAAAGCAGCAAAAAATCCTTTGCTGCTTTGAACCCACCGAGAGTTTTTTGCATTTTTGATACGTAAGTTCTGTTTGGCATTTTTTCCAGAAAATGCCGGTTTCATCCATATTCCAAACTTGTTCACGAATGTAACCTCCATTTTCAATTATTTTAGCAAGTTTTTGTGGAAATGCTTTAGCAGCTGTTTCATCAGCAGAAGCAGTTTCACCTTTAATTTTTATATTATGAAGAGCATGTCTTTTAAACTTAGCCAGCCAACCATTGTGCTTGCATGAAATTCATATTTTTTCCTCAACTGAAATGAAGTATCTGGCTGCAGTTTTTTAATCTGTTCATAAAATCTCAATGCTGATTGCTTAATGGAATTTCCGTCAACTGGCATTCTTTTTTGTACAGTATCTTCTATCCACATCACTAAAGCTTTTTTGGCCTTTTCTAGAACAACATCTCTTGTATATGATGATAATTTCACACTTGATTTTGTACCAGAACATACCTCTTTTCTAATAGCCTCTTTATTTTTCTTTATAGATCTGACAGCTGATTCACGGACTCACTTTTATGTGCAGTCAGTTATGTAATTCATGGAATTCCCAATAAATGAAATTCGTACGAATTTAGAATTTTCTTAATTGAAACGAGAATGCAATTCTACAAAATTCTCAGAATTTTCTTGAATTACAGATTTTTTCCTAACTTAGGCTTTAGGTTGGTCGTGTAAAAGTGAATAAAAATCGCATAAAAAAATTATTTTTGATATCCCAATTCACATAACTCCGAATTCGCGTAAAAAAATTCACATAAAAAGAGGTTTAGGTGTATATATAATGTTTTTTTCCTATACATGCATACCTATGTTAACATTTAATTTATAAATTAGGTAGAGTAAGAGATTAACAATAACTAAAATAATAAAATAGAACAATTATAACTATACACTGCAATAAAAGTTACATGAATGTGAATGGAATCTGAGCAACCTCAACATACATTTATTTATTTATTATTTTATGAAGTTGAGGACTTTCACCTTTTTACTTAAAAGGAGGCATTTTATGGCTTCTCTTTGGCATATCTGAATTGCCTGCATTACTTTGGAACCATTATTAATTAAAATAAGGGTTGCTCAAACACAAGAACTGCAATACTGCGACAGCTGATCAGATATCCGAGAACTACTCAGATGAACTACTACACAATTTAAAACTTATGAAATGTTAATTTCTGGAATTTTCCATTTAATATTTCTGGACTGGGATTGACTGCAATTAGCTGAAAGCGAACCTGCGGTTAATGGGGGTGGAGGATTTATTTATTATTTTATGAAGTTGAGAACTTTCACCTATTTACTTAAAAGGAAGCATTTTACGGCTTCTCTTTGGCATATCTGAATTGTGTTAGATCCTAAATGAAGAAATCTTGGAAAGAAATCATTCATTTAGGGTCTAACATATAAAAATTGCAAACAGAGAAATATCTGCATATCAATTGTAATTAAAAGTGAAACTTCCTCACTTTATGTAAAAATTTGTATTCTTTATTTAAGCACCTTATATTTAAGCTATTGTGATTAATTTGAGATTTCATTTTTGTATGTCTTAAAAAAGAGGCATAATGTGAATTAAATTTAAGCTTTGCTTAAGCTATGTAAAATCTATTGTGAGTCATCATAAAGCTGTTAAGTATTAATTCCTGGAAGGCCTAAAGCTACACACATACAGCGTAACGCTGGCAGGTATAGCTTATTTGGAAAATCACGTAACCATGTATTCCATGAATCCGAGTATTCAGCATCGTAGTAATGAAGGATAAGCCAAAGGTTGAAATTAGTAAGGATCGTGTGCAAAAAGGGGCTGAAAAAGAGGGCGCTCTATAGGAGTATAAAAGGGGGTTGAACTTGGAACGTGGGGCTTTTTTCTTGATATCTTGTCGTATCATTTTCCTGTTGGGTGGTTCGGAAGTTGGCGGGCAGTTTCGCATGGGGGGGTGAAGTCTGTGATGTCGGGCAGCGAGCGTTCATAAAGAAATGAAGCTGGATTCTATGCAAAGCCGAAGGAAAAAATTCCAGTCCTAGCAGAATCAGGCCATCGCTGAAAAGCCCCATCGAGTTGTTCCTGAAATGCAAAGATTTTGAGTCCGTTTTCGGCAGAAAGAATGAAGATAGTGTAACCCCTACGTTGCCGTATAGACAGCCAAAATAGATGAGAAATATCCAGACAAACACGTGGTGCAGAACAATGCAGAAAAAAGTCGGTAAGGTGCTATTGCTCTAATTTTGTGTGAATGTTCATTAGAAGAAAGAAGATTGTTTACGATTGTGAAATTAAGAATTTTATAGTAAGGGACTCTGTGGACAGTCACTATTTAGAAAGTTAACCTCGTTTGTGAGTAAGAAGAATTGTTTAGGAGAGATCTTTTGTAACTTGTATGTGATAGGATTAACTTGATGCGATATGAAAGGTAGTTTAGTGTCTCAGTAACATTAGAATGGTTGATAGTTTGTTCTTATGAGTAATACTACTAAAAGGAATATGCTTAACTTAACATCATTTGATTTATATCCCAATGTGTAATTACTGTGTTTAGCATGTCTTATAAGTTTTAATTAGTTCGAATGTGTTAATCTCTTAGTTCGAGTTTATTTAGTATTGAACATAATCAAGTGTATGAGTTTGTATTGTGTTTTAGATATTCTATTAAACATGTTATATTTTCCTGAACCTGAGTCGTGCCTGATTACGATTCGAAATTACCACTTATAAAAATAGAACCTATTTTTCGCGGGAAGGATTTAAAGAGTGAATATAAAATATAGATTTAGGTCACAACTGTAATAATCTAGATCTATACGGCAGTTAAGCAAGATATTGGGTAAGAAAGCTAAGAATCTAGTATTGTCTCCCTGAGTAAGGATCTTTTCTGTTATAGGATACTGGCTGGCGCAGCAAAATATAAATTTACCAGTATCCGAAGAGGAAACAATCCTAGATATAAAAATAAGATTAAAGTAAGAGGAGAAAGAATAAATCACAAAAGATAAATCAAATAGAAACATCGACATAACAAAGAGCAGCCATTAGGAAAATAAATATAGCAAGAATTGAGTATAAAGCAACAATTGAATATATGACATAGATTTAACAATTGCCTGCATTACTACGCTTGCGCTTTGGGGCCATTATTAAGTAAAATAAGGGTTGCTTGAACACAAGAACTGCAATACTGCGACGACAGCTGATCAGATATCTGAGAACTACTCAGATGAACTACTACACAATTTAAAACTTATGAAATGTTAATTTCTGGAATTTTCCATTTAATATTTCTGGACTGGGGTTGACTGCAATTAGCTGAAAGTGCACCTGCGGATAAGGGAGGGGGACTATGGTATATGACAATTTTTAGTACAAATTTCATATAACAAACAAAAAGAACAGTTTCACATAGCATTAACGTAAATGAAAGAGCAACAGAATTTTGCATCCTTTGATTGAAGACCTCCATTCGATTCTCGTCATGTCGGGAGTAATCTTTATATGGGCTTTTTCAAGCAAAGGTGAGTTAGCCGATCTCATACAGTGATTGTGGGTGACCATCTGGCTGGAGCCATGATTTTGAAAACAGCAGAGTGGACTGGTTTCTCAAAAGGTGAGATATCACGGATGTTTAATCAGTGGAAGAATAATCCACATTGCTTGTCTAAGAGGTATAAATTGTGGTCCTAAGACTTCTCAGATGACTGTGATCTCATTCCTGAGATCACAGTCGTCTGAGAAGGCTTGTACAAAGAAATAGAACTTCTTATGTGCAGCAATTGACTGAAGCATTTAATGAAGGCTGTTTCCCACCGAACTATGCACAGGGAATTGAAGAGGATTGGTATTAGCAGTCGCATGCTAATTGGACATAACAAAAGAACAGAATTAGAGAGGGAAATAAAGTACAGGATATTTTGAAGTATTATAACGCATATAAATGGAGATGGGTGAGCCATATTAGTATATTAACAGGTGAAAGATGGACAAAATTAAGTACTGAGTGGATAACAAGAAAAGGAAAGAGAAGGAAACATGGTGAAGGAACAATATGGATGGATGGTCTACAACAACAAGGGTTTAATATATGATGGCAGTCATTTGCTAAGAGGGCCAGAAACAACTGGAAATTTATGGCATGGTCTCCTATATTCAGCAGTGGATCGAAAGTCTAAAAGATGAAAGTCCGAAAGTCAAAACATCGCTTCTCTCCTGCAGGACTTCGAACGAAAATGGTGAGATCAGTGCATAAGAAATTGGTTATGGAAGATAATTAAGCATGACTAATTTAGTTAATACAAATTAATTAGTAAAGCTTTATTATCTCATTTTTTTCGAATGAAAAAGAGGAATGGAGAATACTATCATTGGATAAATATGGACAAAGGTTAGACAGATGACCACTGATGTACAGAAGGTACAGTGGGGTCGATTGCACAAAGCCCTGAAATACCTCAGCATTGATAACTAAATATGATGACAGTAAACTGTCCACCATCACACATAATGAACGACCAGAGAAGAAACGGCAGCCAATTCACAAAGGACAGGAGGAAAATCATTAGATGATAACTTGATAAGAAGGCTTTGATGCAAGATAAGGTGTTTAAAATACCTTGGCAATATTAACAGCAGCTATGTGAGTTTGTGCCAACCTTTCCATCGGAGTTCAAAGTGGACTCCCATGATTGTTATTGACTGTCAGCCTGTGTAGCTCAGTAGAAGTGGCGTTTGCACTCTACGGTGCTTGACCGCACGAAGAAAGGATTTGGTGGTTCAAATCTAGTCGTCGACTAGAGGAAATTTTTCTAAGTCTTTTTTCGACCAGTTCCCAGGTTAGTTGATCTCTGGCATGGGTTAGCGGGTTTTTTCTCCCAGAAACTCGGGTTTTTCGTCCTGTAAACTCAAGAAAATCGACCGTCGAACCCACACTATTTTCAGACATTAAAAATATTGTGTTAGGAATCACGAGTTGGAGGCACTAGCTTGTTGCCTTTTTCACTGCGTACCGATGAATCAGTGATAGCCTTGGGCCAGCTATCTCTCAGATTGGCTACCAGTGGAGATTGAACTGCCCACTCAGTCTCCATAAGTTAGATAGGGTAAATGGCCCAGCCTACTCCCTATACGGGAACAAATAGGCGTTAGCTGATTTTTTTTTTTTTCCTGATAATTATCTTTGAGAATAGGATGAGTCTTATGGCTAACATCTCCATGCTATTCATGGATGTCAGATGAGTATGGAAATTTGTATAGGCGATTATGTTAGTTTTAACAGGTATTATATTAATTTTGGAGCAAAATATTTTAGCATAACTGGCAGAAAAGCCAGTTATCAAAAAGTCTTCCTTATCTTTATGTGATGTTTACCACTGTATCATGGGGATGTGAAAATGGTGGAAACAAAGATGGGTAAAAGTTTCACCCTTAATTTCTTATACCCCTAGGGAGAATCCAGAAAGCATGACTACCGTTTGAGCAGCAGGTAAGCTTCCCCCCCCCCACTCCCCATTTGGCCTATATACATCCTCTGCCCAAAAAGAGTTCGACCTTTTCGAAACTAGAAGAAACTATTGGCGCCACCAGCAAGCGGCAACCTACATTAGTGTTGTGTCAACTGTTTATGACATTTGTTTCATTAGAAGCCGAGTTATAATGCCAAGAGTGACAGTGTGTTTTGACAAACGGTCGGAAAATGAGTTTCAAACAGAGAGCTGCGATTGACTTTTGTGTTAAACTTGGTAAAAGTTTTACCGAAACGCATCAAATGCTTCAAAAAGCATACGGTGATGAATGCTTATCCCATACTCAAATTTACAAGTGGTTTAAGCGATTTCAAAGTGGTCGTGAGACGCTTGAGGACGACGAAAAGCCAGGCCGTCCAAAAACTGGACTGAGCGAAATTAACATCCAAGAAGTGCGTGATTTCATCAAAGAAAACCTGAAATCGTCCGTGGGATTGATTGAAGATGAATTGGGGGATTCCAAATTGAATTCGCGATTTGTTCCCCACAAGTTAACAGACCAAAAAATTTATCGAATTGAACGCTGCAAGGACCTCATTAAAACCGCTGGTAAGGACTCAAACTTCCTTGAAACGATCGTTATTGCTGACGAAACGTGGTGTTTTGAGTATGAGCCCGAAACAAAGCGCCAGAGTGCTGAGTGGAGACCACCAGAAGAGGGGGGGGGGGCATTTGTTTTTACGATTCCAAGGGCATTATCCAAAAAGAATTCGTTCCGCCTGGCCAAACGGATTGATAGCGAGAATTCGTCGCGTACGGCGTGAATATCGTGATGTAGGCAGCTGGTCACTTTTGCACGATAATGCACCATTTCATCGTTCGAACACTGTGAGGCAGTTTTTAAGCAAAAATCAAGTTTGTGTGTTGGGTCACTCGCCGTATTCACCTGATTTAGCACCCTGTGACTTCTTTCTCTTCTCCCGACTTCATTTGGCGATGAAAGGAAAGCGATAAGACACCATTGAAAACGTTCAAGTGGCAGTAACCACTACCCTCAACAGTATTCCAAAAACCGATATAAAAAAATTCATTTAACGAATTAATTGACCGTGCCAAACGCTGTATCGAAGCCGAGGGAGAGTATATTGATTGAAATAAACGATTTGAATAATTATAATTGGCCTGTGTTTTATTTTCTATCAAAAGTTCGGTTTCATTTTGGACAGAGGGTGTACAGACTGAATCTAAAGTGCGCATTTTCACCCCTTTACCAGATACACAACCATGCCCAATGACATTAACATTATTATCGGATTTGCATACTACAGCTGAACTTACACACACACATCATTCCTTCCAGGATCATATAGTTCCCTCTGACGCTCTCTATATTAGGTCTAACTTTAAAATAAATTTCTCTAGGCTTCTGATACTAAATCCACTGAAGTGCAAACCATCGCTTTTATACAAGTCTTTTCTATGATCGAATTCACTCCACACATCCAAAAACTCGCATCAATTTCTACTAGCCTATGCAATGAATCATTTACTATCACAGCCTTCCTTCTTAACTGTGTACTCGTATCACCCACAGTTCACCCACAGAGTGAACTGTGGGTGATACGAGTACCACCCACAGTTCACTCTCTCTCACTTTTCTTTCATGCTTCTTCCAATAGTCCTTTCATATCTTCTCGTATACTATATTTGTCGCTACTTAAATCATTAGTTCCAAAAAGTACTACCATCTCTTGTACTTCCTGTTTCTCTACTTGTAACAGCTTTAATTTTTTTGCCTCACTCCGTCAGTATGTGCAAAATTCATGAATTGAATTGCAGTACCACCTTACTTTTTTTTTTTATATTTTAATTTACTTACCTTGTTGTTACTATTATTATTACCAAACGAACCCACATAGGTGCTCTTTATTATTATTACCAAACAACCTTGCATATCTGCTCTTTCTTGCCTCTTCTTTTTCCGATTATTTTTCTTATCCTGTCTAAGTTCATTTAAACGCTTCTCGGCGTTTTCTAATTCTTTGGTCGAATGTTTAATAATTCGTTTACTCAGAATATTTCCATTGTCGAGTTATCTTCATTTATATATGAAAATAATGAACTCAGTATTTGGATATAAAGGAGCACACAAATATACATAGTCAGCAGAGGATTTAAATCAGTTATTTATTACATTATCACAAATTTTAAACTACACAAGTTAATCATACATGTAACAACATACCAACGTTTTGAATTAACCTCTGGTCATTATATGGTAATAAGAAAAAGTCGATTTAAACCAAAATCACTAAAAATAAATAAAATGGAAAAATGACTATCAGCAAAGTTACAAAATTTCTTCATTACAAGAGCCCCATACTAGCAGCAATATCAAAAATGTACTGATGGAAAACAAACCACACAAGAATCATGTGCTACAGAGAAGGAATGGGAAAATCGGAAACAAATCCTGACAAACGCAGCAATAGAAAGCTTGAGAATAAAGTAGGTGGAACAGTAAAACAGAGCTACATAACCAGAAGAGAGAAACAGAAAATATAATAAAAACAAAAAGTTTACCATAAAATTATTAAATTCCCAAGACATTAGAAGCAGAAATAGAGTATAAAAGAAATAGTACTGTTGCAAAAATACACACACACACACACGAGAGAGAGAGAGAGAGAGAGAGAGAGAGAGAGAGAGAGAGAACAATTTATCAGAACTAGACGAGGATATATCAAAGCCATAACCAAACACCTATAAAATAAAAGACAAAAACAAATAAATACTAGGAAAGGTAAAAACAATACCAGAAAAATGGAAAACCTACTTTCAAAATCTCTGGCCCGATGATAATAAAGAAATAAGATTTTAATACAACAAAGAATGACCTAATAGAAAATATTACAATGTTAGAACGAAAAAAAAAAAATACAGTATAAGAACATGATATAAATACAGAGCTGTACAAAATTTTGAACTGATTTAAGGCTGTATTATTAGCCAGGATTAATACCATATTACTGAAAAAGGGGACGGGAGTCAATGATGGTAAAGCCTGTGACTGTGTGAGTCAGTTTTCTGACTTCTGTATACTGAGAAAAAGTACATAGCATCTGCCAGGCCTTCTAACGAATTCTGATATAATTAACAAAAATACACAACCCTCCCTTTCAATACATACATCCCTCTCATGATACAGATTACAATAATGTTGAGCGGACCATCTGCAGGACAAAAAAAGTGTCAAAATTATATACTAAAGTGTCATCGCTGGATAGCATTTTGATTGATAAAATTTAGCAAATTTATTCGAGGTATTATTAATAATCGTGCACTAATGGGTGCCATGAAAACACCAAATTTCATGAAAATTGGGATCATGATTAAAATACCAAATCGTCTGATTAAAACCAAATAAAATAACAGATTCCCCGATCTCAAACTTGCCAAAGTATCTGTCGGACCTGGTAGCTCCACACATAGGAAAGACAGAATCATATGAGAAGAATAGTTTACATTTTACTGAAAAAGGTAAAACACTTAAATATAGAGCCTTCTGATCTTGCTTTAGA
This sequence comes from Typopeltis vanoorti, assembly GCF_054136105.1. NCBI lineage: Eukaryota > Metazoa > Arthropoda > Arachnida > Uropygi > Thelyphonidae > Typopeltis > Typopeltis vanoorti. The sequence continues at coordinate 42,817,522 of NC_143552.1, forward strand.
TGTAGTCAGTCTTTTCACGAATATAGCTAGGGATGACACAGCGGATCTGCTTGTAACAATTTCTTGTCAGACACAGTAAGACTGTGTCAGACAAACACAGTTCAAACACTGTACGAAAACACTTTTTTCATATTTCAAGTCAAATATTGGGAAGAAAAGGAATAATTTGCTATTGATCCCCCCCCCCCATCTTCAGCCTTGGCCAATCTCTTTATGGAAAATTTTGAAATGAATGCTATTAAAAATCATCACAAGAAAGAAAACTTAGTTACGTTACATTAATGATATTTCTGTTACTTAGTTAGGAACAATGGATGACTTATTCATTTCAAAGACTACCTGAACAGCTTGCATCCTAATATAAAATTCCCTCTCTGGAAGATTACAAAAAAAGGAATATCCCTGTTGAAATAAACAACGAAAAAAAAAAATTAACTGTCAGTATACAGAAAACCTACTGCAACTGGAAGATTTTTAAATACCACTTTACACCATCATCTATTACATTTTTTAAAAGATAGGCGTGATTAAAACATTGAGATAGAGTATACAATATGTCCAGTACGTCAATTAACAGGAATAAAAAAATGAGCCACAACCTCGTCTTCAATGATTAAGAACCAAGACGATCACCAAAATTCTTAGTATACCTTCAACAGCTTCTTTATTTGAAGATTTTAAGAATGCAATCACGCTATCTTACATTAAGAATGTTATATACAAAGCGGCAAAGTTGCTCCGTGAGTAGGAGTACAACATTAATGTGGCTTTTTTTACCACTGCATAAAATCTCCAGTTTCTTACATCCACCCAAACCTCTACATCATCCCATAGAAAAACGTTTATGAGATTCATTTTTCTCCCCCATCCCCGATCTTCCCCTACGTAGGCCAGAGGGGAAGATCGGGGATGGGGGAGAAGATCCACATATCTGAACACCTACACCAAGTTTGGTCTGCTTTCCTCAAAAATCTAACAGCTGTGGACCTAGGATAGGACACGAGCGATGCTACAGAACGACAGCAAAATGAATATGTACCAATTATGATATTCTGATAACATCTAATATGTAATTAATTGTTCATACTCTCTCTTTTAGTGTAAAAATAATACCCCTGATGATGTAAGTCTGATGACTTACGAAACTCGCACGGTTATACATATCAGCCACTGAATTAGAAATTTATTTAAATATCCTGTTGGACCACCTTCAGCGAGGATTACAGCACATATGCGGTTTGGCATAGATTCATTCCACAACACGTGGGATTGTATCTACAACATATCAGGTGTTCAGCAGACTTTAACTGGCTCAGATTTGAGAGAAGAGCTTTGCTCCCAGAATGTTTTTCTAACATGTTCCATACATTCTCAATGGATCTCAGATCCAGCCTTTGTGGTGGCTATGGAAGTTTGATTTGATTTTATGGGGCAAGACATCAAAGGTCATACTGCGATAGGACACAGGTAACAGCAGTACATTGTAAACTGTTAGTTGGACAGTCACAACCATCCATGCCCTTAGCGGGATTCGAACTCTGCAGCCAAGAAGCTGGGGGTTCGAATCCCGCTAAGGGCATCGATGTTTGTGACTGTCCTACTAACATTTTACCATGTACTGCTGTTACCTGTGTCCTATCGCAGTATGACCTTTAATGTCTTGCCCCATAAAATAAAATCAAACTTCCATGGCCACCACAAAGGTGGTGGACTGCTGGAGCATTCTTAAATAGTTGCCTAGAACACGTCGTGACACAAGTGAAAAGTATACTATGCTGCCAAAAGTATTTGAACACCTAATATACTATGCATATTTCGGATTACGGGTTAGCAGGTTTCGATTCTCGGCAGGGTAACCATAGAACACGTGTTTCATCTATTGCAGCAATAAAACATGTGTTCCTGCTTTTGGTTCATCTTTTTCTGATTTGTGAAAAAAATGTTCATTACTGTTGTAAACAGTGACTAGTTCGTTTGCCCTTTGTGTCTAGTGAGTAAAGTGTGAATTGTAAATTTATAGTGAAACAACTTTAAAAAGAAAAATACAAATTTAAAAGGTAAGTGTATCCCACCTCTGAAAAAAGAAAATAAAATAAATTAAATAAAAATTTATTGATGCAATTATTTGTCTCCAAGCTTTACCGTCCCCCAGAAAATTTTCTGCGGACGCCCATGCTACCACATGTAAATATTCGGGGAATGTCTGCGTAAGTTTGGTAATAATATGTGGATGTGCTACATGTTTTGCACTGCACTTGATGTCAGGATGCCATGTTCAGCAGAACTGACAGACTTCCAATGTGGGATGTTAGATGGGGGGGGGAGTCACATCTGGGGTCTTTCTGTCCATGAAATTGATAGCAGTCTCAGTATACCAAAATCCACCGTTGTTTACGTCATGCATAGATGGAAAGTTCATGGTACTTCCACAGCAGGAAAACTCCCTGGGAGACCACCGACACTCAGTGACCGAGATGGAACTCTGTCAACACAGAAAATGCTGTAGCGACATCTAGAGAACATGCAACTCTCTGCAGCGAGTTCTGTGCCTCAGGACTACGGCAAAGCTGCTGCAAACAAACCACACATCACACTCCCTCACTGCCAAACGATGTGTGAACTGGTGTCTTTCACATCATTCCTAGACCATAGATAATTGGAAAAGGATTCTGCAGAGAGAGAAAGAACCCCCTTTTTCAAATATTTCACTCTGATGGTCGTGTTTGATCTACAGATTACCCGGGGAATGGTTCACGTAGGACTGCATCATTCCAACTGTCAAGTATGAGGGAGGCTCGGTAATGGTATGAGGATGTTTCAATTGCATAGGGCTTGGTCGATTGATGGACGTGTCCAAAAACTATTACGTCTGATGGCTACTTGGACAATTTCATAGTTTCAACGCGGTGAAAATACTTCGGCAGTGACCCTTATATGTTTCAGCACAACAATGCTCAATGCTATGCTACACTGCATGTCTGAGACTGGCTTTCACAAAACAGTGTTGAAGTATTGGACTGGCGGCAGAGAATCTAGATCTCAACTCCATCGAACATCTTTGGGAAGAATTAGAATGCCGAATTCGCTCCACACCACAGCAGCCGTCATCAGCAACAGGGTTAGCTTTGCGCGAGGAATAAAAGAATATTCCTGTTGCGACGTATCAGAAATTGGTTGAAAGCATGTCCAGAAGGCAGTTGCTATCAATGCAAGGTACTACAGGTACTATCAATGCAATTAAAACGCTTTTTTTTTTTTAACCACAATTAGATGTCCAAACACTTTTGTCAACATAGTATATTTTGCATATATGCTGCGTAAGTGATGCTTAGGTATATCTGCATAAAAGTTTCCATTCAGTGGCCGATATGTGTATTTGTTTAGTTTTCGTAAACCCCTTATTTATCAAAAATACATGTAGTCTCAATACTGGAAGCTGTTTACAGAACTGCTAAAGCACAGAAACTTACATATTCATCTACAAAATAAAATTGTTTGATTGCAATACAGTACCTGAGCAAACAATGTGCTAAAGCACAGAAACTTACATATTCATCTACAAAATAAAATTGTTTGATTGCAATACAGTACCTGAGCAAACAATGTACTGTAATGTGCTTACCACCATCAGATTTTTGAACCACCATTCAATAATTCTTTGAAAAACATAAATATAGTGGAAACACATGAAAAATCTAGCAATATTGACAATTAAAAAGTGCATGAAAATTCTATTGATAATATTGTAATGAATATAAACGATTATTGTTTGACATAACTTCAATGTGGTTCAACTGGATATGCTAGTGCTACGTTTTCTTTTAGGACTGAAGATTTTTTTTTTTCCCAAGTATAATTCTCAAAACGATTTGAAATGATAACAATATCTTATCTTTAAATTTTAAATTTTTTTACCCCAGTATGACTGCACCATTTGAATGGCATCAAATGGAAGAACCATTCAAAATCAGACGATTTAAAGAACAACTAACAAACAAGAAAAATGGCTTTCAAAATACAACAAATCAGTCTCATATAACACAAAAGTCGTTCTCTAATATACCGTTCACAGCAAGATGGGGGAAAAAACTGCTGTAAGCAGTACGAGTAACATTCAGAAAAATAAAATTTTATCAATTAAGTACCAACGTATGCCAGCTTGTTGCAGCCCAAGAAAGGTGTCGCACATCCCATACAGTCAACTAGAAACGTTCCTTCCTTGACACCTCGACTCCGCATATCTTCAGTGTTAAAGATTTAAACAAAACGTGGCATTTTTCCCATCTGCGAAACGTTAGCAACCCAAAATACATATATGTATCTCTAAAAAAGTTGATAATAATTACCCAAATTGTGAGGTTCCTAAGAGACTAACGTTCTTAAGACAAAGTGTCCCCCCCCCCACCTTTCTCTAACTTCATAACTCAAGCTAGGGAAGCCGAATCATTTGCTATTAGTCATGATCTAACAGAAATAGTTAAGACACCAATCAGAATACCAGACATGCTCATCACTCTTCCACTCTGGATATTTTCTTAACCAACTCTCCTTCCAAATACACTGTACATGTCTGCTCTCCTCTTGGCAACTCCGAATATAACCTCATCCACGTCTGCTTTTTAAAAAAATCAATCCTCTCCAATGCAGTCTATGCTGCTATAAACAGTCAGCAGAAACAGTCGACTGTTTCCGCTCTCCTGATTTTTCAAATGTTTGCTCTGATCTAATAACCAATCACATAATAATAACAATAACCAATAATCCTTCCTGGAATTATGGCCTTCATTTCCAACTATTCTGCAACCCCCCCCCCCGACCTCAATCCAAATCCTGGTTTTCTAAAAAATGTATCTCTGCAGACCTAGATAAAAACATAGAATATGTTTTTATCTAGGTCTTCAATGACTCAAGTCAAAAACTCCAGCTTCTCATTAAGCTTATATTATGAATATCACTGGACCAGGAGACTTCTGATAACTTTCTGCTGAAAGAGCAGAGAAGCCATGCAGTGAGCAGTTTGCATGTCTGGTATTGTAGAAGATGATTTTACTTGGTCGTCTAAATAAGAGCTGAAAAAAAAAAATTATCAACACAGCCAAAGCAGCCTTTGCATAGGTGAAATGCAATAAGCTAACATCCTACTCAACTGGCAGTCGAGCCTTCTAAACCTTCGCTGATAGGAAACAAGGAAGGCTAACTTCTGCCCTTCCTTGTTTCCTCTCTTACGTCCTGATTGTATCATAGTTGCAACACCCAAAAATAAGGCAGACTGCTTGACATCAGTCTTTTCCTTCAACTCCTGTTTAGACGACCAAAGCAAATCACCTCCTGCAATATCACAATCTGTTCACTGCATGCCTCCACAGAGCTTCTGATAGGTCATCAGAAAAATCCTCATTAGTCTTGATACTCGTAAACTTACTGGTCCAGATGTATTCCTCCAGTTGTTCTCAAAAGACGTGCACTAAAATTAAAATTCATTCTGTACCACCTATATAAGCTATCATATTTATCTGACATCACAGCATGGAACCAAGTCTTAATCTAGTCCGTATCTAAAAAGAGAAGTCTACCATCATCCCACAGCTCTTCAATTAGCACTCTGGAAAGAAATTAATCTATAACCAACTTTTTCACTACCTAGAGTTAATTTGTGATCCACAATATGGATTCTGCCATTTTCGTTCTACAGCAACTTCTTTATTAACCTTACCCACCTGTGGACACCAGACCATGGAAAGATTTGGAGAAAACCATATGGTCGCTCTTGATATTCCCAAAGCATCTTATTGTGTCTGGCATCAAAGCCTTCTAAAACAAGCTACCTTATGATCTCCCTCCTGCCCTTTGTGATTGGACTGCCAGCTTTCTATGTGGTTGTTCACTGCATGTCATGGTGGATGGCTTCCTCTCATCAGATTTCTTTATGAATGCTGTATTATCCCAAGTTCTGTATTCATCCATGCTCTTCCTCCTTTATATCAATGATCTTCTCTAACTTCAAATTCTATTCATAGTTTCGATGATGACAGTACTCCCCGTCTTCAACATTCGAGAAAACTGTAGTACGCAACTGAAGCTTCAATATCTTCCAAAAACCAAATGTTGTTCTAAATACTGATCTCACCATTCACAAATGGGATGAAGACAGTTTAGTGAATTTCAATGCAATCAAACAGGTAATCGCAAGATGCTACTACACCTGCCTCTTTCTTTTGATAACCTTTCAAGATCAGTTTTGCTTCCTTGGGCTAACTTTCACATCCAACTTATTCTGGCATAAACATATTACATGAATAGCCTAATCAGCCTCTAAAGAACCTGATGCTCTTTTTCGTTCAAAATGCTTCTCTCCTGTTCAATTGTTAACATAAATGTCAAATCCGGCCAACCTGAAAATACTGTTTTCATATCTGGGGATGGCACCACCTTAGGAATTGTTGATTGTACATAGAAGAAGGCAATCTGTAATAGGTAACCATTCTTTTGGAAACCCCTGCAATCTCTTTCTCATAGGCACTCTGTTTTTGCATTGTGTTTTTTTTTTAAAAAGGTACTTTCATTTTGGTTTTTTAAATAGGCACTGAAGAACTGACGATGCTTCAGTGAACTGGCCACTATCATTCCTCTGCTTTCTTTAATCATGAATTATGTAAAAACTAGAGCAGCCGATGGTCAACACAGTCATCTGTACAAAGTTCACACATATCGAACCAATATCTATCTTCCTTCATTCCATCTATTTCTGTTCTTTCGAACAGCCCTCCTCATACTATTTTTCCCATTGAGTATAACTCTTGGATTTACAGGAAGCATGTTAACCGATTACTTCTTTCTCCTTAAATCACTCAGGCACATATACACTGTTGTATTATAATCTTGTAATTTCTTATGTGTGGAGCAAATAAAAGCATCTTATTACCTAAGTGGACTAAGTGTTACGTATCCAAAATTCAGAAACAGTGCTATAAAAGCCAAACATGGTACGTTTTCAAGCTACTTCAGAGCTCCAGGAAGTAGGGTTGTGGTCTCATTCATTGATGATGTGATTTCATTGCTCAGTGTGAGCAATGAACTCACTATCATCTAAAGCAGTGGTCTCCAAAGTGGTCGATATACCATTGTTAGGGGTCGATAGAAAAATATAAGTTAACCGAATTAAATATTACCCAATAATACGGTAATATTTAATTCGGTTAACTTGGATTACCTCCATCCTGAATGACAACGCAATTAAGTGTGAATCGTAAGACCAGTGACATGATTAAGACCTGTAAGATTGAGCAAGGTCATGAAAATAGTTACGGAGGCCAATCAAGTAGGCCAAAATGACGTATTTACCATTAAACGGATGTCTGTGGTTCCCTCCCGGCCGGCGCGGCGGGAGCGAGATGGCAACACGTGCGCGGTTGCTTATTTACTTATACTTACACGTATTCGATCCCCGTCTCGTTTTTGCCATCGACATACAAGTGAGCATTAATGTTCTAAAATCCATCAACATACATATTATAATTCAATCGTTATTCATTCACGAACTAAACTTCTCTATGTTGAAGAATTGAGAAGGGCTGGTAGTAATACCAGTGATATTAATACCAGTATATTAATATCACTAGTAATACCAGTGATATTACTAGTGATAGTAGTAGTAATAGTAATATAATAATATATACTATATTATACATACAATAAACACTGTAAAATAAACAATCTAAAAACTCACATAAGCGTCTTTTTTGCTTGCCCTATTATAATTACGTAAGAGTAAAATAGAGGGGGTCGATAAAACATCAAGAAACTCTTGAAGGGGTCGACGGTCGAAGAAGTTTGGCAACCCCTGATCTAAAGACAAACAAGCATCAACACCAGTAAGAGATGCTGTTCCACTTGGCCAACCACTTTTATAAGAATGACTGTAAAACAAATTTTATAGTGAACCGTTGCATCTTGATGAGTTTCCTTCCCCAGTAACACAAATGTTCTGTCAGCAATAACCACAAACTACAAAATCAACAATGTGACCTTGAGAAAAGCATAAATATAGTGCACGCATAAACAAACTGCCATTCAAATCCCATTTAAGAAATGAGTGTTTTAAACACAAACTTCTAAATAAAATGGCACACACACACTCTCTCTCTCTCTTTCTCAAAAAAAGGACTAGTTAGCATTACAGTTCATCTGTGTAAAGACATCGAATACTTAACTGAACAACAGGATGCTAGAAACAGAGAGTCTGGTCAAAGTAGTTTGAAAGTATCATACAAAGAATGTGATGATAATTAAAAAAAGAAAACGAGGAAAGAAAAGAAAGATAGGAATTCGCTAGTGCCTTTTATTCCTGATAGGAAATAAGCAAAGGCGTTTTAGAGACTTTTGAAGACTGAGGGAGAGGTTCAATCCTCACAGGTAGCAAATCAGAGATAGCTGACCAAAAACTCATTTATCTGGTGAAGAGAGGGAGAGAAGTGTTGCCATATACTGGTCCCTAACAGTATATATGTCTGAAATACTGCAAGTTCTATGGACGAAAAATCCTGAAGCCTGTATCAGGGATCGCTATTTCGGGAACCGGTCGAAGAAAAGGTTAGAAAGAAAATATTCCTCTAGTCGACAACTAGATTAGAAATGAGAACGGTTTCTTTTGGTAGACAAGCACTATAAATGCAAACGTCACTTCCAAGGAAATACACAGTTTTTTTTTTTTTTTTTTAAATTGTTGTGCGTATATACAGAAAACATCACTTTTTTGGGAAAGGAAATGCTATTGGATCAGTGAAAAGTATCAAATCTATTGGTTATTATTCTCATCCCCAAAAGCCTGTTAGCCTACTACACAACTGGTATTAGCAGCATGGTGGACTAAGGCTTAGATTACCTGGAAACCAAACACACCTTTTTCAAGCCACTTCAGGCATTCAATCATCAGGCTTGTAACTACACCGAAAGGTGAAATTCATCAACAGAAATTTCACCGGAAAACATTCACAAAACATCCAAGCCTACAGACAAATTCGAACCCACAGCCCGTTGACCGGACAGAGGACATGCTAATCAGCGAGTCAGGCGATGATTCGCCCATTCTGTTATATTCTGGTGCGATGATCTCCTCACCACGTTTGCAGTTATTCTCTAACTGCGGCTACCCAGAATGGCTGAAGCTAAATTGACACATTTGTTATGAATTTATATTACACACACAACGACTGGGCATATGGATCAAAGCTATATACACCATTTGGGAAGAAGTCAAAGGACACCCTGATAGGAAAGGTGCATTGTGCCATGTAACAAGTTAGGTGTACATAGCCGCTAGAAATTGGAGGAATATGATGATGCTCTCAAGTCAGCGCAACTGTCAAAGTGAAATGACTGTGAGAAGAGAACTGACGGAATTTGAAAGAGGCGTTGTGATAAAATGTCCTGTCAACAATTAGTGATACTATACTGAGATGGAAGCACAGGGAGTCAACTGCAAGTGCTACCCACGGTGGATGATCCACCACACTCACCGAATGACCGTAGGGTGCTACGAAGAATAATATGTAAAAACCGTGTGTCAGCCAATACATTTAATGCGGAGTTCCAGGCATCAACTAGAACACTAATCTGCACAAAAACATTCAGAACCGAGGCTGCACACAACATGGGTTTGCATGGTGGGATTGCAATATGCAAGCAGCGTCGTCTTCAGTGGTGCAAAGACGTATACAGTGGGACGTGGAAGGTTGTAAAATTGTATTATGAAGCAATGAATCATGCTACACCCTCTACTGAGCAGATGGACAGGTGTAGCAGACGCCCGTGAATGTCTCTTACCAAAGTGCGTAACCCCAACTATGAAATTCGGAGGTGATGGTATGGTCGTTTTTCCTTGTTTGACCTTGGACCTTTGTTGCGCCACGATCACTGAATTTCAAGAGATATCTGAACATTCTGGACAATGCAATGCTTCCTATTTTGTGATGTTTCTGATCATTGTCTCTTTCAGCAAGACAATGCACTGTGTCATAAGGCTCTGCTTTAACTGCATGGTTTGTGGACAGGAATGTCACCACACTTGACTAGCCTCCACAGAGAATAACAAAGTTTAGAAATGAAAAAAGATCATCAGCAAAAGGAATCCAAAATTATAGAAGTGATGTAAAAACTCGATATAAGGATAGTGTGGATAATTGTTAAATGAAATAGTGAGAGCAATTGTAAAAATATCCAAGAAAAGTGCAATCACAGGTACACAGGTACGCATAGCGTTGTATTCTGTGGTTCTTTTCGATCTTTTTCCCTCCCTCATTTGAGAAATTTAACTGTACATTTATTAAGATGATCTGAAATACAGCAAATAATTATGTTGGAAGAGAAAATGCAAATAATGTAATTGAACAAACAAAGAATTTTAAAACAAGTGTTCGTATATTGATATGTTACTTAACGACTGTTCCTTAAAAAACAAAAGAGAAGTAGATTAATTAGTGAGAAAAATTATCCTCAGAGGCAAATTAGAATTGATATATGTCGTTAGCTAACTCACTAAGTTTCATGTACAATACATCGAATAACAATGCCCAAAAATTCATTACAAAGTCAGCAAGCAATTCATAGCTGAAGTGTACGGTTTCATTTAGTTCAAACACTACTAATCAAGTCACTCACCGATTAGTCTTATTTTTAAGAATCGTTAGATAACAAATTCACCTGACTTTGTTGATGAAAGATATAAAACTGCATTAGCACACAACATAACACGTTGGTTATATTTATTGTATGTTTTATTTTTAGGAAAGAGTAATCTTCTATTTTGTAAAGGACTTAAATCAATTTTTCTTCCATTGATAAACGCCAAACCGTATTAATGTAATTTTATTTTTTTGAAAACCCCTTTTAGCTTATATGAATACATTTCTTACACAGTCAATGTAAACTCCTTACATCTACAATTCAGAGGACGCGTCGGTATTTGAAGTAAAGCCTGGAATTCTTTATTGACAAACTTAAAATGAAACAAAATTAAGAATATTTGCCAACAACTGTTGAAAAGTTACTGCATGGTTATTGATCGTTTTTCTGATTTCACACTTTATGTAGATGAATTCTATGGTACAGTATTTCCCCAAAGTGTGGTACACGAAAGGTGTTTACGGGGTACATGGCACTTTTAAAAAAAAAAAAAAAACTTTTATACTCTTGTTGCTGTATTGTGGCAAGTAAATGTTGATGTACTGTATAATTAATTATTTCATAAGTAAAAAATCTCAAGGAATCATCATAGCATATTAATAACGGAATCACTTGCATTAATTTAAATGTCTTTTATTTGTAAAATTTTCAGTTGTTTCATGGCCATTATCAATACAATTATAAGAAAACACACACACACACACACACAAAAAAAAAAAAAAAAAACAATAATTCAGTTGAAAGCATGTGACATTGTGTGAACTATCGGCTGCAGTAGAATCTATTTGAATTAACAGATATACCAAATAAATTACAATAAAATAATTATAAATTAAGGAACACATTAATGGTATTAATCAATATAACTTCCCAAAACTGAGAAAGTTTTAAAGAATCGCTTTTGTTCAGGTTTGGGTTTTGAATATGTACTTCACAGCTTTCCAGAAGAAAACTGTTCACACTAGGGTTTTGTTCCGCTGAATTCTGTGTTCTGTAGATAATACGTGGCTTGCTAAATCATAATCATATTAGTATTTATTATAATATATTTAATAATTTTAAAAGTTTCACATGTTTGTATTTTATTATATTATAATGCAAATGTTAAATATAAATACCATACACTTTATTTAAATTAAGGGGGATATTAAATTAAATCCGACATTATTTCAAAGCCGAATAAGAAACTCAAAGATCGGAATCAAAGAGTTTCATGCCGAATATAGTAAATTATAAAAGTTTCGGAGGATTGTAGAGTAAGCTAAAGCACGTAGTTCAACACTACCCAGACCGGGTTTGACCTTTATTGAGGTCTCCTAGGAAATGTGTTTTACATTATTGGAAATACTAAGAATAGTGATCAGAACTTTACCCACCTTTGCTACGAGGTGCCCTAGTGTTGAACTACGTGCTTTAGCTTACTCTACAATCCTCCGAAACTTTTATAGTTTACTATATTCGGCATGAAACTCTTTGATTCGGATCTTTGAGTTTCTTATTCGGCTTTGAAATAATGTGGGATTTAAATAATGTTACATCGCCGAAGTAAAGCCTATTGGCTCTTTATTTAAGTAACTTATGGGTGCACCGTTTTGACAACTCGTATAGCAAAATATATAAGTTCTTTTTGCTATAACCTCAGTATTATCTAGGTCTACCTACTCACTGATGAGAGGTTTTCTTGGATATAATGAGAAGTTCTGCTTGTCTCTGAGTGGGGGCCACCGCTGATATTATGGCTCTTTCTGGTGGTGGGGTGAGCTTACCACTGGATAGGGCCAACGTTGAGAAGTTCTTCTCGGTGACGGGGTGAGCCTGTCACTGAGTGGAACAACACTGAGTTGGGCGATCTTTCGGGATCGTCTAATTTTTAGAGACCGCTTTACTTAAATAGTGGTTTTTGTTTGTCTCTGAGTGGGGGCCACCGCTGAGATTATGGCTCTACTTGGTGGTGGGGGAAAGTTTGCCACTGGGTAGAGCCTGAGTTCTTCTCGGTGACGGGGTGAGCCTGTCACTGAGTGGAACAACGCTGAGATAGGCGATCTTTCTGGATTGCCTAATTTTTAGAGCCTGCTTCATCTATACAAAAGTCGAAACCGGTCTGGGTAGTGACCTTCACTGTAATGTATAGCATCATACATCTAGGAAAATGTGTTTTACATTATGGGAAATACTAAGAATAGTGATCAGAACTTTGCCTTTGCTAAGCATTGTCCTAGTGTTGTCTAGTGTCGTAAGCTAAAGCATTGTCCTACATGCTTTAGCTTACGCTACAATCTGCCGAAACTTTTATAGTTTACTATATTCGGCATGAAACTCTCTGATTCCGATCTTTGAGTTTCTTATTCGGCTTTGAAATAATGTGAGATTTTAAATAATGTTACATCGCTGAAGTGAAGCCTATTGGCTCTTTATTTAAGTAACCATACACTTCCTCTTTAATAATCTTTCTCTTGCAACTATACAAAAAACAATCTCCTTTGAATGAAATATAACTTCTCCAAAATTACCTTTGCCTGAGAGGGGATATGCGGATACTGAAAGTTTGGGAAACACTGCTATGGTAGAACACAAAAATAGACTCATCCTTTTGAGCAATTTTATTCAATGTCCTTAGGTTGCGCTAAATGATGGCATCATCATCAGCTTTATAGTAAATTCATTGTTCACATTAATGCAAGTCATGGACCACGATTATTTAACAAATAATATTACCTGAAAAGTTATACAGGCAGAAAATTTCATTTTTGAACGATTGTCACTTCTACTAGTGATAGACGGAATGAAAATTTCCAACATTTTCATAACAAAATAATTTCTTTTGGCATGAAAGCCACTGCTGAAGATATTTTGACAATGAATTTATTATGTAGCAAGGAGAAAAATTGATGATAATTATAAAACCAATTTCAAAGAAATTAAGTGCAATGATTTTCAGAGTTTGTGCGAAAAAAAAAAAAAAAGAAAGAAAGAAAGAAAAAAATAAACATTTTCTAAAAATGATCGTAACAGAAAGAGCATGCAAGCTGGATCAGCCACTACAGCAAAATTCCAAGAAGAAAACTACTCACACATGGTGCGACAAACTGGCAAAATGTGAGGCAATTATGAAACTTTACTTTAAATTTTACTTTACTATTAAAAACAAGTTTATTTTTTTTGTTTTACTATTCACTATTTACTAATTTAATCTGTAATTACTTATTACTACTTAGCTGCGACAAACACAACCACTTTACATATCGTGATAGAAAACAACAGCACTTTTTTAAAATACCTAATTTTGTTCCAATTGCAGTAACGATTTTTACAGTTAAAATAGTGAATTTTAGTTTGGAAATAAATTAACCTCGTCTCCAACATCGACACATTTCATGTCCTGTTTAATTATTGGCGCCCTATGTTAGTCCGATTTCAAGATTATTTATAGACTGCGGTTTATAAAACAAAAATACCTTCGAGTGGAAGGGATATTCAACGCACATCTACACATCGACTTTTACAAAAAAATAGTCCAACTCATGAGTGGGTCCCTCAACCACTTCTCATACTCCATGAACTCATACACTAAATAGGCACCCCAACAGGCAAACCCATTCCACTCACTCAACCATACAACATAAGAAACACCTAGACATTACACCCAAGTCTACTTCTAACTCAGCTTCCGGGGATGACCTTCGTTCTCTTTAGACATATGCCACAATCTCTTTTTTGCAACTATACCAAAAAAAAAAAAAATCTCTAACTTGTATATTTCTATCATATCCCGCTATTCTCCGTCCAATCACCATACTTTGAAACCCAGATGCTCTTAATCTTCTCATCACTGCAATACTCAAAAGACTATTGGATGAGCACAAAAGACCTAATCAGAAATGGCATTATCGAAGTCTTATAGAAGAGCAAGAATGCCTTTCTTACCATTCAAACATCACAGCTATCCATGAAGATAACTACATTTTAACAATATGGCGCTTGAAGTTCAACTCGTTTCTATCATCCTTAGGTCTCCAGATACTCTAACTACTTGCAATAAATTTCCGAGAATGTAATACTCGACAAGTCTAAAGTGCTAAACCTTCACTCTAAACACTGCAATCGGCTAAATTAAATTGACACTCGTTATCGTTAACACGCTGACAGCTTGATCAAGTCATCCTCCGACTTACCATAATCGGAAACAACTGGAAATCTTCCACCAAATCATCCCAATATAATTAATATACACTACACAAGTATGAACAATAGCAGTTCAAGGACAGATTCCCTACTATGCACCAGTGGTCACTTTCATACTCTTAGACTGTCACTCCACAAACGCCTTTCGGTCGTCTATAAGACTCTCTTCTATCTATTGCAATCACCACATTCTTCACTCCTATCCATTCCATTGTTGCTGGATTGTTTCTGATTTACAGTCGAAGCAACTAAGGCTAATGAGCCAAGTATATTAAGTCTGGTGAGCGTGTGTTGAGATGGTTTGTCTGTTTTCCAACAAGAAAGAAAACCATGTCAAATCCACATAATGGATACCTACAAATTAATTTGAAAAAACATTTATAAAGATAAAAAAAGGTTTTTCGAGCTAGACGGAATTCCAGCCTAATTCGTTCCGAGCAAGGAGCATCGTCGATACAGGCGGAATTACGGGGGGGGGGGGGGGGTCTGTTCCATTTAACCTTCCATGTAAAAGGCTGTGAAATGCCAAGTGGGAGAATGGCCATCAGTCGAGGTATAACCATTTTGTTTATCTCATCTCTAAAACGTAAGCAGATTGCAAAGGCAAGATTTTTTTTTTTTTTAAACAAACCCATGTTATTCTACTCGATAGAGGATCATATCTATTCATTTCTGAATAATGGCAGTCAACGAGCTTCTCTAGAGACACTCATTGATGCCGTTGTGGAGCAGGCCGTGAATAACAGCGTTGGTACTTGCAATGCACGTGCTGTATCAAGATATATGGATATGCCTTAGACCAGTGCTTCCCAAACTTCTAGATGTCAGAGCCCCCTTTGCAAAAATCAAAATATTTCAAGGGCCCCCCCTCGAAAACCCCCTCCCCAGTTACGCTACTGCACTAACCTTGCCACAACGTGGTTTGCTCGTGAAGCTGTATTACCTAAACAATTGCAATGCTGTTGCTGCACTCCACGAATTTCGTCGTCTGAACAAATGTCGACAAAGTCCACTATTTTCGTGTGTTCTGCGACGATTTGAAGAAAACGACTATCGTTGGGAGTTACATCTGGCAAAGGTCGCAAACTAATCAGTTCACAAGTGAATGAAGTTGCTACTGCCGTTGTGGAGCAGGCCGTGAATAACAGCGTTGGTACTTGCAATGCACGTGCTGTATCAAGATATATGGATATGCCTTAGACCAGTGCTTCCCAAACTTCTAGCTGTCAGAGCCCCCTTTGCAAAAATCAAAATATTTCAAGCCCCCCCCCCTCGAAAACAAATCGTAATAGAGAGATATATTATTATAATATTTATTGTATTTATATTCAATACAAAACATACACAGCGAATATTGCAAAAATCAAATGCAAATATTACATTTTTTGTCTTTTACCGTTTGGTTCTGAAGACGATGCGGGCTGTTCTGGTAAAATATGAAATACTGTCCTTTTTTTTTTTTGAGTCTGTTTCTGCTTCTTCTGATTGTTCGCGGGAATTTTTTTTAATTTTTTTTATCAGCCACTTATCCATCTCAGGGTTAAATTTTTTTAACGTAGAATAGATCAAATAATATCACCACTTACCGATACTGGCACACCACAGACTGATAACATGAAATTAGTGAATATTACCTGAATAAGGGAATCCCTGGATCAGGAACATTTTTCTCTTTTGTGACTTTTCTCCCTTTACGGTAATTAAGCCTAACGCGAAACAGCAAAGGCAGGTTATTAAAACGTGCATATGCTTGGTGCAGTATTAACAAAAGATCGCGCAACCGAAAGATAAAAGCATAGCTGACATTTGAGTTGAAATGCTAACTCTCTTCAACCGAATTCCATATGTGAAACTGCCATAACATTCATCATATATATATATATATATATATATTACTTAGTTTTAACACTTTTACGAATTTTAACACGTTCGGTTGAATTTTATTGCTGCCTTGGGAAATCGAACTCACACACATCTAATTAATAACAATAGTTTTTTGTTAGATACTGTGTTTGCCCATGCAACATATGGTTTTGTTTCAGTCTATACAGCATAATTTCTGGGGACATGTGATTCATTAATTAGTGTATTTTATCCCAGTTGTCTCTAATTGCACTATTTGTTGAGAAATATATTACACAGACTCTTCATACCTTATTCACTGGCATAATAAAAGTACTTGTTTTTATTGCCTCTGCAGTATAGTGGCTGTTAGGGAGGGGTGTTGTTTACCACTGCAAGCTAGTTACTATCTCCCCACATGAACTTGTTTAAGCTTTTTTTCATGTATGAAGTATATGCGAAACTTTTATTGGTAACAGAAAACTAGCTCGGATGACAGTGATAATATAAAACGAGTTTTGATATGTATATAAAGTCAGTATCAACAGTCCCTGATTACGAACGCGTGATGAAAGGGACAGGAAGATTTGGAGCTTCCCTGGAATTCGAAGTAAATACAATTAACCACTGTTTTGAAATGAAACATATGAATAAGCAATATTTACTAATATTCATTAAGAAATACGCAGGAAGCAAAGTTTGTAAACCAACACCAATGTGTGAATTTTTCCATTAAAATAGCAAAAAAGAAATAATAAATAATAAAAGTTAAATACGTTTCTTTTAAAATAAAAAAATCTACTTAGTCTTAAAACATTTTAAATTTGTTTTCATTATTTCACGGCCCCCAATGGGGCCGCGGCCCACAGTTTGCGAAGCGCTGCCTTAGACAACTGTCTAAGACAGAAGAGTCTGCATTTCTATCCATTCGCGATAACCCTGACACAGGAGTTGCGCCCACAGGACTTTGAAAGTCGACTGTCATTCACTTTAACGTTCCTTGCTCGAGTAGAGTTGGACAAAATCATCCACGTGACCGTCGATAACTTTGTATGGAGATGGGGTTCACTTTCACCTGATCGGAGATGTACCTATAGTTGCGGGTTATGGCCTACGCAAAACCCGAATTCAATCCAACAAACTCTTGCATTCATCCAAAGTTATTGTCTGGTGTGCGTTTACAGCTTCGTTCATCATTGAACCATTCTTTTTTGAGGACATTCAGTCGTGTCCTGTGACTTGCTCATTTACTGCCGGGAGGTATTGCAATATGTAATTTTGTTGCCACAGCTACAGCAGCGACTGCGCATGGATTCAGTCATTTTTCGTGAAGGATGGGACCACTCTACATCGGTCGATCCGTACAGGAGGTTCTTCGATAACATTTCAAGGAAGCCAGAGTGATCAGCCGTGCGTTTCCCACTGCATGGCTGCCTTGTTCACCTGATCTGATCCCTATGACTTCTGGGGATTCCTCAAAGAAAGGGTTTATTGTGGTAATCCTGATAAATTGTCAGTGCTGAAAGACAGCATAACGCATCATGCGTGCAAGCTGGTTGAAATCAGCAAAACAAGACTGCGCCACTTATAGCTTTTAACTCCAGCCAGTTTTCCTGATTTGTATAATATAAAATCTGATTCTCCAGGAAAGGAGAAAATTGCCAATCTATATATGGGACCAGCTAATTCACCTTCAGCTAAGTTTCTTACATTCATCACGAATTCGAACCATGTCTTTTCTTTCCAAATGAAGGGTAGATGTCGACGTCCTCGTACAAGTTTCCATTTCTATAACATATGTTACATAGACATAGATAAGAGCAGAAATATCACTGCTTAAATGCTTCAGTCTTCTTCAGATTCATTCATTGACTAAGTATGCACTTCACACTATTCCATTCAAAGAGAAAATGTTCATATCCCATAATTAGAGGCGTCTGAAATGATTGTGAGCATACTCGGGAAATTCCAACTCTCAATCTATTTTAAAACTGTAAATAAACTTTATATCTTTTTTTTTTTTTTTTTACTACTTATCAAGGATAAATAAAACATCTCCTTTGTCCTATCCCAGGGTATAAAGTTCCTTGTTGGTGTAATGTCAGGGTTTTTCCTAACAGAATTTTTTTAATCGTAAAATAAGCAAACCGGCTGGAAGAACATACGCAGTTAAGATTCACAGTTGACTACAATGGACTCACAACTTCAGTTATTTTAGCCTTTAATTCAAAGCACCCCAATCCAATTCAGCGTCTTATTATTATAATAATAAACTAACATCGGGCAGGCCAGATAGTTTTCCCTGGCTTGGCCTTTATGGTTGTCAGCACTAATGGCAAAATTTGCAAAAGAACACCAAAGTATTACAAAGATCCAATTTTAAATTCAAGCATCTGTTTATGCAAAATCATTGTCCCAATCTTAACAAAAAATAATTTTCTCATTTATCAATCTCGGAGACTACTGTAAAGTATTTATTTTATTTAATGCACGAGACCGCGCACGTGTGGGTACAAAGTGTACAATCAGTTATCTGTAATAGTTCGAGCTTGAAAGAGAGCCCGATCTGTAATTTCCTGTCTGAACTACTTGCAATTTTTTTTTTCTGGTGCTATTTTGTTTTAATTTCGCCGTTAATACTGCAATGAGATGTGTTTCCTCATTGGCGGAAGAATTCATATATATCAACATCAACGGCCAAGCGAAGCAACTGACAAGCGAAATAATCTGAATACAGATCAACGGCTGGCAGTTTGAGCCAAGTTAGCTGCTATTGCAGACGTGGAAGAGATCGGGGGATTCACCATTACTATCCTATAGTCAACCATGGAGAAACGGAAATATCTTGCAAGCTATGCTTTCGAAGTTGGAACCCCTGCAACGTCCCAAGCTGTAAATAATTACACGGAAGAAGACACTGAAACTATGAGTAAAACGAGCACTACAAATGCACTCCATGATGATGTCAACTTAAATCCGAAAGGAAGGTCAACATCTCATATTCCTCGTTTGAAAACAAGAAAGAATCTTGAAAATTGGAACTTGGGATGTGGAACGTTATATAAACTAGGGAATTTTGACAATCTTATACGGGAAATGAAAAGACTTAAAGCCGACGTGATGTGAATTAATTAAACGATATCGCCTAACTCAGGAAAACTAGATCAAGATGTCTTTACATTTGTACATTCTGGTGGAAAGAAGCATCAATATGGAATGGGGGGTTTCATGATAAGAAAGACATCTTCAAATCTGTAATGGGGACTGTGGCCCATAAATGAAATAATGATACTTATTAAATTAGCTTCAAAGCCTTTAACATTTTAATTATTCTGATTTACGCCCCTACGACGACTCACACTGATGAAGAAATAGAAGTTTTTTATAATAACTTGCAAAAATCTATGGAATATGTTAAATCAAATAAGATACTCATAGTGATGGGTGACTTGAATACAAAGATTGGAGAAGAGGTAGAAATCCGGTTGTTGGAAAATTTGGATTGGATGAAAGAAATGAAAGAGGTGAGAGATTGATACAATTCTGCATTCAAAACAACCTACGCATAATGAATCTTTTTTTTTTTTCAACATCCAAAGCCCAGACTATATACTTGAACAAATCCTGATAACTCTATAAGAAATCGAATAGCTTTTATAATGATAAATAACAGTTTGTAGATCTCTGCTTGGCGTCTTGCCAAGAATAGTCCATTCATGCTGAAAGGGAAAAAGAAATGAAGGACGTATGAATTGGTCGCCAACACGCGAAATCACGTGCTTTATAGGTAAATTTTTCCAACTATTATACAAGCAACAGAGTTAACTACAATGATCATAAAAGAGAAGTTAATTTTCCGACGTGTAATAATAAACAACTCATCCCACAATACGGACTGATTACCCTATTATCGGAATGAATTCTCCTCCTGTTGACATGCGCAGAAGTGTCGAAAGGTCTCGAATCGGTAATCGTACTATACAAAAATAATACAACCAACATCAAAACATATCCAGGTGCTGATATAGGTTCAGACCATAACCCTGTTGTGTCTACTTTAAAAGATTAAATTTAACATTTCTAAAAACAATCATACTGAAAGACACTTGACAGCTCTGAATATACCCGACAACTCTCAAAAATTAGGAAATTAGTGTTTAACTCAGAAATTAGGAAAAACTTAGATTATGTAGGATATAAAACAAAAGACAATATACTTAGCAACACACAAGAAATTGAAAAAAAATGAACAAAATTAGAAGTACAATATATGAGACAGCCAACAAGATTATTTCAAAAATCAAATACAATAAGAAAAAACTCTGGATGACAGAATCAATGTCAGAACTTATGAATGAAAGACGAAAAAAGAAAAATACACCACAGTATTTTATTACTCAGTAAAATGATAAAAAATAAATGCAGGGAGGCTAAAGACAAGTGGCTAAATGAAAAATGTAAAGAAATACAATTGGACAACAAACACAATGGTAAAGAAATGCATAAATCAATTCAAGCTCTGACTCTGATAAAAAAGAAATTTTCAACCATAATCTTTGTATAATGGAAAAATACTAGTAGAAACACAATATATCATAAAAAGATGGAAAGAATATAGAAAAGAACTGTTTGACTCTGATCGCACAGACGCACCAGATATACAAAATGTGGATGATGACCCAATTACACAGGAAGAAATAGAATACGCTATAAGTCAAATAGAAACAAGTA
This sequence comes from Typopeltis vanoorti, assembly GCF_054136105.1. NCBI lineage: Eukaryota > Metazoa > Arthropoda > Arachnida > Uropygi > Thelyphonidae > Typopeltis > Typopeltis vanoorti. The sequence goes on from NC_143552.1 coordinate 42,838,957, forward strand.
AAACACCAGGCCCTGATTAGATTCCTATTGAACTGTTGAAGAAATTAAATGAAAACACAATTAATGATATAAATATTATTTTTAATAATATATGTATATTATTAAAAATAATATACATATATTATTTAGTCTCCCTTAGACACCACTCCTCAGCACTCTGCTAGAGGAAACTTCATCAATGGGCCCGCTACCCGTTTGGGGAGGTGTTTAGGGGCAGCGCAAAGAAATGGTTCTGCAAAAGGACGAAAATTGCAACGACAACGGCACCAGACTATGGCTTTAGGCAACTGGAACATCTTCTCTCTGACAGGGAAGGAGTTGGAACTGGTTGAGGAAGCCAAGCACTACCGGCTAGACTTAGTCGGGCTTTCTTCAACCAAGAGGAGATGCTCTTGAACTGTCGACCTGGATAAGGGGTGGAAGCTCTACTACTCTGGTGTGAGCCCAACAATGTCTGCTCAGGCGGGTGTAAGGATACTCACAAGCCCCCAGCTGTCAGACTGTGTTGCTGAGTGGATCCTATTGGAGGAACGGGTATGTGTGTTAAGGCTTCAGATGAAAAACCATGATTTGGCTGTGGTGCAAGCCTATGCACCTAATCTGGAGTCAGAATACCCTGCCTTCCTAGAGGAAGTGGATGCTGCTTTTGACAGGGTGGCAGACATGGAATCAGTCATGCTAATGGGTGACTTCAATGCACATGTTGGAACAGATCACCAAACATAGAGGGGTGTGGTTGGGAGGAACGGTGCCCCTGACCTTAACGCGAATGGGTTGAAATTATTGGACTTCTGCTGTACTAACAGCTTGTCCATAATGAATACCTTCTTCCAGCACCGAGAAGTCCATAAGTACACCTGGTACAGGGATACACTAGAACAAAGGTCTCTGATTGACTTCTTTATAGTCTCAGCAGACCTATTTTCCTCAGTGTTGGACGTTCGTGTGAGAAGAGGAGCAGAACTGTCAACTGACCACCACCTTGTTGTGTGCACTCTATGGCTTCAGAAACCAGATGCTACCATCAACGCTGGTAGGCCTAAGCAGCTATACCGCGTGAAATGGGAGACATTGGAAAATGAGGCTGTGAGGAAGAATTTTGCAGATGACATTTCCTCCAGGTTCAAAGAGATTCCCAAGCGTACTGCAGATGTTGAGGAGGAATGGAAGCTGTTCAGAACAGCTGTCACTGCCTCTGCTCCCTCATGGTGTGGCAGAAAGCGGCTTTGCGTGGCAACGGGCAGTGAGAAAAGGACACCTTGGTGGAATCAAGAAGTCCAAAAAACTGTCCGGGCAAAAAAGGAATCCTACCTAATATGGCTTAGGATCAGGTCACCTGAGATTTACGGTATGCAGAGGCACGAAAAGCTGCTGCTGAGGCAGTAAAGACAGCAAGGCAGAAGGCTTGGGAATCCTTTGGAGAAAGATTAGACTCATCATATGCAAATGCAAACAAACTATTCTGGCAGATCATCCGCGCCTTCGAGGGATCGTGCACAGCAAGGGCAATAAGGCCTCTGATGGTGCACTTTTAACAACCGAGAAGGATATCCTCCACAGATGGAGGGAATACTTTGAGAGCCTTCTTAACCCGGGTGGCCCAGCAGTTGTGGACATCCAAGAGGTACAGATCGGGGCAATGACTAGTCTCACAGCAGAAGAGGTCCATTTAGCAATAAAATCGCTAAAATCGGGCAAGGCTGCTGGCGATGATGAAATTCGGGACCGAAATGCTAAAAGCCTTAAATCGAGACGGTGTTCTCTGGCTGACTCGAGTGTGTCAGGCTGCTTGGATATCTGGGCGAGCACCAAAGCAATGGCAGACAGGCATAATAATACCAGTCTTCAAGAAGGGAGACCAGAAGGATTGCAGTAACTATCGTGGCATCTCTCTGCTCAGCCTGCCCGGGAAAGTGTATGCTAAGTGCTTGGAAAGACGGTGCAGGAGCATAGCTGAGTCAAAGTTCCAGGAAGAACAATGTGGCTTTCATCCTGGTAGAAACACAACTGACTAAATCTTCATTTTAAGGCAAGTCTCTGAGAAATCTTGGGAATATGCCAAGAATGTCTACACATGTTTTGTGGACTTGGAGAAGGCATATGATCGGGTTCCTCGGGATAAGCTTTGGCAAGTAGTACAGGAGTATGGAGTGGATGGTCAACTATTAGCTGCCATCAAGTCCCTGTATGAATGCCCAGAGTTTTGTGTCAGGGTAAACAGCACAAAGTCTGAATCTTTCACAGTTTCCGTTGGAGTGGAGTCCCAATGAGACAGGTGGAGAAGTTTAAATACCTTGGGTCCATATTCACGGATGATGGAAAATGGGACGTAGAGCTAGATACTCGAATTGGCTTAGCAAGCTCAATATTGCGGGAGCTTGGCCGTTCGGTAGTACTGAAGCGGGAGTTAAGCCAGAAGGCAAAGTTGGCTGTCTTCAATACAGTCTATATCCCCATCCTCACCTATGGTCATGAGAGTTGGGTAATGACCGAAAGAATGCGGACACGAATCCAAGCGGCTGAAATGAGGTTCCTTCGAAGGGTTGCAGGGCTGACAAAACTCGACAGAGTCAGAAGCTCTGCAATTCGGGAAACCCTCAATACTCAACCACTGCTTCTCCGCGATGAGAGATCACAGTTACGCTGGTACGGGCAGCTGGTCAGAATGCCACAAGAGGCTCCCTCAGCAGGCCCTCTTTGCCAAGCCAGAGGGTGGGAGGCCACGTGGAAGGCCAAGGACTCGCTGGATAGATTATATCCAAAACCTTGGGTGGACACGTTTGGGAATCCCACCAGAACACCTGAGCTTGGTGGCAGAGGATCGTGACCATTGGAAGTTCCTCTTGCAGCTGTTGCCCCCGCAACCCAAAGAGTGGGCCTTGAAGATGTATGTATGCATGTATATGATACATCCCTGATGATCTAAAGAAAATCCATCTTTGTCACTATCCCCAAAATTCCAAGAACTTTTAAACGTTCGGAATATAGACTAATAAGGAACCATGTTACGAAATTATTAGTAAGAATAATCCTAGGAAGAATAGAAGACAATCAGGTTTTCAAAAAGACAAGAAGGTACAAGAGAAGGAATTTTCAATCTGAAAACATTATGCGAAAGAAGCCTCGATAACTAGAAAAGCATATATCTTTGTTTTATTGCTTGCACGAAAGCATTTGCGATTCAATAGATCACAAGAAATTAATACATATCCTACAGATAAATGGTCTAAAAGGAAATAATAAGTTTAGTTTAATCCTTTATCGAAGTGTGAGCAAACAAAGTTTGCGCCTGAAAGTATCTTCAGGACTGGGGTAAGGTAGTGTAACACCAGGCAACTCGATGCAAAGGTGGAGAAAGCTCTCTCATCACTCCTATCTCAGTATCTCCCATAATGCAAAGCACATCTCCTTGCGGATATGTGTAATGCTATGCATTAAGGCAAGGGCCACTACCCATACCGGTTTCGACCTTTATTGAGGTCTCGTCAGTGGGAGCCAGGCCCAGTAGTGGAGATATAAAGGCAGAAGCAATGAGAGGTCATCCTAACCTATAGGAGTTACCAAAGGGTGTGCAACCTTATTATTAAATTACTCTGGATTCAGAGAAAGATGTCTAAAAGGAAAGATCTACTAATGGCCTGAATAAGATACAAAAATGCATATTCTGACAACTTTGAAATCAAAAAAGGAGGTAAGACAAGGATGTATCATATCATATAATATATATAGCGAACAAATTTTTAAAGATATTTCAAGAATTGAAGGGTGTTAAAGTAGTGGGTAGGAACTTCAACAATTTCAGGTATGCAGATGACACGGTTCTTATTGTTGAATCTGAAGATAATCTTCAAAACTCAGTCACAAAAATTTACAACGCAGCTAGACATGAGATTAATTATTAACCTAGAGAAAACAAAGTGCATGATTATATCAAAAGAACCAACAAATAAGAAACTAATAACTTAACCAAAAGAAAATTGAACAGGTTAAATCTTTTATATATTTGGGACAAATGTTTACAGGAGGAGGAAATTCCCTTAAAGAAATAAAAAGAATAGAGATAGCAAGAAAAGCCTTCATTGATATGAAAACCGTCCCAACATCCAGAGACATTAACATAGACACAACAAAAAGATCAATAAAGTGCTATATTTGGTCAAGCCTTCTCTACAACAGTGAAATTTACTTACTTAACCCTCCCCCTCTACCTCTTACGGTGTCGAGGTTTCTTATTCTTGCAACCGCAATCGTCTCGAGGATAAAGTGGTTTACCCTATGCCTCCCGGTGTCTGTAGACGCATGTGTTCACAGAACCGGAGGTAGGGCTGAAAAAAACCCTACCTCCGTATGAGACAGCTAACTCACCTTTCGTCGAAAGAGACCAGATAAAGGTTCCTCACGTCACTGACGGGAATTGAACCCAAGTCTTTATGACCAAAGGGCTTCGTCTATAACGACTGAGCTACGGAGGCTCTCAATAGTGAAACTTGGACTCTAAATAAAGAAGCAAAGAAAAAATTAGAAGCTTTTGAAACATGAACCATCAAGAAGAATGTTTAAAATATCATGGACAGAGAAAATTAAAAATGCTCTAAAGAAAGCAAAAATGAAAATATCAATGAAAACTTAAATATTTTGGACATTAACTAGACAAGGAAGCATTCAGAAATTAATATTAGAAGGGAAACTGGACGGAAAAAGAGGGAGGTAGACCCAGGATAAAGTGGTTTGAAGACCTTAAGGACTGTACTGGCTTGAATTACCATAAATGTTCCAGAGTAGCAAAAGAAAGAAGAAAGTTCCGTAACATGGCAGTCAATCTCCTTCTAGGGCATGTTGAAGAAGAAGCGATTTCTGCATAACTTTAATTTGGTAGACGAGTGATGGTGCTTCCTGACAATATTAGACCTTAGAACTCATCGTTGAATCGTTTAAGAGGACGTCCTGGTTTTCTTTTTCCTAATGGCTTGTACTTTAAGGCTTGTTTTGGTAATCTTTCTATTTTCATTCTTTGAACGTGTTCCATTCCATTTATGTTTATATTTTTTAATTTTTTTCTATTACTGGTTCTTGGTTTAATTCTTTTATAATTTCTTCATTTCTTTTGTGATGAAATAGGATATACTTTGCAGTTTTTCTCATCAACTTCATTTCTGCTGTTGTTAATCTTTGTTTCTCTTTTTGTTTTATTGTCCAGATTTCGCTTCCATACATTAAGACTAGTAGGGCTAATGTATTGTATACTTTTAGTCTGGTTTGTTTTTGAACTAGGTTTGGTTTAAATATAGAGTTAATTACACCTGTTATTTTTAAATATTTTGAAATTTTTACGTTTATATCTTTGTCATTTTCATATGTGATCATCCATCCTAGGTAGTTAAATGAATTCACTGTTCTAAGATCTTGTTATCTATTACTATTTTAGTTCTTGCTGGATATTGTCCTTTAAAGGCCATAGGTTTTGATTTTTCTGTTGATATTATCATACCATAACCTTTGGATATCTCATTTAGATCTAAAATAGCTTTCTGTAAGTTATCTTCAGAATTTGTAATTATTATTTGGTCGTCGGCAAAAAGGAGAGTGTTTAAGTTTACTGTAGGAGAAAGTCTAATTCCTTGATGTAAATTTTTATTCCATTTTATTATTATTTCATTTAAGTAGATATTAAAAAGAGTTGCTGAGAGCGGACATCCCTGTTCGGACCTCTTGGTTTCTCTCTCTCGTATATGATAGGTCATGATTTAATCTTATTTGTATTTGATTATTTTCATATATACTTGTAATAGCTTTTAGGATATTATTTGGTATTTGTCTTTCTTTTAATATGTTAAATAATATGTTTCTTTTAACTTCTTTGTCAAATGCTTTTTCAAAGTCAATAAATGCAATACGTGTTTCTAAATTGTATTCTCTTCCTTTCTCCATTATTAATTTTAGGTAAAAGGCCGGGTCTATACATGATCGTCCTTTTCTAAATCCATTCTGTACTTCTAAAATAAAGTTTTCGGAATATTTCATTAGTTTGCTATTTAAGATACATTCTATACATTTTGTAACAGGAATTTAGTATGCTGATACCTCTATAGTTTTTAGGATCATCTCTATTACCGTTTTTAAAGATTGGAATCACAATTGCTTCTTTCCATTCTATTGGGGGGATACCAGTTGAACAAATTTTATTTAAAAATAAGTCTTTCTTTGAATCTTGTTCCTGCGTATTTATATAGTTCTGAACCTAGCTTATCTTCTCCAGGTGATTTTCCGTTTCTTGTTTCTTTCAGGCTGATTTCTAATTCTTCTTTAGTTATTTCCTTTTCATGTTCTTCTCGTATGTTTTTTCTTGTGGTTATATCAATTGCTTTAATATTATTTTTGCACTAGGTGTTTATTAGAACTTTCAACCCCCCCCCCCACTCGTATTTTTTTATATATCAGACCTAGGCAAGAAAGGCCATGCAACATCTACAGCAGTGCTTCCCAAACTGATGGATGTAAAGGCCCCATTGGGAAAATTAAAACATCTCACGGCCCATATCGGGGAAAAAAAAAAAATCGTAATACAGACATATTATTATAATATTTATTGTATTTATATTCAATACAAAACATACACAGCAAATATTGCAAAAATCAAATACAAATATTACATTTTTAGCATCTTACATACACATTTGACACGCCACATTATCTTATATTTTTATATAGATAGATATATTGTTATTGTACATTTGCAGTACAAGCACATGAAACGTAAAACGATTAGTAATAATTGAGTTTGTGAGTGTTTTCGCCGATTGTTTGCTGGATTGTTTATCAGCCACTTATCCATCTCAGGGTTAAATATTTTAGTGTAGAATAGATCAAATAATAGCACCATGTACCGATACTGGTACACCACAGGCTAACAAGATAAAATTTGCGAATTACGTGAATAAATGAATCCCTGGCATTTACAGTTCTGATGCGTGTGATCTGTGCTCAGCGCAGTCGCCCTGCACCGCAACCGTATTTCTTTCCCGCGCATCGCTTGCACCTATGTACACTAGCAATGAAAAATTAATTTAAAGCGCGAAAAACTTGGCCGTTTTAAATGAGCGCAAGATTTTGCGTTTGTAGGCGTTTTTATGCTTCTTATCAATACCTTTGAAATGGTATTTGTTAAAGAAAAATTTGCGAACCAACACCAATATGTGATTTTTTTCTATTAAAATATAAAAAATAACAAAAAATAAAAAGTTTCTTTTAAGATAAAAAAATCTACTTAGCCTTAAAACATTTTTAATTTGTTTTCATTATTTCACGGCCCATAGTTTGAGAAGCGCTGATCTACAACACATCTTGTCTACACACACACACACCAGTGATGTGTGTGTGTGTGTGTGTGTGTGTAGACAAGAAGATAGGATGAATCTGCAGACTTTTTTCTTTTTGCTGTACAGTTGAGTCTTTCTGGAAGACAGTGTGAAGGAGGCTGTTACAAAGAAAAGTAGATGGAATGAAGAAGAAGAAGGTAGCGAATTGGGTTCGGCAAGTTTGGATCTGGGCTGTAAATACTGATTAGCAGTTGCTCTTGTTCTTGCTGTTATGGAGGAAGTGCTGGAATGATAGCGGTCAATTTCGCAGAACACTGTCGGTGCGAGCATCTGTAGAAAGCTATCAGGCAGAAAATAGACGTCTGAGAGAGAGAGAAAATAGTGGATCTGTGAGAGATGGGTAATCCATTAAAACGTGCTGCCTTTTTCCGAATAGTGCCACGCAATCTTACCGAGGATTTCAAAAAGTCAAAAATTTTTAACCAAAAAATTCTATGTATTTTTCCTCTCAAGACACATGCAGCTGTTAACTACAAATCCCACGCATGCAGGGAAAGATCAAACGATAATTTACTAGTCAGTCAATTTAATGAGTCAAAGTAATAAGTCAATTGATTTCTTAGCAAATAATCTATTCTGTAGAGTGGTCAACACACAATAAGTAAATAGATTTTAATTTTTTCATTAAAGTTTCATTACATTTGAGGTGCTACTCTGAACAAATCCGTAGGATTTGTACAGTTAACAGCTGTATGAGAGGAAAACAGATGTACAGTTAACAGGTGTCTTGAGAGGAAAACTATTATTAGTATATCCGGCCTTCCACCAGTGGATATATGTTCATCCTGGTTGGCAGAAGCCATGGCTGGCATGTGCTCGTTCCAGGAAAGGTTGGAGGTGTAGGTCATCCCACAAAAAAGATAAATTTGATCGCGTTTGGTTATCTGGATATTACGAATGCTTAAAAATCAAGTTATGATTACTATTATTAGTATATCCGGCCTTCCACCAGTGGATATATGTTCATCCTGGTTGGCAAAGCACGGACGCCAAGAATTACCTAAATTCGTATTTTCACCCGGATATAAACATAAGTACGGCCAATTATATTCACGATCGAATTTATGTTTGTAAGAGAGAAAACCAACCGATCAGCCTCTGTGCGAAATTGACTAACTCAACGCTGGAAAAAAAACACAAACAGCAATCGAGTCATATACTGAATAACCAACCACTGCGGAGAAATCGGTGAATTTCGTGTTATGCGAATACTGGTACAGTATACGCTACCAGGAAATTCACCACCCACCAACAGGTTAACTTGCGTATAATTCATTTAGCTTCTCATCTCTATTTATTCATTTTCAAAACATGTTCATAGACATATAATACCGACATGTGTTAAACTGAGTGTTAAACATGTCTAACACATGAATTTTAATTAACTTAGCTTTCCGTCATTACAACTACAATATCTGATCAAAAAAAAAAAATCAGGACAGGCGTTCGCAGAAGTGGATATGGCTATATATCCACTTCTACGAACATCATAACCATAGCTCATACAAGTGCAAAAGGAAGCACATCATCGAGAATCTTAGAATTCAGGACCGTGTGCTTCCAAACATTTACAGTAAAATGCGCCTTACTGGAACTAAGTGACTATTTGGCACATAGCTCAGCAATAGTTCATTATAAACAATAATGAACTATAAAATGCGCCTTACTGGAACTAAGTGACTATTTGGCACTATAGCTCAGCAATAGTTCATTATAAACAATAATGAACTATTATTGTTGATATGACAAAAGACATTGAAAAAAAAAAATTGTGATGATTTAAAAACCACAGAATTTTCTTTGCAACTTGATGAGACAAGGACTAATGAAGAAATTATTGAAACGTTTCTATTTTCTGAACAACTGAAAATTGACACAAAAGGTTCTACAATTTTTAAGGTTGTTACTTTTTTTTTAATGCTAAAAACATTCTTCTCACAAACATTATTGCATGTGCAAATGATGGAGAGCGCTATGATTGGTCATCAGCCTGGATTTATAGCACATTTAAAAGCAATTTCAAATATCTTGACAATTCACTGCATTCTTCATAGACAGCACTTAGCTGCAAAACATCTTCGCAGTAGACTACATAAGACTTTGCATGATGTTATTAAAACAGTGAAAAAAAAAAAAGAAAAGAAAAGAAAAAAATCCCAGTCATTGAATACACGTATTTTTCGGGAACCTTGCCATGAAAATGAAGAATTTGAACGTCTTTTGCTTCACACTGATGTTAGATGGCTCTCATATAAATACTGTCTACAACGCTTTAATGATCTCTACGATATTGTTTTGGAATTTCTTAATTTACATGATGAGAACATGTGTAAAACAATAGGGAATTATAAATGCTTTTATCGGCAAATTAACATTTTATAAGCAGAGCATTACAAGACGAGATTTTCAGCAGTTCCTAAGTCTACAAATAATAGATAATGATTTAATATTAGATACCTATTTGGATTGTTATTGTTCCTATCTTTTGACATTGAAAGAAGACTTGATGATCAGATTCAAAGACTTTGATGAGCTAAAAATAGTCATAATTCATTTCTGTTCATCCAAATTTGTGTGAAGAATTTATCGACTTAAAAATGATTTTGAAGCTCAAGTACAATTTCAGTGTGGGTATGAAAGATTCTGGCCAAACATGTAATGCAAATATCCTCAGCTTTGGCAAGAAATAAAATTACTGCTCATTGCTTTTCCTTCATACTTGGTCGAGAAAGGATTTACCGTCGTGCTGCAATTGTTAGCTAAGAAGCGAAATAGACTGCAAATAAGCGAAACTGGAGACCTCAGACTTCGTTTGTCAAACATTGAACCTGATATTGAAAAATTAGCAGGATCTCATCAGGTTCGGGGTAGCCATTAATGATTGGGTTATTAAACAGAATAAGTTTACATATTATTTTGAGTAAAAATTAATCTGTATGAACGTCATTAATTTTTTAACTATCAGTTCGAATATGTTGATGGTAATTTTGGTTTGCCTAATAATATATTATAATTATCCTATTGAGTCATTAACCTAGTGAAATTTGACCAGGGGGCGGCAGGCAAATAAAAGTTAAGAACCACTGGTCTGAAATATGGGATCGACAGTCTTCTGAAGGTGCAGACAACAAATACATGATGTGGATTCCAGGAGATGGAATCTGTAAGTAGTCTTCATTTTCCATGTCCCATTAGTAGCGTGGTTCAACCCGGAGAGATATCATGTTTTATCAGCTGGAGTCTGCTTCTGATACTTTGCAAGAATTCTTCTGTTGTTTTTGTTGATCTATTTTTTTTTTTTTTTGATGTTTTCCATTCTTGTTCCCACAAGTTTGGGCTTATTTCTTCTGCAAGTGTTTTATAGCAGATTTCAAGTATTTGGTAACTTGTTTCTAGCCGTTCATTTATAGCGGTTTCTTTAGCCAGCTGATCCGCTCTCTCATTTACTGATACCCCAGAATGCGCCTTCACCGCAGGACTTGATTTCCCATCTCTCTAGAGCAGTGGTTCTCAAAGGGTGCACCCTAGAAGATTTCGTGCGCCCTGTGATCAGGGCCGGCGGAAGCGGGCATGTTCATTTTTAACAAACAAAATTTTTATCATGAAAACAAAAAATTCTTAGAATGATCAATGTTAAAATAAATAAGGCCGGATACACCGAATAAAATTTTTAAAAAATTGTATATTGCCGCCTCTTTGATCAGCTGGCTGTTTACAATTTTGCAGTGAGAGCAGGCTAAATGCTTGCCTGCAAAATGTTGTGTCTACTGCAGTCTATCTAAAGTGAAATGGTGAACGGTTTTTATGTGCAGAAACGAACTTTCGTACAAAACATTTGTTGCTAGTTAACCAGTCATATGGTACGCATCTCAGTAGGCTACTGACAGTAGCGCAGTACGGACTATTATTTCGTCTCTGTGTCGTGTTGTGTAATAATTTCTTGTGGTATAAAATAGAAATGGAATCAAAAATTAAAAAAAAAAGGTTATCCGGTGCAGAAAATTGTAAGCGTCACTGCGAAAGAAGCAGATATTAAGAAACAAACTGGGGCTCTTAATAAATTTGTTAAAATATTCTGATGCAGATTGTAACCAACTCGATACATCAGAAATCACAGTTGAAGAACTGTGCACATCATCCAGTTTTCATGAAAGTACTATTGCAACTATTGAATAAGATAACAAGACGCATGATTTAAGTGAAAAACAGTTAGGAGAAGATTTAGTTGTAGTTGACCACGAAACTAACACATTGTTAGTCTCTGTAAATTTAGAAGATCCAGGTGAATGGGGAAATATTGATGAAAAATTACGAGTTGTTTTAATTGAAATGGGGCCTGTTCAAAAGAAATATATAATATATCCCAGATATACATATGGTCATAAATTTGGAGACACGTATTATAATAGAAAAATGATAAACGGTGAGCTCGTGACAAGAACATGGCTCATTTATTCCGAAATTTTAAATTCTGTTTTTTTGCAAACCTTTCGCACCTACCGAATCAAGTAGTCTTGTAGAAGGTTATAACGATTGGAGAAATGTAAGTACAACTTTGCATAGACCTGAGACTAGTTTAACCCACATGAAAAATTTCTTAAAATGGAAGGAACGTGATAAAATTAAAAAAAAAAAAAAAAAAAAACTACTATTGATTGCCAGACTCAAAGCATGTATGAAATGGAAAAGAAACATTGGACGAGTGTTTTAGAACGCTTGATTGAAATTATAAAATTCCTTGGTAGCCAAAATTCAGCTTTTCGCGGATCATCTGATAAATTATATGAAAGAAATAACGGCAATTTTTTAAAATTAGTCGAACTGTTTGCGAAGTTTGATCCCGTTATGGAAAATCATGTTGAAAGAACCCTACAACGAAACAATAGAGTACACTATTTGAGTAAAGACAGTCAAAATGAAATATTGGAAACTTTGAGTAACGCAATCAGGGATACAATTTTATTATCAATTCGAAAATCTAAATATATTCCATAATTTTAGACTGCACACCTGATGTCAGTAAAACAGAACAAATAACCATTATTATTCGCTTTGTTTCCTGTGACAATGGAATTGTCGAGATCAGGGAAAACTCTAGGTTTTGCATATATATATCAGATTCCACAGGACGTGGTTTATGTGCAACAATAACGGAACAACTGGAAAAATGTAACATTCCCATTGAAGACATGCGAGGTCAAGGGTATGACAATGGGGCAAATATGAAAGGGAAAAAATATGGGCTCCAAAATCTGCTTTTAAACAAAAATCCTCGAGCTTTTTACGTGCCATGTACTGCTCATACTCTAAATTTAATCATTAATGATGCAGCCAAAGTGAATGCAGATACAATTAGTTTCTTTGCAATTATTCAAGAAATATACAATTTGTTTTCATTCTCTTACAAACGTTGGGCAATCCTTTTAAAGTTCGTAAAAAAATTAACATTGAAACAGCCATCAGAAACGCGATGGTAAAATTAATGCAATCCGCTCTCTACGATATCAGTTACGAGAAATTTACGATGCGGTTTTTGAAATTTTAAATAATGAAAATTTTAATAAAGAAACTCAGCATGAAGCACAAACATTATGTGCTAAAATAAAGGACTACAAATTTATTTGCTCTTTTATAACTGGGCATGATTTACTTAACAGAATAAACCCTGTGAGTAAAATGCTTCAAGACAAAAATATGAACATTACACTTGCTTTAGAATCTATCGAAAACTTAAAAATATTCTTACAAGAGTATCGATCAGATACAAATTTTAAAGAAGTTCTAAAATGGCAAAAGAACTGAGTGAAGAGGTGGACGAAGAAAAAGAATTTAAAACTGGTACGGAAGTCAGACGACGAAAGAAGACACGACAATTTGACTACGAGCATCATGACGAAACGCCACAATCGCCAGAAGATAAATTTAGAGTGAAAGTGTTTTATATACTTCTAGATGTTGCAATGTGTTCGTTAGTAGAACGTTTTTAACAACTAAAAACATATTATGATAATTTCAATTTCTTGTATAGATTACTACAAATTAATAACGAAGATTTATGAAAAAATTGTGACGATTTAGAGATTCTCTTGAAGGACGGCGACAATAAAGACGTAAATGCAATATGACAAGTTATGTGCTTTCCGGGATATTTTTCGGAAGGATAATTTAAATATTCAAAACCCTTTCGATATTCTTAATTTTATTGTGTCCAATAATTTATCTTTCCCTAACTTTTCAATTGCTTTAAGAATACTATTAACCTTACCTGTTAATGTAGCGAGCAGTGAACGTTCCTTTTCCAAGTTGAAATTGATTAAAACCAACTTAAGAACAAGTATGTCACAAAAAAGGCTTGTTGGTTTGGCGTTAATAGCTATTGAAAATGATATATGTGCGGAATTAGACGTTAAGACCATTATTTCTAATTTTATGAATATGAAATCAAAAACCCTAACATTTTAATTTAAAAAATTTCAAGTATATTTATGTAATTAAATTTTTTTTCTGTTATTCTGAAGATGTTATTTTTTGAATACTTATATTAAATGTTCTAATTATTTCTGAATTCATTTCTTATTTTCTCATCTATCTTGAGTTTCTTTTATTTTCCTAAAAGACAGTTCCACTTATAAAAATTGTTAAAAATTTTTACAAGTTACTAAGAATTTAGTAACTTGTAAAATGCAAGAATTTTTTAAACTTTAGTTCAAATAAATTTTAACTTTAATTAAAATTAATTTTAATTTTGTTAGCGATTCGGGTCTGTGAGAAGGCTATAATCCCTGTATCATTATATTCAACGATTAAAGTGAAGTGGCTTTATCAAAATTTGCTTTAACTTTTGAGAATTTTTTGAATATTTGGGTTTTTAACGATTATCCTGCCTAGTCAACACCCCTGATTCGTTACATTTAGCGAACCAACGTGTGGCTGTTCTGTCAAAATTTATTTAAGAAATTTGAAATAATTTCAATTTTTATTATCGTAAAAGAACCACACATGTCCAGATCGTTTCAGGGGCGCTTAGATAAGACATTGCATGCGGGCGACAAAGACCCTAGCGTCGGCTCTGCCTGTGGTATTCCAGAGAAATATGAAATGTGTGTCCAGATATAAAAATAAATATAGTTACTCTTTTCATATCGGATATGCCACTCTTTTCGTCAACACATCATTATGATGTTAATTAACGGCGGTTTTTCTTGCAAAGAGAACAAGAATATGGTTTATTCTTGTTGTGTATGTTACTTATTTTAAAAGTGTTGGAAGTGGATGTTATGTGCATATTACTTATTTTCAGATAAATACACCCAAATGGATAGATTTCTCAAAAAGAAGCGTGATATCGAAGAATCAGATTCTGGAAGTGAGCAAAAGTTAAGTGCAAGTAAGAAAGCAAAATCGCGGCCTACTCGCAAATACAATGAAAGTTATTTAAGCTTTGGTTTCACTTGGACCGGAAGTGAAGATCATCCTTTGCCGCTATGTTTAGTATGTGGATGTAAAATGGCAAATGAATCATTGCTTCCTAGTAAATTGAGTAAACATTTTAAAACTATACACTCTAATTTACAAGATAAATCTATAAGTTTTTTTCAAGAGATTGTCTGAACAGCAAACAAAAGCGGCAAATTCTGTTTCTGATAAAGCTCAAATCGCTTCTTATCAAGTCTCAGAACTGATAGCAAAAAATATGAAAGATCATACTTTAGGTGAGTCACTTATTTTGCCTGCATGCAAAAAAAATGGTCATGACAATGCTAGGAAATGAAGCAGCAATGAAAATAAGCAAGATTACTCTGTCCAACGATACAGTTCACAGGCGTATTATAGAAATGTCTTCTGATATCGAGAAAAATGCATGCAGTAATAAACTTTAGTATTCAAATTTTGCATTGCAAGTTGATGAGTCAACAGACATTACCAACAAGGCGCAACTCTTAGCATTCGTCCGTTTTATTAATGAAGATAAAATAGTAAATCAGTTTCTTTTTTGCAAAGAAAGAAGTGTGTCTACAAAAGGTGAGGACGTTTTTAACATTTTGAATAGCTATCTTGATAAATGGCAGTTAACATGGAAGTCGTGTGTAGGCATTTGTACAGATGGAGACCCTTCCATGGTAGGCTGTGTTAAGGGCCTCACATCTTTTGTAAAAAAACAAAATGAGAATGTTATCGTAACTCACTGCTTTCTTCATAGGGAGGCCTTGATGGCAAAAACATTGGGAGAAAAATTAAGAGAAGTTTTAGATCAAGTTGTTCAGATGGTAAACTTTATTAAAACAAGACCTGTCAAATCGCGTTTATTCGAAAAGCTTTGTATCGATATGGATTCAGAACACAGACGGCTGCTTTTACACACTGAGGTGAGGTGGCTGTCAAGGGGGGAAAGTACTCACCCGTGTACACGAGCTACGACAAGAACTTCTAGCGTTTTTTGAAGAGATGAAACAATTACATTTTTGTAACCTCCTTCGGTGCGAATTTTGGATTGCCAGGTTACAGTATTTGGCCGATATATTTCAGCAGCTCAATATTTTGAATACTAGCATGCAAGGGAAAGAAGAAAATATTCTCACATCCACTGACAAAATGAAAGCGTTTCAGAGAAAACTAGATTTGGAAAAGAAAAGCTGTTGAAGGTAATTTGGAAATGTTTCCATTGGTAAGTAACACTTGCATAAATGAAACACTTCCAATAATAGTTGAACATTTAACAAATTTAGAAGAAAAATTGAGTTTTTATTTTCCACTAAACAATATGATTGGATTAGAAACCCATTTATGGAAACTTCAAGTGATTTTGGTTTAACATTAACGGAAGAAGAAGAACTGGCAGCTATATCCACTGATTGTGGATTGATGATTAAACATAAGGAATTGTCTCTTGAAGCCTTTTGAATTTCTATAAAAGAAGAATATGTGTCAATATCTAAAAAACTTGGAACATTTTACTACAATTTTCAACATCATATTTATGTGAATTAGGATTTTCTACCCTCACCACAATTAAGTGTAAAAAGAGAGGAACTCTTCAATGTATTGATGAGGAAATGAGAGTTTGCCTTTCAAATATATGCCCAAACATTGAAGCAATCGCTAGGACACATCAGGCTCATGTTTCTCATAAACACAAGAATGAATAAACTTAAGGTATGTTTCATTTAATTTTTTTTATCGCATTATTTTTTTCTGTAATATTTGACTTAATTATTATAACATATTTCTCAGAAATTTGTATATAGTGCGCCTACAATTATTTGTAGGATTTTAAATGCGCCCCGACTTCAAAAAGTTTGAGAACCACTGCTCTAGAGTGAGATTCCAAACCTGCTTTCTTGTCTGTTCTATCAACGCTATATGGTTGTTCTGGGTTTTGTATGTTTACCAATTTTTCTGATACTTTTATCACCACGCCTGAGATACTGATTGGTCTATAATTGCTACTGTTGTCTTAGAACCTCCCTTATGCAAAGGAATAATTTTGTCCTCTTTCCATTCCCTTGGAACTCTACCAGAGATGAGACTTAAATTAAACAGCTTAGTCAAAGGCAATGCCAATTCTCTTGCACATTCTCGCAAAACCCTAGCTAATATCCCATCTAATCCCACAGCTGTATTTTCATTGAACTTCTGCAATCCTAAGAACCTCCAATTCATCAACCTCTGTTCTCACATCAATGCCTGTCACATATGTTAAAGCAATAAACTCACTAGGATGACATACCCTTGCAAAGTGGTCACTCAGTAACTCAACTATTTTATCTGTTTCCGTCTTCTTGTGACTATCATCACTCATTAAGGTTAATCTTCCATAGTTATTCTTCATCTTACTTGCCACATAACGAAAGAACTCTGGGATTTCCTTTGGCTTGCTCAGCTAAATTCTTCTCATAATCTGATTTTGCCTTCCTTGCCATGAGGGCCACCTTTCTTGCCTGAGCCTTGTACTGTTCATGAGTTTGCTGGTCTCTTTCTATACCCTCATGGCAAAATCAGATTTTGCCATGAGGGTGCAGCTCATGCATAATGATATTACTCATCCATCTAGCTCCTACCTGATTAACCTACTTTACCTTACAATTTAATATTGCTTCCTCTAGATGACCCTTCTTGATAGAATATTCCTCATGTTTTACAATCTCCCAACTCAAGACCATATGTTCACTTTTGCCAATCAGAGACAATGTATTTGATTATGGATAGTTCTTCTGATCCTATGACCAGGTCCAATATCCCACCATGCCTTGTCCCACATGCTGCCTTAAGTAATTATCTCTCAGCAGATGTATAAATTCTATTTCCTTTCTGCCATGTGATCTTTCTTCCTTCCAGTCTATATCTCCATACCCCCCATAATAATAATCGTTCAGCATGTACTTGTACTAATCTGGCGATGCATGTCTTCCAGATCATCTACAGAATTCCCTGGCCTACAGCAACAGCCAACTGTATATTGTCTTACTTGTCTTAATCTCACACCAAATTGCTTCAAATGAACAGCCCCTCCCAGCCTGTCTCCTATTCTTTTTGTTTGCAATTCATCTGCTATTATCAACAGTACTCCCCCCCCCCAATCCTATCTTCCCTGAAAATACTAAACCCTTCACATTCAATCCCTGTAACTGCATCATCTGCTGTTAGCCAAATCTCACCAATGCCTATAACTTTTGGCAAGGTTGAACTAATGAATGCCAAAAACTCTTCCCTTTTCGTCATCTGTACAATATAGAAACGGCAACATCCCTTTATTCCCCCACCCACCTTTACTTTCTGAATTGACTAACCTATTCAATATTTTTGCTTGAGAGACTAGATTCCTCATGCTCAGTGATCAAAGCTCTCTCCAGACATCTAATACCAAAACCATTCAAATGCAGTCTATCTGCACTATACAAATTTTTTTCCGTCAAACAGAGACCACAGATCCACAAATTATACTTCATTCCTTTTGCGCAATCTACATATAGACTCATTGGCTATGAATGTCCTCCTCTCCTCAGTTCACCTCTATCATAGCATGGTAGGAGACTTACAATCTTCACCTTCTCGCTCTTCAGTTTTGCCTCTTCTCACTCCTTTACATTCTCCTATAAAGAGCAGTATCAAAAGAAAATAACTGATGAGTCGAAAAAACAACTGATGATTTCAGAAGGGTATAAATCATATGGCAAGGGATTTTAGAAAGACTGACAATAATGAGATGTTGGGTGTGGTATTACACAGATACCATGTGAAAAGAGCACTGATGATGAATGATATCATCAGAAATACGTAGGAGGAGAGAATAAGAAAATAAGTTAAGAGCAGAGGATGATCCCAGGAAATAATGTCTGGAGAATGCAGGAAAGAAGAAAGGTGCGTGAGTGGGGAGGGATCGTGGTTCAGAATTTTCAAACAAGGAGAGCAATAAATATGCGAAGTATTTTTAAAATCTTAAAACACGTTGATAATATTTTTTAAATAGCGGTTTCACACGTGTAAAGGAAATTAGAAATTATTAAATAATTCTATATATTACGCTCAATACATCATGAGAATCATTCAAGGAGAAAGCAGAATGAATTGGCTACAACATTTAAAATGTGGACACAAGAATAAGTCATAGTTGCAGCTGTGTGAATAGGAAAAAACACTAAAGTTCAAAAGAAAATTATATTTATGTAATTAAAAATTGATAAAAAAATTAATTGCAATTACTTCCCAAAACTTAGAGACAGGCATACAGTCTGTTCAATTAAAATTAGTACAGTGATGTAGGGCTTCACAAGAAATAGATGATCAAATCGAAACCTATTCTAGTGCAACATCTTTGTTTGATTCCAGTGAACTCTGTCTAATATGGATGGCATGAGAAGCAAGGCCTGAATCTTCTGATTCCAGAAATCCTATATAATGTTATTGGATTCTAATCTCAGCAGAACAGCCCAAAGTAGCAAACTTGACAAGAACACAGGATATTTGATATTTGAAAGGAGAGAAGTGCTAATTTATCTTTAACAGGTGATAAGAAAGAAGATAAGATAACTTCTAGGCTGGTTTGAAGGTGGTATACAGATTATACATTTGCAGAGAATTCTTGCTATTTGTTCAGAAGCCCCTTTAAGACATTGGTATGTGGATCTGTTAAATGATGATGTTTAACATCAATGCTGGCTACTTCACTTGGCAAAAAAACTGTTTCAATAAATCGAAAGTACTGCAATGGGCAGCTCAATATCACCTGCTTTGGCTGATTACTGTATGAAATACTTAGAGGATCAAATTTTTAACATCATTTCTCCTCAATCTCATATTCGGATACATTTTGTTGACAATGCTTTTGCAATCTCGTCTCACTATAAAATAGAACTACTTCAGTTTTGGGGCAAAATTAACTCCTTATACAATCACATTAAGTTCACTCAATAATGGACTTATTGAGTGTATTATATAATCTTCACATGGATATATCTGCCTTCACAGGCAGATATATATGCTGCAGCTTCTCACTTTCATCCTTCACAAAGAACAGGTATTAGCAAAAGACTCATGCAATGAGCACACATATAATTTGTTCTTCTGACTCTTCTAGCAGAAAAATTAAATAAAATAAAACTTATCTTCTTTCTTACCATCTATTAAGGATAAATTACTACTTCTGTCCTTGCCTGGTGTTCATCATATACCCTATTCTTGTTGACTTTGCTACTCTGGGCAAAACTGGCTGTTCTGCTGAGATTAGAATCCATCAAAATTATATAAGACTTCTGGAATCAGAAGTTTCGGGTCTTGCTTCTCATACTATCCACACCAGATATGGAGTTCACTGGGAATCAAACAAAGATGTTGCACTACAACAGGTTTAGATTTGACTATTTCTTGAACAGCATAGAGTCCTGCACCACTGTCCTAATCTTAATCGAACAAATTATATGATTTTCTCTATCTCTTGGTAAGCAATTGCAATTAATTGTTTATATATTTTTTTTTTAATTACATAACTTTGTGGCTCCCGCTCATGAAAGGTTTAAAAAAATCATCAACCCTTAAGGATTTTTCTCTTATTTTTGTTTTTTTTATTAATTGATTTTATCATTATTATTATTTTATATATTATGGAACTTTTATTTATTTATTATTTAATAGATCC
Organism: Typopeltis vanoorti; assembly: GCF_054136105.1. Taxonomy (NCBI): domain Eukaryota; kingdom Metazoa; phylum Arthropoda; class Arachnida; order Uropygi; family Thelyphonidae; genus Typopeltis; species Typopeltis vanoorti. Next base: position 42,859,465 of record NC_143552.1, read on the forward strand.
AGAAACCCTGCTCTAGATCTTTTGCTTTCTTCCTGAATGATGCTCATGATATATTGAGCAAAATATATAGGTGTATGGAATTAGTTTCCTTTATCTGTGAAACTTACTTGCCCTTATGAAACAGATGGTAATAGAAATACTCTCCTCTTTTCTCTTAAGAAATACATTATGTTGACAGAAGTATTTCGACACCTTACATGCTATGCAAATTGCAGATCCCACGTGCAAATATTCAGGGAGTGTCTGTCCGATAATAAACGGTGGGATATGCTACATGATTTGTACTGGACTTGATGTCAAGATGCCACATCCAGCTAAACTGACAGGCTCCCAACATGGGATGGTAGTTGAGTGTCACATCAGTGGATGTTTTGTCCGTGACATTGCTACTCGTCTCAGTATACCGAAATCCAAAATCCACTGTTGCCTATGTCATTTATAGATAGAAAATTTATAGTGCTACCAAAACAGGAAAATGTCCAGGATTTCCACCTACACTCACTGACTGAGATTGACGAGCTGTCTTGGAATGTTCAACCATCCTGCATATCATTGGCAGCAGACCTCACAGTGAATCTTGAAAATGCTGCAGGGATATCTGTCAGCTAGAAGTGTTCACAGAGAGTTGCCATAGGTTACCATTACCACAACAAAGCTGCAGCAAACAAACCACACATCAACCCCCTCTCCCAACACCAAACTATGTTTGGAGTGATTTCTTTCACACCATTCATGGGCCATAGATGTTTGGAAAAGAGTTCTGTGGAGGGATGAATCATTTTCGACTCTGATGGCTGTGTTTGGATCTGGAGGTACCCAGGGAACGGTTCCAGAAGGACTGCATCATTCCAATTGTCAAGTTTGGTAATAGTATGAGAATATTTCAGTTTGATATCTGATAGCTACCTGGACAATCTCATGCATCTGACACTGAGGAAGTACTTTGGCAGCGACAATTGCATGTTTCAGCATGGCAATGCTCCATTCCATACTGCATTGTGTGTCAGACTGATTTCCACAAAACAACAATGAAGTTTTGGACTGGCCAGTTCAGAGTCCAGACCTCAATCTCACTGAGCATCCTTGGGATGAATTAGAATGCTGAATTCGCCCAGATACCAGCAGCAGTCATCAGCATCGGCAATGGAGGTAGATTTGCACAAGGAATGGAAGAATATATTTGTTGGGATGTATCAGAAATTGGTTGAAAGCATGCTCTGAAGGATAGTTGCTGCCATTCAGGCTAAAACTGGTCCCCTTTGATACTAGAAAGGTAATTAAGATGTTTTTTTTCCTCTTTTTTTTTTGTACACAACAACTAGTATCCAAATACTTGTCGACATAGTGCGTGTGTGTGTGTGTGTGTGTAAAGAAAAAGACTTTGCAGGAATACAGTTATTTCCGTTACAAAAACAGTAGGAAATCACTAAGACATGATTGACTTATTTCTTGACAGGAATGGAAAAGTTATGTATTGTTTTTAGGGAGGATGATGGAAATGATAAACAGTGAACGGTTATAATGCTAATCATCTGCATATACAGAATGTGCTTAGTAATAATAAGAAGATACTTAGATGTTTAGGTGAACTAATTTGCCTAAGAGTCTCTGTAGTGCAACTGGTAGAATGACAAGACATCATGCCTTTCGAATGGAAAAGACTGAGCTTGATTCTGGTCAAGACAAGAGGAATTATTATATTTGTTTTTTTTTCCCTTTTAATTGAGAATGAGTTAGTCAACCTCATACAGAGGAGGATTTTTTTTCTTGCAGAAACTGTGGTTTTTCATCCACCATACAAGCCAATCAGCCTAAGTATACACACAATTTACAGATAAAAATACTACTAGGGTAGTAGACTGCATTCTGTGTGACTGATGGATTGTGGTGGCAATGGTATGCATGTTTATGTAGACAGTGGTGTTATCTACACACAATGCCACTATCTACGATGAGCCTATGACTCTGAGATGTCACATGATTAGTTCAGCTGATAAGATTGTTATAATGAGGAAATTTCAACTTGGAAATATAAAACGAAAGATGAAAACAGCATACTGAATTTAAAAAAAATTAATTTCTTGTTTTTGAGGAAAAGCAGGTTAAGAGTACCATATTTATGAGAGCATATGATTGTTGATAATATATGAACTTTGGCTCTGGTTGGTAAAAGAGATCATGTAGTCTTAACAAGACAGATAAGTATTCATTTGGAAAACTGGGAAAAATTATAGAGTATATGAAACTATGATGCAGACTATGACGACTTAAGAGAATGGCTAGAGAAATACTGTGAGAAGTGAAAGTTAAAAGGGAAAGAGATAAATAATGCTTGAAATGTAGTTACGAAATATTTAAAATGTAGTAATGAATGAATATAAATCCAGATCAAGAAGAATAAACTGAGTAGGAGTCCAATGGATGAATACAGGAATTAAGCAAAACGTACAGAAGATATTTATGGGAAAGTATAAAAGCGAAGCCAGAGGAGGAGGAGTGGATCAATACAACAAATTATGAATATAAGAAATCAGTGATAAACAAATTTTTCACTCTGACAAGCAGAAATAAGAGTAACTGGGCAAAAGTGACATCTATATTGTTTTATCACCCACTGTTTGCTTAAGAAAACATCTTTTTTTGTTCAGCAGAAATCAGCAGCATTCATTTCTAGTTAATCAGTTCCAGGTCAACACACACACACACACACACACACACACACACACACACACACACACACACACACACACACACACACACACACACACACACACCAGGGCATGCAAATGAGTAAAGTTTATGTTCTCATATCATGTGACTGAGCACAGACAGATGTATACAAGTCCCATCTGGTTTGGCACCTATACATATTCAGTACTAGATTTCTCTTAACCAAAATAAAATTAGTTCCAAGGTGTCTGCAGTGGTAAGAACACTGACAAAGTAGTGATGGAAATCATTCTAGCCACATAGGTCATATTTGGAATATATGCACAGATATAGTTATGTGGATTTCAGCAAAGTCATGAAGTTTTGGAAAACAAAGGTCATTGGGCTATGGAATATTAGCAATGAAGGCAAACTGAAAGAACATAATAATCTGCAGACCTTAGTAAATAGAATAAGCAGAAGTGATTTGCAAAGTTGTAGGGAAAATGAAGTTAAAAGAACAGATACATGGAATATTCTTTAAAGAACTAAATGAAAGCAAGGAATAGAGCATGAAGCCATCTCTGAAACCTGTATAAATGATTAGTGAACGGGGGGGGAGGGAAATCGTTCAGATGATAAAACTGGAGAATTGAGTTTTTACTATAACAAAAATACTCTCTATTAGGTTAAAACTAAAATATTAAATAGTGATGTCATTATCAAATGGCACAACACCCTAAGTGCCACAACAAAGATGCAGAACATTAGGAATAAAAGTATATTTAAAAAATATAGCTATAATTGAAACCTGATGAAGAAATTTATTATTAAGGGTACTTCCACAGAGTCAGAAAACTTGCTGTTGGAAGACCATGCTTTATTCACACAATCCTTGTCATACCTCTCCTTAGGCTCACTCACTGTCACAGCACTCAACTATCTCTGGCACTTGTGATAACCAGAAAAATTAGTGAAGAAAAGTGTGATAACTAGAAAAGAAGCGTCTGACTCCTTTCCTAGTTCTTCACTCATCTCCAAGCAAATAAATCTAGCCCTCACTCTCACACAACTTCCAGAAATCCCTAATTCTCTTCTTAAATGTAATATACCCAAAAATTTTCTTTGGCATAAGTCTAATAAAAACACCTTTAGCTTCTATCATGCCCCCTCTTTTCTGTCAACTAAACTTTACAATTCACACAGCTTCAATCTATCCTCATGAGGAACCACATATCATCTTAGTCATTCATCTCTGGATCTTCTTCACCACCTCATCCTCAAGAAGCCAGAGTGATCAAATTTGTGCACAGCAGTCTTGACATAACCATATCACAACTTTATAAAGAAGGTTAATAACATCCCTATCTCTACTTGTCAATGTGTTCTTTTGCAAACTTTTGCAATATCCCATCTGAACTTCAACTCAGTCCACATCACTCCTAAATTTCTGGCTACATCAATTTCCTACAGTCCAGTATACAACATAATACACCATGCCAACTTTTCATCGCATAGTGATGAAACTAACAACCATCACCCTTTTCCCACACTGCCACTTTATTTACAATATCTTTCAGGATCTCTACAATCTTCTTCTTACAGTGCCATCTTCTATCGAAGGTCAGCAAATATCTTGGCAAACAAACTACATTCTTGCATTGATCTGAGCAATTGTATGCTGCTCTTTACTGTCCATGTCTTGATATTGTCAAACCAAGATATTCCTCGTCTTCCTCTAACTCCTTTGCCATCAATTTTTCCTACCAAAACAGATTATAGACAGTGATATTTGCTGTTTCACATGATGTGGCCAAGATATGATGTTTTTTGATTGTTTGTATGAGATCTTTGGCTTTGCCAATGGATTTTAAGACATCTTCATTGTTTATTTTTTCTGTGCATGATATCTTTAGCATTCGTCTATATAGCCACATCTCAAAGGCTTTAATTTTCTTGATGGTTGCTGCCTTCAATGTCCATGTCTCAACTCCATAGAGCAAAATGGACCAGATGTAATATTTCAGTATTCAGCATCTGACTTCTATGTTTAGATCTTAATTGCAGAATAATGTTCTAATTTTCATGACAAACTGCCATGCAACTTCAACCCTTGTCTTTATATCTATTTCAGGATTCCACCTTTCATTAAGCCATCAACCAAGATATTTATACCTTGATACTTGATTGATAGTTTTTCCATTGAGTGTCAGTTTCATTGAATTACCTCTGAGTATATGTTGAACAAAAATGGTGAGAGCACACATCCTTGTCTCACTCCTCTTTTGATGTTAATATCACTGGTGGTAACGTTGTCTAAGTGAACAGTAGCTGATTGATTCCAATACAGATTTCACATTAGTCTTGTCTTTTTTCTGTATAACCCTATTTGTTGAAGGACTTCTATTAAGTTAGTGTGTCTGACCCTGTCGAAAGCTTTTTCAAAATCTATGAAACACAAAGACAGTTTTCTGTTTTTCTGTGCATTTTTGTATCAATATTTAGGCATAGAAAAGGGCCGCTCTAGTACCAAAACCATTCCAAAAGCCAAACTGTGTTTTCACTCACAGTTTCTATAGATGTGTTTCTGAATTACTTTCAAAAATATTTTTAATGCTTGGCTTGTTAGACTAATAAGTCAGAAGTTGCCACAAGATTTTGCTTTGGCTCAAATCTACATTATCTCAAAGAAACCCAATCTGGTGGAAATTCACCATTTTCATATATTTTATTGAACAGTTTTTCAAGAAGTTTGACGTTATCTGGTTCTATTAATTTTAGAAATTATGTTTGCACACCATCTGGTCCACTGGCTTTTCTTGTTTTACCTAATCTTATAGCATTCTCTATTTCACATTTCAGAATTGCTGGTCCTTGAGTGTTATCTTTTATATTTATATGCTTCTGTCTAGTATTATTGAACTATTAGAGACTGCCCAAGGCACCAATTTCATAGTGATGGCCTCCAGGACATCCACGAGAAAATGGATGAAGCCCTGGATTGGCTTTCTAGACTGGACATCGACCTGTAGCTGATTTGTATTCCTCTTGTCATAAGAATTAATAAATAAATAAATTGATGTCATCTGTTCACTCCCCTTTTTCTCAGAACTCTCATATCTGTAGTCTCTAGTTTTTGATCAAGTACTTTATTTCTAACCCAACTCTCAGATCCATAACTTAAAACTGGTTTGAATACTCTTGTATACTGCTGTCTGGTGGTTTGGGTGATTTCTCTCTTATTTCATATAAATTTATTCAGCTAGCTTCCCACCATACCAACTTTCCTTATTGTGTTGCCTACTTCCAACTTTAATTTGCCATCTTCACTAAAAACTGTGCCTAAATAGCTAAAATATTTTACTTGTTCTATAGGTTCTCCATTGAGAATAAAACTGAAGTTTTCTATCCTGTCTATTTTCATAATTTTGGTCTTTTTTACTGCTGATTTTTGTACAAAATTCTTCCCAGTGTAATTATTTTAGTTAGAGAGTCCTGGAGACCTCTACTGAATATGCTTAGGAGTACAACATCATATGCATAAAGCAAAGAGCTAAGGTTGGCATATCTGATTCTAATATCAGATTTAATGCCACTTTTTTCATTATGTGATCCACTTAGATGAATAAGAGTGGTGATAATGTACACCCTTGTCTCACACCTGATATAACATCCAGCCATCTTCTTGTACCTCTTTCAATTCTAACTGCTGACTTAAAAACTTATATATACATTACATATTGCTCTGTATAATGTTTCATTTAACCCATATAATTGTAATGTTTGAAATGCTTTTCTCTGGGCACCTTGTCACATACCTTTTCCTAATCTAGAAAACTTCATATCTACAGATCTTTGTCAGATTCTCATAATTTCTCAACTATTCATCATAAAGCGAAAAATCTGATCTGATCTTAACAACCTCTATCTGGGCGGAATCCAGCTTGTTCTTCTGCAAATTTCTCTTCCACAATTTTTCTCAGTCTCTTTTCAAGTATGCTTGCATAAATCTTACCTGGAACAGTTAGTAGTGAAATTCCACTGTAATTCTAATATTCAGCTTTATTCTCTTTTTTTTACTATATTTGATTCCAATCTTCTGGAATCTGACCAGACCCTCTGAATAATGAAATGTAGTTACTATCAAACACTTCCATATTTGAGCATTTCTCATTGAATACCACCTACTCCTGCTGCCTTTCCACATTTCAAGTTTTGATGTTTGTTTGTTTTTTCTTTCTCAAGTAATGATAGATACTCCTGTTTACATTCCTTTTGAAAATTTTCAACTGCTGTTCTGTCACTGCTCATTTCATTTAACAGTCTTCCAAAGTAATTACTACAAACATCACAGATATTCTTATCTTCAGTCTTCATGTCACCTTCATTATCTTTCATTCCTTTTACAGTACTCTTCCTCTATTTCTAAGCTTTTTCAATAGTCTCCAGAACATTTTGCCACCTTCCTCATATGTATTTTCTATATTCCTACTGAAGTCTTCTCAAGACTTTTGTTTAGCTACTTTACACATAGCTCAGATCTTATATTTATCTCTGTATTTTCTTAGAGTAGCTACCGACTTACTTGCTATGCTCTTTTAGTTTGGTTTCTTCTTTTCCACACTAATTCTTTAACTTGTGTCTAATATTGTATTCTTAATTTTCTATCATTACAGACATCACCACATGCTTCTCTAGCTGAATCAATGTTTTCTTCATAGCTTGCCACTGAAAAACTCCAATATTTTTTCCTGAGTATTGCATTTTTCTTTCAATAATGTTTGTATAGTTTACCAGCACAAGCTGCTCAAATTTAATTCTTTTTAAAACTTCCTTATATGCTGTTCTTTTTACTGTGATACCTAAAACTAACTGTTGGTCACTTCCGATTTCAAATCCTCTGTATACTGTATCCTGAACAAGCATGAAGTTATCACTATCAATAATATAGTCAATGAGTCTTATCTCCATGTGAACTAGTATGCATTTTTATGTTGGAACATGGTGTTAACAATGAATAGTCTGTATCCTGACCAGAAATCCAGTGGATACTTACTATTATTATTAGCCTTGCCCTTTTCTCTAAATTTTCCCCAAACTTTTCTATATGCCTGGTAGGATTCAGTTCCTACTTTTAAGATCTCCAACAAGTAATACTCCCCCCTCCCCATTTCATTTATGTTAGCTTCCTGCTCTAATGATTCCAAAATTGTTCCACTTCTTCCTTAAGAAAACCTTGTGTAGAACTATAGGCACAAGTAAGTTCCACTGTCCTTTTCCCCACATAACTCTCTTTCAAACTACCTTCCACTCAAGAAGTTTATCTTCATGTTTGGTGTTACATGTTATTGATACTCTTTTCCTTATCATGATTACCCAAATATAAAATTCTATCACACATTGTTTCAAAACCGAATAAGAAACTCAAAGATCGGAATCAAAGAGTTTCATGCCGAATATAGTAACTATAAAAGTATCGGCAACTACTAGTGTAAGCTAAAGCACGTAGTCCAAGTACGTAGTACAAACTAGGGCAACTCGTAGCAAAAGTGGGGAAAGTTCTGATTGCTATTCTTAGTATTTTCCATAATGTAAAACCCATCTCCTAGGAGGTGTATGATGTTATACATTATGGTGAGAGGTCACTACCCAGACCTGTTTCGATCTTTGTAAAAGTGAAACGGGCTCTAAAAATAAGACGATCCCGAAAGATCGCCCAACTCCACGTTGTTCCACTCAATGACAGGCTCACACCATCAACGAGAAGAATTTCTCAGCATTGGCTCTACCCAATTGCAAGCTCACCCCACCACCAAACAGAGCCATAATCTCAGCGGTGGCCCCACTCAGATACAGGCAAAGCCCCCCACCAGTTTTGATCTTTATTGAGATCTCATCAGTGAGTAGCTAGACCAAAATAATACTAAGGGTATAGTGAAAAGAACTTATATACTCTGCTATATGAGTTGTCAAAAAGGTGCACCCATAAATTATTTAAAATAAAGAGCCAATAGGCTTCATTTCGGCGATGTAAACATTATTTAAATTAAGTGGATATTAATTCTCACATTGTTTCAAAACCAAATAAGAAACTCAAAGATCGGAATCAAAGAGTTTCATGCCGAATATAGTAACTATAAAAGTATCGGCGACTACTAGTGTAAGCTAAAGCACGTAGTACAAACTAGGGCAACTCGTAGCAAAGGTGGGGAAAGTTCTGATCGCTATTCTTAGTATTTTCCATAATATAAAACCCATCTCCTAGGAGATTATGATGTTATACATTATGGTGGGAAGTCACTAACCAGACCGGTTTCGATCTTTATTGAGATCTCATCAGTGAGTAGCTAGACCAAAATAATACTAAGGGTATAGCGAAAACAACTTATATACTCTGCTATACGAGTTGTCAAAATCTTTGAGTTTCTTATTCGGTTTTGAAACAATGTGGGATTTAATATCCCCTTAATTTAAATAATATTTACATCATCGAAATGAAGCCTATTGGCTCTTTATTTTAAATAATAATATTCTATACTTATTATTAATACGATCTCACCTGTTCGGCCTTCTCTGCCTCAGTAATTCCTCGTGGTACTTTTCTAGTTCTTTTATAAGTTCGCTTTCCTTTCCACTGATATTCCTTATATCGATAGTTGCTATCTTCAGTTCTTCTGACATTGGGTTTGTTCTTCTAGGTGTTGAGTTTGTTCCAGTATGACTTTTCACTCTTTGCCCTAGTTCCCTGGCGACAACAGCAGGGGCATTGTTTAACCAGGTGACACTACAACTGACATGAAATTGCATTTTATTGCACCATCATATATTTGTGCTTTAAAGCAAATAGTGTACAATTTGGTTGGCTAAGTCCCAAATTAAGCCCATCCTCATTCATTCAGTACCCAGCAGATACCTACTAACAGGACACACCAAATGATGGCGAGGATTGGCCATTAAGTGAGAAGTCCTAGTCGGTTCTCTGCATTTCTTAAAGGTGATGCAGAGCTTTCCTCCCAGTTATTTGGTTTTGACCTTTAAATGACTCTATATCATTAATATGCAAATTAAACAGTAGTGGCTCTGGCAGCTGTCATCATCCATACTACCAGCCTCGTATTCATTTCCATTTTCTCCAACTTAGGAGATAGTTTTCTGTCAAATGCCTTTGCAAATCTAGAAATGTCACAGTGTAGCCATTCCCTAATTCAACTCAGAACTAGGGAAATTAAAGAGGTATATTTGTTTAGTGTCTATAAGTGTCAGACAAAAAAAAAAGGGGGGGGAGACATTAATATGAGAAGTATCGCATTAGTGGTTTTAGCACATTAAACTTTCAAAATGTTCACTGATAATTTGCCAAAGTGGAAAAGAACTGCAAATTTGTTTAAATTTGAGTGCTGGAAAAATTTTGACAGTTTGCATATTTAAGTGGTTGGAGAACTTGGCATTTAGGTTACTCTTATAGAAATATTTAGCAAACAATGTACAAGATCTTTTAACAAAAAATGTTAAATTTTAAGCATATCAAATTAACAGTATGTGGCTTGTGACTTTCAGTATTGTTCACAATAGTGGAAGTCACAAGCCACAGGCTACCATACACATTGAGTCAGAGTGGAAACTTACAATGTTTTTCATGCCACATGGGCTGGTAAAAATTAGAGGGAATATAGACCTGAACATTTCAAGAATTGTTTCCTCTCTGCATTTCCTGCCCTGTAGCAATACCCACTAAATATCTAAAATTTATGCTCACTACTATTTTCTTTTGAAAAGTGCTCTACCTCTCACATATTATTCTCATCCTGTTAACCACATCTCACTAACACCAATGATCTGTTGACTGACAAACTGTATCAAAGCCACAAACTCTGCACCTTTATTCCTAACTCCTTGCATCTTCAGTTTCATGCATTGGTGTATAAGCAGAGTTGCTTTCCATTGCCCACTTCCCTTCTCTAACCCATCATTTGAGTCCTTTGACTTTCTCACTGAGGCTATCCCAGCATCCTTATCTCGTCCTCCTTTGTCCGTTATCAGGCACCAATTTTGGCATCTTACACTCACCATCCTACCATCTACTTTTTGTTTCCTTGACTGGTTATACACTTTCCTCACACTTTTGATCACACAATTAACCCACACCAGCAAAGTGATTTCCTGCTGATTAGCAATCACTCAGGAATTACTAATCAGAATCTTTCTCAGTTAATATGGCATTATTAAAAAATCTTGCAGAACTTACTTTTTCCTCCTTTTATTCTACTACAAAGGGAGTAAGCAAGGGTATTTGTGGATGAAAAAAAAAAATCTTGTTTGCTCTCCAGAGCAGCATTTTAAACTTTTTCAACCTCTGTGTACCCTAAGTACTAAATAAGCTTATAGATTTCCATTCAGAGTTGGCATTCCATATCTCTAACACTCACCACAACATTGAATGGGATAAGAGCTCCACCTCACATAGAAGACTATAGCTCCACCAACACAAATGAGGCTACAGTGGTAATCCATTAAACAGAAACCAAGGGAGGATTCTGTGTGACATTTGGAAGTCACTCATCAGATCTCTAAACACAGAGTTTAATTTCTCTGCTAACTATCAGACGCACCTGCTGAACAATGACTGACCATGTACCAGCATCCACGCTTCACATGTTTCTATTCACGGTTACTATTCATTTGGTTTTTTTTAGTAATGTATTGATTCATAATCAAAGCTAGTTATTTATTTATATTTGTACGTTCATCCAAACCCAGATGAAGCCACTAGTTTACATGGGAAAACTAGTACGTAACTCACCATCATCAAATTCCTGACATGTATCCTCAAGAGGGTGTACAGGGTATTGTGATAGTATTACATGAAGAACTTACATCATTAAACTTCCTATCAACAATTTTCCTCCAAATCAATCTATTATTTGTCAAGGCTCCAACATTATCAGATCTCATATTTCTGCCTTCTAAAAGCACGTTTTTCGTATATCAATCCACCTATATCTTGGTCTTCCTCTGGGTCTTTTTCCTGCCAACCTGGTAGAGAACACTTGCTTTGCTAATCTTTCCTCTCCCATTCTGTTTAAGTGACCATACTACCTGAGATTAGCTCTGCTAACACATTCCTAGATGCTAACAATGTCAAGTTCTTTCCTAATATCCTCATTTTTAATATGATATTGCCATCAATGCCATCTGTTCACACTCCTAATCTTTCTCAGGACTTTCACATATGCGGTCTCTAGTCTTTAGTCAAGTGTTTTACTTCTAACCCAGCTCTCAGATCCATAAGTTGAAACTGGTTTGAACACTGTCTTATATATCGCTAATTTAGTGTTTTGACTGATTTCTCTCTTATTCCATATAAATTTATTCAGTTTATTCCTACAGTACCAGCTTTGTTGTCTATTTCCATATTTAATTTACCATCTTCACTAAAAATCGTGTCTAATTAGCTGAAATGTTTTACTTGTTCTATAGGTTCTCCATTCATGATGCAGTTGATATTTTCATTTTCTTTAAAGTAATGCAAAGAACCAACCAGGGCTTCTGACCTAATTCCAATTCTCACCTTCTCGTGGTGCACCCTGTTAGGTATCTACCTGGATACTGAACGAATGAGGATGGACTAGCAATTTGGGATTTGGTCGACCAAACTGTATTCTTATTGGCTTAAACCACAATATTAAATGATGGCAGTATGTAACTAGTAGTATTAAATCTTTACGACCAATAAACCCAGTGTTAGTTATTTATATTACATTAGTTTTGTGGTCGAAAATAACATACTTATCATATATGTAATATGTTTATGTCAGGAGAAACATGATGTTAGGATAATCTTTAGATGAGATTATCTTGCTGAGAGATTTAAATCTGTCAAAAGTAAGAGGTAGGTTCTTTTCAGTAAAGGGAAAAAAAAAAGTTTAACCGGTATCAAAATCCAAGTAATTCCATTTACTATTGGAAACGTGGCTTGAAGACAGGAGTTCAAGGTAACAGAAGTTGATATTCTACAGGTTGTTTGAATCTATGTGATGCAGGATTTGTCAAATGAATAGGAGAAGTGCAGTGTATTATCAACAGCAAAGATCTGTAGTAGATTTCAATCAAATGGGGAAGGGTGACCACACACACACACACACACACACACACACACACACACACACACACACACACACACACACACACACACACAGAGAGAGAGAGAGAAGGAAGACAACAGATGAAAGAACAGAGCCTTGTGGAATTTTAGCATTAGTTGCAAAGTCTGAGAATAAGAAGCCATCCAGTCAGAAAGCTGGAAGCCTAGATGCAGAAATCAGAAGGGAGATCAAATGTTAGGTACTTACTTAGTAGACCTTCCTACAGACCCTATGAAATGCCTTGGGATTCAACAAGCTTTTCCATGACATTTGTCCAAATAAGGGTGATATAGGTATGTAGATCATGTGTGGAACAACAGCAGCAGAACCCATTATTAATGCAAAGAACTGTTGTTCAGAAGATGCCAGAAGAAAATTAGGAATGGCTAAAACAGACTTGTCTAAAATCTGAAAGGCTAGATCTATCTCCACAAAAAAAAAAGCTGAGGACTCAGGATAATAGCTGTTTTTTTCCAACAGCAACTTATGAATGTGAGACTTGGAATCTAAAGAAGGCTAATAGGACTTTTGAGATGTGGTGTTACAGAAGGCTGTTGAGGATGGGATCTGGAAAAGTTGCCCCCCAGCATTTCGTCCCCAGCACATCCCCCCCCCGTAGATAATGAGTAAGCTACAAAAATGTAAATATTACACCTAATTTTTTAATAATGCTAATTTATTTTGTTTTAATAGAATAAATGCACATTATTATTGCTTAAAACTCAAAGTTGTATGCAATGCCTCTAAGGTAATCAATTACATTACGATTTTGAAAATCTTGGACTATTGTTTTGATTCTAGCAGAAATTGCAGTTGTTTCTTTGATTGCCTGAATTACCAGCAATTAGTTGTGTAATTTCGAAATTGTGCAGCCCTTGTTGTTTCTTTAAAGCAGGGTTTCTCAACCTGTGTTCTGTGGAAGGTGAATAGGTGTTCCATGGGAAGTTCTGGAATTTGTCATTTTAGTTTTCTAAGCATTTTTCATGAATAAATATTTTATAGTGGAAATATTCCAAGGAGAGTAATATTCGTGAATATGTCGAAAAGCTCAGACCCAGAATGCCTAATAACATCTGTGTATCGTTAATTTTCAAACATAGAAACCTTTCAACATTTGGGAAAGGAAATACTGCTGTTTATGACCGGTCAAAAAAATTGCCTGCAAGCGGATTATAACAATGGTGGCATATCCTCTGTTCTCAAAACTGAAGGAAATGACTTCTGTGTAGCAAATGTCAGTAACCAAGCGCCATATTTTTAAACATGGAAATATTCACGAATTATCGTTAATTTTCATACATCGAAATCTTTCAACAATCAGGAAAGAGAATACTGCTGTTTATGACGGATCAAAAATTGCCTGCAAGCCGATTACAACAATGGGCGGAGTGTTCTCAAAACTGAACGAAATAACATCTGTGTTTCAAATGTCAGTGACCAATCAGCAAGGAAGTATAAAGAAAATTTTTCCACTGAAATTGAAGATCAAGATAGTCTGTATCCGGTTCTCAAATCTATTAATACTGAATACTTTCTTCGCAAGTTCATATTGCAGTGTGCAAGTGCTTGTTCTGAAACCAGAGTGCCATGATTTTTTTAAAAGTAATAGGAATACAGATTTAAATTCTAATATGAATAAGAGACAAGGGACTTTGTTCAATTTTGGTATTAAGAAATTTCTTATTGAAGGTGTTTGTGATGGAACAGATAGTGAGTCATCCACCTCAAGCCTGCAAAGCGATCTCCAGGATGTACAAAAGGAGGGGAAAACTACCAGCACACAGGAGAAAAAGTCTGTGCATTAACTCGTAAGTACTTATAATAATATTATAAATATATTTGGTGATCAGAATAGGATATGTCAATGAAAATCAGCACAAATTAACTTAATGATGGTTTATTGAAGCTTTAATTAAAGCAATTAAATTAAACTCTAATTGATGTTTAATTAATTATTAATTATCAATTAATAAATAATAATAAAAATCAGCTAAGTTACCAATTAATTATTAATTAATACATTGCAAAATAACCAAGGTGTTCTGTGAAAATTTCAGGATTTATGAAGTGTTGCGCTGCAGAAAAAGTTTGAGAAACCCTGCTTTAAAGAATCAATGAATCGGTAAATATTTGGGAATAAAGTAGCACAAGTTTCCTGAAATTCCTGGCACAGGAATTTCAGGAAACTGAATGATCAGGTACATTGCTGATCATTCAGTGTTCGTGTGTAAACATTCCACAATTCGATGGCAAAAACGGGTAATTGCTGGCCTCTTCGTTGTCTTCTTCCAAATGAATGTTCATGGTCTTGTTCGTATCAGGCTTTTTAAACCTTAATTCTGTACCTTTTGCAAAATGTTTTGGGAAAGATGAAAAAAACAACCAGTATTTACAATACTAGGAAATTCTTGTTGGAAAGCTTGCATGGCACTTTGTTCGAAATCTGTCATAAGTCGCTGGGGTTGGAGACCTGGTTGTAGATTTTTAATTTCTTGAAGCAACTTGACGTATGTGGCACGAGTTTTGTTTGGCAGAAGCGTGTAGACCACTGGAATAACTGCACTGAATCTTCAAAGTAGTTTGCAATCACATAGCTTCTGCTACTAATGGCTCAGTTAAGTAAGTTTGAGCGCGGTTAGTAGTTGGAAGGGGGCCAATCGTTCGATGCTGTCGGCACACTCTCCCTCGATGAGTCTTTGGACTCCCTGGAGGTGTCAAAATAATAATAATAATAATAGCTTCAATGGGGGGGGGGGAGTCATCAGCTTCAACTAAATCTTCAAATGCTTGAATAACGTTAGCAGGAGGAATAAATGCCAATGCTGGAATCATTCGAATCCAATGAGCAAATTCATGGTCTTGTTTGTATCGGGCTTTTAAACCTTCATTCTGTATCTTTCGCCAAACGTTTTGGGAAAGATGAAAAAAAAAAAAAAACAGGTATTTACAATACTAGGAAATTCTTGTTGGAAAGCTTGCATGGCACTTTGAAATCTGTCATAAGTCGCTGGGGGTTGGAGACCCGGTTGTAGATTTTTAATTTCTTGAAGCAACTTGACGTATGTGGCACGAGTTTTGTTTGGCAGAAGCGCGTAGACCACTGGAATAACTGCATTGAATTGAACCACATGAATTGTATAAAGCTGCTGGAAATGCGTGGGTACTATGCTAAAAGTTGCATCAGAAAACCACTCCTGGCTATGCGCTAATAACTAAAGATTGTTACTAGTGAAAAAAATAAGCATGTGACCGGGGAGCAGTTCATCCTGAGAATCATACATCAAAAACATTGCCATCGATAATAATTTCTTGATAATTTTGTAGAATTACTAGGTCCTGGAGATTGTGCTAGGTAAAGCAGGAATACCATTGTTGCATCAAACATGACGAATGGTTCATTTAAGTGAATCCTTTTTAGGAAGTAATGCCATGACATTGGCATAAGCCTCTGCAATTACTGATGCAATAATTTGCTGTGGCCGTTCGTTTGTGGTTGTTGCAGTATTTGACCAATCAATTGCAATGGTTCCGACCTTGCAGCTTGAGCTGCATGGTTATGTTTAGTTATGACTTTCACAACTGGGCCTTCCAAACCCTCTGTCCAAACACGCCCTTTGCAGATGGAATGTTTTTCACAAACCCAGATTCCATGTTGTTCATTTATAGTTCTCTTTGAAAACACATAAATGTGGTTGTCATCATTTATCAATTTTCTTTTGCCTCTTATTGACTGAACACTTTTTGCCATTGTACATACAGGATTAATCAATCAAAATGCAAAAATAATATGGAGATACTGCACTGCCTGCAGTATCTCCATCATATGCTCAGCTTGTTCACGCGATGCACCGCCGATAATGAGGTGGCGAAAACAGCAAACGGGCACTGTCTACTGTTCCCTCCCCCCATGTCCGTCACTAACCATGACTATCACCCTCATGGTTGAGTATGTTCTTTCCATTTTGAAAGGATTAACAGTTCCAGTTAATACTTTCACAATGGAAAGAGAACCCTGAAGACATACAAAAGGAGAGAAATTAGTTTAAAAGCTACGTGACAATTTGTACACGAATATTATTTTAAAAATTTGTTCAGAAAAGTTAGAGTTATCGGAAGTTCAGTTCGAGTAATCGAAAGAGTTTAACATTGAATCTCCACTAAAGGGGCTGAGACTTCATTAAAAATTCGAGTTATCAAGAGCTGACTGTATTTACATTTTTGTAACTTACTCATTATCTACAGGGGGCAAAATGTACCAGGGGCGACTTTTCCATAAACCGTTGAGGATATCATATACTGAAAAGCAGAAAAAGGGATGGGTGCTAGAAAAGATTGGTAGAACTTTAAGGCTCCTTAAGGATATTGACAGAAGAAAATTGAAATACTTTAGACACATTGAAATGATGGAGGGAAGATCTCTCAAAACAGTAATAGAAGGTAAAGTTCCTGGAAAAAGAGAAAGGGTAGATCATCAATGAGATGGATGGATTGTGTGGAGAGTGACTGATCTTCAGAGAGTTAAAGCCTCCAGAAAAGAAGCATACAACAGAACAACATGGCAAGACCTGGTGTGGCACATCACCAAGCATCAGAGCATCTGTGGATGCTCAGTGAACAAATAAAGGAATATTTAATCCCAAAAATTAGAACCAGAAATAGTAATCAACCTATCCTGTTTAAAATGTATGATTTAATGTTGTCCAGTTACATACAAAGGAGCGATAATGAAAGCATTTTAAAACTACATCAATATCATCATAATTTACATGCATGAATAATGAAAATATATACAGAAAAGGGAATATTCCTGGAAAAGTGTCTGTAGTGATTAATCTTCATAGAATTGAATCCTCCAGAAAAGATACAACAGGACCACCTAGCAAGGATTGGCGTGGCACATCACTGAGCAATATGTAATCATAAAGCATCTGATGATATCTGATGAATCCACAGTGCTGGCTGTTTATTAGTTGAGAGGCTTGGTAACATGGAAGTTAAATGTTGATGCACTATTACTTTAGAGATAACTGAGATGAGAGAAACCAGACAGTAACCGGATGGTAAAGATTTGCTACCCTTCTTAAGAATTTGTTGAATGCAGCCTAATTTCAACAGGCAACACAGAATGGCAGTTGACTCAGAAGTACAGACTTGGAGAAATGCCATCAGCACTAGAACTTTGTTATTTAATTCAGACAAGATTATTCTGATCTCTTTCTAGCAAAAACTTGACAGGAAATGTTAAGTGAAATATAAATATACTGGAATGTTAAGTGTTTGGAATGATAGGGAACCATTTGCCAAAATCAACAATGTAAGAATCAGAAGAAAAATAAGAATTATGGGACTAGTTTTTTCTATAAATAGTGATTCAAAAAGCAATCTATGTGCAAAAGGAATGGTAGTGTTTTGGGCACAAATTACAGCCAATAGCTTTAACAGACCAGATGGCACGACTACAATTTCAATAAAATTCAAGCTTCCTGCTTTTTTTTTTTTTTTAAACTTAAGTTTTGGATGCATTGCTTGCAGGGCTTTGGTATAAACAGTAAAGGAGGATCGCAATTTAGATGTAGAGCAGCTGTATTAGACATGTTCCTTCTTTTGTACAATGTTGACATACTTTTTAGAGAAGCAAGGCTAAAGTGATTAAAAATTGAAGGTGGAATGGAGAATAAATGTTTCCATACTAATGAGAATTGCTTCAACAACACATTTGGGTCAGAGACCCAAAGCAATATTGCAGCCAATGAAATCAGTCATAAAAGTCACAAAGATCATCCAACTTAACATTCTCATAAATGTCAAAGAACATGTAGATGAGAGTATTACTTTATGAGAGAAGAAATCAACTGACTGTAGTCTTCATTGTCAAGAGGACAAACAACATCCACCATATACTTGAAAGAATCATATGTGAAGAACAGTTCAGTGGGATGTGAGAAATCTCCTTTATTTGCCATGTTCTTGTGCAATGGTTACAATGCCAAAAAGAACAAATTAATTGTTCCTCCTATCCTCTCACAATATGCTGACCATAATGATGCTATCATTGTTCCTTATATCTGGGACAGCTTGGAAAAAATAACCAGAACTTAAAGTACAATTTCTGCATTGCATTCAAACCTTATCTAAAGCTGGCTGCCTTCATCAGCTATCACAAGGATCCTGTAATTCCTTTCTCTGTTCTAGGTGTTTACATAGTTTCTTGTTCCTGCAACTTATATTATGGCCAAACTGGAAGATCTGCTAAAGACTTCCAAGAAAAACATAAATACATCTACCATCATAAGTATGGTCAGTCAAGTCCAGCTGACCATGGCTTGGATACCTTACACAGAATCAAATGGAATAATGTTTCACCACAACAAATACACATTTGAAAGCCTTTTTTTTAAGAATCTGTCATATTAAAAAAAAAAACCTAATCTTAATAAATATGGATGTATTAAGCTTCCCAAGATTTTGAAAACTTTAGGTCTCCCACCCAACACAGTGAAGACTAGCCAATAGCACCCATAGAGGTTACCCCTCATAGGATTTTAGGCTTTCAGTCTAATCTTTTCCACTTATGGTTTTGTGCAATTTTGTGTTTTTGTAATTTTAATAGTTTCCCTGAGGATGCCCCAGTGATTGAGACAAATTTATATATCTGCTATAGTTATTTCATTAAACCTTATAATGACAATGTCAAATCCTAATGATTGAAATGGAACTCTATTAATAGAGTTCCATTGAGAAACCAAGAGAAACTTGGGAAAGAATGGCCTGGATTCAAACCATACAGAGGTATTCATTACCACATTTTTACTTTATTATTATTATTACATAACACCCCCAGGAGTCCAAAGACTCATTGAGGGAGGGCACCTATTCTACAGCTCTCCATTTCCACCACTGAATCCACCAACTACACCAATGCCATCTACTGCTCACCACCACCACCAGTATTTTCACAATCACAAACATTCATGCCCACAGCAGATGTTTTGGCTGGAGAGTGGATATGCTAACCACTCTGCCAACCAGGCCAACAACAAAGAGTCAAAAAAAAAAAAAAAAAAATCATAAGAATACAATAAAGATCTGCATTTAAATTTTGTCATATCAAAAATGTTGATGGGCTGATGCCCCACGTCATGCACTACTCTCACCTACTTTTCTACTATGGCAGAAAAGAAAGAGTCAGGAGTGCTAACAATCTGCAGATGAAGGCAGGCCATCTTATGGGAAGATTACCCTGGCTACAGGTACCCTGAATATTTGCACTCTTGCAAGATTCTCAAATTGACTTCCTACTTAAAGCATTAGGCAACACAAAAATGAACATTCTGGTCATAAACGAAACGAAAATACCAAAAGAACTAACAACACAAAGGAATGACAGCTCACTAATTTTCCTTGCCCCAGCAACCAACCATGCCAAACAAGGTGGAGTCAGACTCATTATAAGGAAAAGACTAACAAAAAAAATCGTTTGGTGTAACATTCTCTCTGAAAGAGTGGGCACTCTGATGGTAGATCTTGGAAGAAAGACCACTCTTAAAATTATCACGTTATGCTCCTACATCAGCCTCAAGTGATAACAACATAAATAAATTTTACAAGAATCTTGACTAGCCACTACAGCAAAAAGTCTAAGAACACTTTTATATGTGGCGACTTCAATGCTAAAACTGAGGAGATGAGAAATCAAAAGAACCTTCATTGGTTCGCTTTGGACTAGGTAACAGAAATGAAAGAGAGAAACTTCTAGAATTTGCAGAAGCAGAAAAACTTTTCATCATGAATACCTTCTCCCAAAAAGAGAAAGGAAAAGTGGACTTGAGAACCCTAAATGGGGATATAAGAAATGAAATTGACTACATTCTAACAGACTGTAAATGAACAGTTCAAGATGCATGAACAATTGGCAGAAAGTATTCTGACATCCATTCCGACCACTAAGAGCTATCCTACAAATTGACCAAAAGAAGGAAGAAAAAAATATTGGCAATCTCAAACCATGCAAACCAACCCAAATATTTAGATTCTGATTTGTTTAAACAATCTGTTGATCAAATAAAATGGAATATTACCAAACATAACATTGACAAGGATTATGACATGCTCCTGGAAAATTCTAGTCAATCAAGAACACCCCAAAAAAGCAACACTCCATACAAACCTTAAATTTATTTTAAAAAATAAAAAAACAGAAGAAAACTGAAAGATAAACCAAACTTGCAACTTATATGAAATTATTTGCAAAGTATAAAGAAAGAGGATCTCAGAGAACTATCAAACCTACAGGGAAAAAAGAGAAATGCTGCTGAATCCAAAAAGAGTATAAAAAGAGTTGAAAGAAGATTAACTATGAAAAGGCCAAATCCAACAGCACTACTAAATCAAGATGGAAAAGATATGCAAATAGAACAAAAATGGAAAAGATAGTACAAGACTTCTACAATGACCTTTTTGAATGAAAATATCCTTTACCCAAACCAAACCTTGATAATATATACAATGTACCAGCAGTGCTCCCAGCAAAATAGAGCATGCACTCAAAAACATGAAACCAAATACAGTTCCCAGCATCAATCAGATGGAAATTGAGGATATTCAACAAGGAGGACCACAACTTTATAAAGCTCTGGCCAAAAGCTTTACTTGGTACCTAAAAGAAGGAAAAATACTATCAAAATGGAAAAACATCAGAAACAGTTCTCTTCAAAAAAGGCAACATAGAGGACATCAAGAATTACCATCCTACATGTCGGCTATCACATATATATAAGTTAATGACAAATATTATATCAAACAGAACCAAAACCACCATTCAAGAAAATAACAGTAAAGAACAATCAGGATTAAAAAAAAAAAAAAAAGGTTATTCTACAATACATCACAAACACTCACCCAACTTAGCAAACGATGCAAAGAATACCAGATCATCTTTGCTTGCTATTTATAGACTTTAAAAAAGCCTTCAACACCACAAAACATAACGCAGTTTTACAGGCACTACTAGAACAAGGCATTGATCCAGTCCTAATCAATCTAATTTAAAAAAATTAACACTGGTAACTCTACACAAATAACCTTATTTGATGACCCTATAGCTATCACCATAAACAGAGGTGTGCAACAAGGAGATGTCATATCAGTAAACCTTTTTATGTGTATTCTGGAAAGCACTTTAAAGAAAATTGACTTAAAAGGTGGCATAAACATCGATGGAGAGCTGCTCCAAATATTAATGTGTGCAGACAATATAATACTCATAGCTCAAGACCCTCCACAACTTGAAATGATGCCTCATTAAGTGCATGATGCCTATAATAAACCAGGACTAAAAATTCACCCTGACAAAACCAAATGGATGAGAAACAAATACTGCCAAACCTACACCATCCAACTACAATAAATAACTTCACCATAGAAAGTGAAGAATTCTATACATACCTTGGTCAAACAATAAACATAGACAATCATATTTCTGAAGAAATATCAAAAAGAAAAAGAGCTGCATGGACCTCCTTTAGCCATATCAAATCCATAATCATAGGTCCTAAGCTAAATATCAAAATAAGAGCTAGCATGTTCAACAGCTGTGTCCTCCCATAATTAGCCTTTGCCTCTGAAACTTAAGAGCACAACATAAAGAGAACTTAGGCCACAAACCACCCAGAAAACAATATATATTACAACAATGCAGTGGGTAGGTCATAAGTCAAGACTCAACGACAACAGGTGGACCTAATATTTGTAACCTATCTCTGCTAAGTTAAACTGTCTTGCAAGAGCAAACCACATGTGGTTAACCATTAAACCTTAGTTCTTAATGCACTATGTGGATGAATGAATCAGCCCTTTATATGAAATGTAGCAAATTCTGCTTTGCTACTAAGTAACACTCCTGGGTGTGGGAGATCCAAATTGATTTATGTAAATCACTTTTTCTGTACATTTCTAGTATGTTCACTCATGCAGATTTTGCCAGAGCAGATTATCTTGTAAACTCCTGGCTTCTTTAATAGTGGGCAAGGTAGTTCTGGTGTCGACAGAGAATAGTGGATAGTTTGTAGGAATGAAGGCAACTTTTGTATTGTGTTTTTTCAAGATCACAATCTTTATGTAAAGTAACAGCACACCTCTGTAATTGCCATCGTAGGATGTGAACTGCTGTTTTCATACTGTTTACCAGTTTTTCATCCAGTTGGTAAATGGTGGATGAATTTAAGAAGTGGTATAATGGACTTTGTATTGATCTTCCAGGATGATTCTTGTGATTCCATGCAGGTCAAGCAAATAATAAGAATAAAAAAATAATACCAACAAGCAAATAATAACAATAAGGAAAAAGAAAATGACAAACAAACACAAACAGCAGTTATATTCTTTGTTTTGGTGAAATGATACCATCTCCAAGCAACATTCAGCTTAAGTACACAGAATAAGTTTAATTAATAATCATGCATACTGCTTGAGAGAATATGTATTTACACATGAAAGGAGTAGAGCAGGGGGGGGAGAAAGAGAGAAATTGATGAACGAGCCTATATTTGAAAATATGATAACTAATTTTGTTAATTTGATTCATAAACAAGTATAAAATTAAAAGTTTATTTTGCACTTGGTTAGACTATAATAAATTTAGTTTAATCCTTTATCCAAGTGTGAGCAAACAAAGTTTGCACCTGAAAATATCTTTAGGACTGAGGAAAGGTAGTGCAACACCAGGCAACTCGGAGCAAAGGTGGACCAAGCTATCATCACTCTTATCTCAGTATCTCCCATAATGCAAAACACATCTCCTTGCGGATATGTATAATGTTATGCATTAAGGGAAGGGTCACTACCCAGATCGGTTTTGACCTTTATTGAGGTCTTGTCAGTGGGAGCCAGGCCCTGAGGTGGAGATACCAAGGCAGAAGCAATGGAGAGATCATCTTTACCTATAGGAGTTGCCAAAAGGTGTACCACCTTATTATTAAATTACTCTGGATTTAGAGAAAGATGTTGAAAGTTTATTTTTCACTTGGTTAGACTATAATAAATTTAGTTTAATCCTTTATCCAAGTGTGAGCAAACAAAGTCTGCACCTGAAAAAATCTCCAGGACTGAGGAAAGGATTAAGAATTAAACTAAATCTACTCTATAATATAAAATGATAAGCTTTTTTTTGTAACATTTTTGTGTCATATTTTTTGTCCACTTATTTGAAACTCGAGGCTACCCAGTGTCGAGTCTTCGAAATTCGAGTCATCAGAATTCAAGGAGAACCAGCCTACTCTGTAACTTGGGTGGGTGGGGGGGGGGGAATAGGCACCGGGGAGGGGACGCTCCTTTCGAATTTTCAAAATTCGAGTCATCAGAATTCAAGGAGAACCGGTCTACCAGTCTGGAACTTGGAGGGGGGTGCAGTAGGTGCCAGGGGGGAGCGGATCGCCTTTCGAATTTTTAAAATTAGAGTCATCAGAATTCAAGGAGAGAACCAGCCCAGAACTTGGGGGGGGGGAGCCATCAGGGGGAGCCTCCTAGTTTATTATATAAAATTAAAACTTCTAATGATCCTTTCAGCGTGATTGTTTTTTAGTAATGTTTCCTATTAGTGCTCACTAGTGATAACCACATCACAAGTAAAAGAATATGAATGTTGAGTTCTTATTACAATAAGAAAAATTTAATGTTTTGTCAATTTTTCATACTAATATATTTGATTCTTTATAGATATCTAGAAAAACTTCTGTATGTTAGAATAGACTAAATTAACATAACCCGATATTATTAAAATAGTTTTATATCAGAGAAATGGATGTCATCTAATACTTTAATGGCAATACTCGATTCTGCTTATGGAAGTGTGTATTGTGGTGTCAGGAATCAAAGTCAAGATATCATTAATGTTATGTTTCAATAACTTCAATTCTATGTTCAAGTCTAACTTATGCAAATAATATTCTCCTGAATTTCCAAACAAAAATAACAAAATATGCAATATTTTAAAGTACTGCACACAAAATAAACACTAGTCAAATTGACTATGAAGGCCATTTTCTGGAAGAGAATAATATTTCCTTTTCTGGTCAATGCGAAGATAGTTTTGACCTGAACATGGCATTTATTTGCTATAGACTCTGCTGTCTCTTTTTGTGTGTGAGATTAAAAAAATAAAAACATTCAACTGTTCCATGGAAACCTAGCTACTATATTTGTTTGTTAAGTTTAAAAAATATACTTTACTCATATTTTTATATTACTGGATTCAAAAATAAGAAACAGATGGATTAGTATTAAAATCATGGGTAGTTTATTGGAAAACTTCATAACGTCTTAAAAGAAAGAATTACTTTTTAATGCTTGTAAAAATAAAATAGGCAAAGTAGCCATAAAAATTAATATTTAATTAGAGAAGTAACATGGAAAATTTTCCAGAAATAATATCTATAAAAATTTGATTTTTTTTTTTTTAAATGGATTTCTCACTTCAAAACCAAAATGCGAACTTTTGCAAAGCTATCTCACTAATGCATGCACACCCACTTTTGTTCATAAGGTTCCTTTCTTTCTTCTGTTGATTTTCACCAATTCTGGAAACAAATATGTATTTTGTTTCCATTATTGGAAACAAAAACGAACAAAAAGCAGTAAAGTAAACTTTTGCATAATAATTATTGCATGTGCTCTGAAAGGTCTTTATCATGAGAATATAGCAATAAATTATTAGCTGCCCTAAACATGTTTCTAACTATAAGTTTAAATTCAATTAGTTCATCTAAGCAAGAAACATTTTTCATTTCTTGCACTTATTTCTCTGCATATTTAATTTCCAGAGAAATAATTATAGTTTAACACCCCAACCGGCCATGATCTCTATTAGACATCCAGCAAAATCTGGATACGATTCTGTAACACCTACTGAAGAGCATGGATAAGAAGTGCAATTTGATCTCACTATCTCATCCACCACAGCCGGTAGAGGGGTTAATTTGTTCATGTCTAGATGAGATGTGAAGCCTCGTTTCTTATGCTGATAACATGCTGCTTATGCATTGTAATCACAATTCTTGTTTTATTTAGTGGTTTGTTGCTGAGAGTTGACAGCAACTAAATCAAGTATTATATTTATAGGTAATTAAAGTAGTCATGTTTATGCTGTTGCATGATCTATTTAATAAATTCCAAATTGCCTTCTTTGGGAAAATTAAAACAAAAAGATAATGTCAAATATAACGAATGGCATCACGTGCCTATTTCATTTGGGTGTGCTGTTGTGTGGCTTATGCAACCCGTGGTACAAAATTCATGTCAATTTGACCAAATGATTGCATTCTTATCGATATATGAAAGTTTCAAAAGTGCATAGCACATCAGCACTCATTTAATTGGTCTAATGCAATTAATTGTGGGATAACTTTCAATACTTTATCAATTAATTGTAACCAAATCTGCATGGAGTAGGAGACTTTTTTTTTTTTTTTTTAAAGATATATTAGAAAACAATAACAAAGGAGAACGCTATATTTGGTTGGTATATTTTAATTACTCAAATGTATAAATATAATACTAAATTTGCAAGAGGAAGACAAGGCTTACTTCTTCCGAGTACAATGATACAATCCACAAAAGCATTTCCCCATTGTAAATATAGGCAAAAAAGTTATAAAATATTTATAGGCAATTATAAATTAAAAACTTGTCTATATCAGTATCCTAAACACATCAGTTCACACTCATGCAAACCAGATGAAACTCAGAAAACAAAAACAGCAACTCAGGACAAATGACAACATTCAACTGGATTGGTTGACATAATAACCAATCACAGTTACTGATTTCTGGGTGCTACTGACTCAGTGCACACCTTGCCTTGTGGATGGTTTAAAGCCACTGGAAAGCTAACCATCTGTACGTCTGTTCAAAGGGCTCAAAGGTGTTCATATTTGTGACTGCACACCCGAACTATTAATGCAAATGTGATGCAACGTTTATGTGTTGCAAAGTGTCCTCTTCATGAAGCACTAGTATGTTGTGTTTAATTTTAGAGTTAGGAGAGACTTCAACAGGAATAAATGTAAAAAATATAATATCGGTGATACTACTATTCCATGGGTGTGCACTATACACCTAACAAACCCTGAATATAACTGATTTTGTAACATATGCTATGAAAAAAATTAAAAAAAAAAAAAAAACTTTGTGACATGAAATTAAGCTTTAGTGTAATAGCTAACATTTGTGATTTTTAATTTCAGTATGTATAACCATCATTCAAGTTATGCACATTGATTTATATACTTCATTTTCATCATGCATATCTTTTCAAAATTACATATAGACTAAAGCTATATGCTAAAAGGTTAAAAACAATTTGTAAACTGAAAGGACATCACTTTAAATGCTAACACTTGCAAACTAAATAATGCAACAGCTAAAATGTGACTATTTTAATTTCCCATATATATAAAACACTTAATCATTAAATAAAACAAAAATTATGATTGCCATGCATAAGCAACATGTTGTTTGCATAATCCTTTCACATCTAATCTAGACAATGAACAAATGAAACCATAATTATTAAGCTGCAAAATAAATATGCGGAAAAATAAGTGTAAGAAAATAAAAATGTTTCCCACCTAGACGATTTCTTAATTCCCATGTGCTGATCAGATTCAAACTTATAATTAGAATATGTTTAGTACAACTAATTTATTGCTATATTCTCATGATAAAAGGTCTTTACAGATATCCTTAAGTGTCTTTATAAAAAAATCAATATTCAACAACAGCTGGCCTCGTTGGCCAAGTGGTTAGTATAGTTGTCCTCAAGCCAACAGGCTATGGGGGTTTGAATCCTGCCTAGAGCATGAATGTTTATGATTGACCTTAGGTAGGAGATAAATTTCATAGCCCATATGATAGCAGTGCCCTGTTTATTAGAGGTGCAAAGTGGATTGAAAAAGCTTCAGTTTGGTCTCTAATGCAGGAGTTTCCAAAATGTGTAATAAAAAATATTTTAAAAAAATAGATAAAATTTAAAAAATAAGGGGAAAAAAGTCCTTATCCCACCAATGATAATAACATACTATGACTTTGTAATCGGGTGGGAGTGATATAAAAAGAAAGAAAGAAATTTAATCGTTATACATTTAAGTAAAATTCTATAAAAATGCATGTAAATAGAGACAGACCAGATTCAGTTGCTTCAAGAAACTTCACATAATTATTTATACTGATAACTTCATGGTTTAAAAACACTTGAATATGAAGTTAATTCTTTTATGTGCTATTTCATTAATTAACTCATATTCCCAGGAATCATTTTAATAACATAATAAATTCAAAAGGAACCTAATATGTTTCACAGATCTGCAGGAACTCTTCTGAATCTACATATGTTTAGACAGAGTTTTATTCAGAAGTTGCTGTTTGTTTCTAAGAAGGATTATTCAAATAGATATACTTGTTCTTGTAAACAGTGGTATACTTTCTCCATGTAATGTTGCAAAGATAATTTAATTTTGTGAATGATTTGCAAGTAAAAGGAAATAGAGCCCTTAACATTCATCTTTGAATTTCTGCAGATTTTCCTGTTTAGTCAAAATATTTCTGTTTGGATAAATAGGATATGGCCAACACTTACTATAGTGAACGCGCAGCCTTGTCATGCCAAACGAAATTCATTATAGCAAAGTATAACAGCAATGCTGTGAGGTCTTTTTGTTTGTGAGTGATTGGTGTTATAGTGAGAGTCAATTGAATTTTGTATACAAATGAGTGAAATAGTGGATGGGTGTGGGGAAGGGAAATTTTAAAGTTTATTTAAAATTTAGCTGCATCCTGAGCATAAGTGATGCTCAGGATGCAGCTGTTTCAGGTGTTTTTTTTGTGTGTGCATGCTTATACTTTATGTGCATGCTAACAGTTGTTTGAATGTGATTTTTTGATTAAACAATACATGCCATGACACCCTGCTTAATGTGCTGATGCATGATACAATACTATGTTCATAAACATAAATAAGTTATGTTTAAGCTGTGCTGTGTTGACAGTTATGAAATTATTTAGCAATACATTAATGGACTAAGTTCATTAAGAGTAAAATAAATACAGATTTTGCTGTTAGACCAATACTTATGCAATCACTCAACAGTTGCTGAATATAGATCAATTAAATTAAAACACTAAATTTAGAAATATAAGTGAAAATATATCTTGATATAACACACACACACAATATATATATATATATATATATATATATATATATATGTTAGGATAACCAAGTAATTTTATAAACTTGGTTATTAAAAAATTTATTGTGTGTGTGTGTGTGTGTGTGTAGTGGCCTACTCCAACCAACTAACCTAAAACTTTTTTGCATTATCAATAACAGTTGAAGAGCCCACTCATCTGATTTCTGGTGAGAAGCATACCTCATTTTCATTAATACAAAATAATAAGGTTACATAGTAGAGTTATATGGAAGTATAGTTGTGTTTGCATTCATATGTTCACTGGGCATCTACAGATGCTGTATGGTCACTCTGATGCTCAGTGATGTGCCACATCAGGCCTCGCCTTTTAGTCCTGTTGTATGCTTTTCTGAAAGCTGCAACTCTCTGAAGATCAGTGACTCCACACACACCATCCATCTCACTGATGGTCTACCTCTTCCTCTGTGTTTATCGAGTCTTATTTCTTAGAGTTAACAAACATGCCAGCATCTGTTGTGTGCAGATATATACATTAAAGTAGAAACTACTACTCAATAATGTCAAAGAAACCGCAATAATACCTATTGGAAATGTCTTGTGATAGAGAAGTGGTTGGCATTACAATACATTCTGGCTGTTTCACAAATTAGGATAAAGGAAAATGATTAGTTTAAGATGAACAGTGTTTGTTGTAAACAAAATAAGCTAAATACATAAGGAAATATATTTAGTAAGAAATTTGTTTCAAATGAGTTATTTTTTGAAGAACAAGTTTTCAGCCCATCCCATCTCAAATTTATAATTAAGCAGCTATGCAAAGTATTAACAATGTTCAAATTATTTATAAAGTAGTCAGTTGAAATTTGGGAATATTAATCCTTAAGTAATCAATAATTATATATATTTATTACTATCTCACTAGGCAACAACAAATGAAATGCGGCTCAAATGTAACTTTTATTGGAAAATTGTACTTTATTTATTAAAAAATATACTTTGTTCAGACAGCTGTATAAAATTATTTGGTAAATTCATATTATTTAAAATAATTTATTTATTATTTTCATGCAAATAGCATGTCAAAATAACAAAACATGTAACTATAAAAAAAATAGTTTTTTTATTAAATGTAATTAATTTTCTTAACGGACTATGAAAAATAAAATTTTGCTTCACGGTAACAAATCTATTGTCACTTATTTGTGCAGTTATCATGGTAAGTGAAAAAAAAAAAGTTATTCACGATAAACAATACGCACGATTTACGAAATAATTGTAAATATAAAGCTCTGGATGAACAGTATTAAATGCTAACTCAACATGGGAATCCTTTGTTGCCTTGCACAAATACCAAAGGTTCAGGAGATTAGATAATTATTTAAGTATAAGAGGAACCTGCAGTTCTGTATCCCTGACAAACAAGCGGCAACTGCAAATAGCAAGAAAAATTCAGAAACTGGATGATGAGGGAAGGAGGTTTTTTCTAAACTGCAATTTATATGCAGTAGTATATAAAATCGAATGCTCCTTATGCAAGTCATTTTTTATAAAGGCAGTGGGTATAAAGATATTTAGTATAATCAATCTTCAAAATCATACTAAAGAATCTAAGCAGAAGTTTGGCCTATTAACTAATTCCGCCAACTAGGTGAGATGTGCAATTCAGACCAGCTTTTTTTTTTTTTCTATTTCACCTGCCATCAGCAGCATAGTAGCCCGAAACACACAGGGTCGTAGCCTACGAGCGAAAGCTTCTCCCCTCCCCCCCGACTTTTTTCCCCAATACTGCGGCATTTTCAAGCTAATAAAATTTTAAGCTAAAAAAAAAGAAAAAAAAAGAAGCTTATAATGTCTTATAAGGTCTCTTATTTAATATTTAAATAAGAGACCTCTAGTTTTTTTTCTCTTTATGCTGAAGATAACATGACTGACTTTTAATGAAGCTTTGCTTTAAACGAATAAAATTGTAATATATATATATATATACATATATATATACATACATACACACACACACACACAGCAATGAGAAAATGAAAAGCATAATAAAAATTCACGCTTGAAATACTCGTATATATTACGAAAATTTCGTGTAACATGTTCTACCTTAAGTGTTTTGTTCAAATAACTACATAGCTATATACAAACAGAGGTTCTGGCATTAAGTATCATTTTTTTATCTATTGCATTACACAAATTCACCAGACGCAGTTTTCTTAACATAAAGAAAAACAATAAAAAAGAGCTTCGATGCAAACCTTTTACAAATGTACATACAAAACACCGCAATCACATTTTCTGTAACATAAACAACAGGACTGCAACCAGCATTAAATTACTAAAGGATCTATTTTTCGAGATGAATGAGAAGCTAGCAGAACAAGTGAAATATTCCTACCTCAGTGATATCAGTGACACTTATCCCAGTTCCAGTTTCGCTACTGGAAACTGGCTTCAAATTACTGCAACGCAGTTTATTTTTGACGGGCTTTCCATATACCACACATGAATTCCTAAGCACATGTTTCTGCATAGGTACTTTAACACAACTATTATTTTTAACACAAACTAAAGTGTTTCTTCCAACGACCAAAAATTATTTCTCCCACTTCGACGCTCGCTCTACTAACATTTATGCACAACTGAACACATCCGTCTCCAAGGGATGTAGCGCCCTCCCTCGGAGTAAACTATTTACATACTTTATTATTAGTAAATGACATATATAACTACACCTATCACTCAATCAAAGAGATATATCCCCAAGTTGACAGCTAAAGTTAATGTTTTTATCCTTATTAATAACAAACTTACATAGAGCAGATGACTCACTGTAGAAAGTCCTATTCAGTAGACAATTTCATATCGATTTCCAGACATAGAATCATTTCTTATTGGCTTCCTTTATAAGATTGGAGATTTTATTACGAAAAAAGGATATTATTACGAAAAAAAAAAAAAAAAAATCACTTCTGGACCAAATAGAGCTTCGAGAGACTAGCACTTTAAGTGTCCGCTACTATCACTAAAAATATTTTGTAACTGCCGTCACTTCCCTCTCAAAAACAAAACAAAAAAAAAAAATATGCCTACTTTTTTTTTTCGTTTATATTTGTCAACATCCTATGAATATAGCGCATCAAGTAAGCTAATCTTGTCATCCTAAATCTGATACTGTCACCAAAGATGTAGAATGAAACTATAATGGAGATTTTCTTATGCATAACAACAGAGTAATAAATGTTCACTATTACTATTAGAGCAGTATTGAAAAATATACTGTCCCTATTAGAAACTGTTGCGGTCGAAGACAAAGGTTATGGCGTGAGCCTACCATCATATTAGTAAAAGATATATAACAATTTGCAAAATATATTTTATGCATAAAAATCAGGTATTAAACATCAGAGCAATATGTTAGATAATAAACCGTATCTATTAGAAGTTATTGTGGTCGGAGCCAAAGGTGGTTGTGTTAGCATTCATTCACACCATTACGTTAGTAAAAGCTAAATTACAATTTGGTAAAATCTGTATAACAATGAAAACTGTAACTACCGCTGAACTGTAAATAAGCAAGTAGGGCATTCATCACAAGCACAGGATTAAAACAGATGCCAATGTTACAAAAATTTTCTCCGAATATCGGGATTTTCATCTTGCAAAACAGGAACACTGGCTAGAACACACACACGTGGGCATCGTTGCCTTAGTTACTTTTTCCGTAATTCAACCCCCCCCCCTCCCAGCCAATCGTATTACAAAACTTATCACCAGAGATTCTTAATAGGTCTTCACTTGAACCGAATTCTGTAAATGCGCATTATTCAGAACGAAAATGTAGCAGCATATAAGCATGTCTATACTCGACCAAGGATTTTTGGTCACCTACAGATTATATAAATCCCCACTACTTGCTTTGTGACATAATACAGATACACAGAGCATTTGTTCCATCTTTCCCAATCAGCAACCGCTTTGGAGACCTTTTTATTTCCTGGAGAAACTTCTATGTGCAGTTATAGAAGTTTAAATAAATCCGCTAATACCTTATTTCTCAAAGAAAGTGTATATGTGTGTGTGTGTGTGTGTGTGTGTGTGTGTGTGTGTGTGTGTGTGTGTGTGTGTGTGTGTGTGTGTGTGTGTGTGTGTGTGTGTTAAAGATACCAAGCTATTTTAAATATAAACCTGGTTTTAATCCATTTCCCAAGTAAGCAAACAGACAAGTAAGTCAAGTTTGCGCCTGCAAATAGTGCAAGTCTGGTTGACCCGCACGTGGAGCAAGTCTTAGGCAACTCGTGGTAAAGATGGAATAATCTCTGATCATTATTCTTAGTATTTACTCTTAATGCAAAGCACAGAGGAGATGTATGATGCATTAAAGGTAAGAAGCCACTACCCAGACCGGTTTCGAAATGGATTAAAACCAGGTTTATATTTAAAATAGCTTGATATCTTTAACGTACATTATACCCAAGGTAAAAAACTTTCTACATCTATCTCTCATCCTGAGATTTTATTTAATAAGGTCAAAGCACCTTACGGTAACTTGTTTTGGTAAAATACTTATAAGCTCTGTATTAGTTAAACCTTGGTATTTCTAAGCCTGGCTCCCACTGATGAGACCTCAATAAAGTTCGAAACCGGTCTGGGTAGTGGCTCCTTGCCTTTAATACATAGCATCATACATCTCCTCAAGGAGATGTGCTTTGCATTAAGGGTAAATACTAAGAATAGTGATCAGATCTTATTCCACCTTTACCACGAGTTGCCTAAGACTTGCACCACGTGCGGGTCACCCAGACTTGCACTACTTGCAGGCGCAAATTTGACTTACTTGTCTGTTTGCTTACTTGAGAAATGAATTAAAACCAGGTTTATATTTAAAATAGCTTGGTATCTTGAACGTATATTATACCCAAGGTAAAAAACTTTCTACACACCCACACACACACACATACATACATATATATATATATATATATATATGTTAAAAATACCAAGCAATTTTAAACCTGGTTTTACTCCATTTCCCAAGTAAGCAAACAGACAAACAAGTCAAGTTTGCACCTGCAAGTGATGCAAGTCTAGCTGATCCTACAGGCAGTGCAAGACCAAGGCAACTCGTGGTGTATATATATATATATATATATATATATATATGAAAAAAATATAGATTTAATGACTATAAAACCGAGATAACATATAAAGATTTTAATGATAAATACTACTAGTTTCGGCATATAGTAACCTTCTTCAGGTATTTATAAAGGAATACTAATAAACATTGAATTATCTAAACAAACTGGAAATTACAGGTACAAACTGCCTCACATAATCGATACATAAAAACGTTGTATTTTTTCAAGCTGTTCCAACTGTCGTGCCATTGTTTATTGCAATTGTGCGTGCAGGTTCACGTGAACGCCAATACTGAATAACTGCAGCATGGCTATCTGGGATGTTATAATTTTAATTGTTGTTTAAGTGGACCGGGTTCAGCAGGATTTTTGTATTCGTTGTATTTTTTCAAGTCGGAACAACTTGAAAAAATACAATGTTTTTATGTATCGATTATGTGAGGCAATTTGTACTTGTAATTTCCAGTTTGTTTAGATAATTCAATGTTCATTAGTATTCCTTTATAAATACCTGAAGAAGGCTGCTATATGCCGAAACTAGTAGTATTTATCATTAAAATCTTTATACGTTATCTCGGTTTTATAGTCATTAAATCTATATTTTTTTCAAATGTACAACAATCGATTAATTAATTTGAGTTCGACAGTCGATTTTCTTGCATAGTAGGATTAAAAAAAACTGCCTTTCTGGGAGGGAAACGCATTTACCCGTGGCAGAAATTGGCTAACTGGAGAACCAGTCGAAGAAATACAAAAGTTCTTCTATTTGGCGACTAAAATTGAACTTAGTTCGGTCTTACTTCCATCTTCCCAGCACTGCGGATATAATCGTAACTTTCACCGTTCCCCTTACATAGTCATTTCTCAGACGATCCTTTCTGGTCATATCGCACATTCACCTAAGCATTCTCATTCTCAAACGCCGTTTTCACAGGACTACACAGGCCTGAGGTTCAAACTAATAAGTTAATATTTTTAAATTCTTCAATAAAACAGCAAGTGATTTATAAGTGATACATAAGCGACTTTGGCCCTTGAGTAATCGTAGTCCTAGCAAAGGCTTGAGTTTAGCAGCTTAAATAATTTAGTGTTTTAATAAATAATATAAGCATTTAACATATCAGTCATGTGACACAATTCGCGCTGAATTTAATAATAATAATTATTATTACAATATTGTTGTTGTTGTTGTTGTTGTTGTTGTTACTGCATAACATCTCCATAAATACTTAATTAAGAATGCACTGTGTAGCCATTTTATTAGAACCCCTCCTCATTCAGGAAAATACATCCCTTCTGAAGACGTTGAGTCACATGGCTGCAGTTTGCTATATAAATGAGGCAGACAGGCATCCGACATTTTTTTTGTTGTTGTTGTTTTTTTATGTGTGTGTGTGTGTGTGTGTGTGTGTGTGTGTGTGTGTGTGTGTGTGTGTGTGTGTGTGTGTGTGTGTTTCATGCATCAGAATTGGTAAAAAGGCGTGATATGATCGTTGGTGCCAAGAGTTTTTGGGATGCCAAGATCATGCCAAGAGTGTTTGGGATGTATCAGGAGTGGTGTAATACCTAGACAACTTCAATCCAACAGCAGTCCTGTGGATAGAAACAGCTCATTGATACACAAGGTCAGGGAAGCGTGGCGGGAATTGTGAACAGTGACAGAATAGTCATAACCAATCAAATCATAACTCAGTATAATAGTGGTGGTCAGAATACCATCTCGGAGCGCACAGTTCGCCGCACGCTGTCATAAATGGGGATCCAATGGCGTCAGCTACAAAAAGATGCGGCTTCGGTGGGCAAGTGATCACACACTGGACAACTGACAACTGGAAAAATGTCGCGTAGTCTGACGAATCCCGGTATGTATCATATAATGCTAATGGAAGAAGCAGAATATTGCAGCAACAACAACATGAGGCCATGGCCTCATGTTGTTGTTGCCAAGTAGCAATAGCTCAGGCTTGTGGCAGGGAAGTAATGATGTGGAGAATATTTTCTTCTGCACGCGTTAGATTACCTGACGCTAGTTGAACACCACCTGTTGTAAACCTATCTTAACATTGTTGCTGATGTTCATCCATTCGTGATTGCAGTTTCTTCTTCTTCTTCTTCTGCAGCTAGTCCCACTTAAGTAGGGTCGCTGTTTGTAGTAGGTCTCCTCCACAACACAACCTCCTGTCTTAGGCTGTAGCCACATCCAAGTTCTTCATCCTCGAGTCCTTCTCCACGATCTCCCTCCATCCCTTCTTTGGCCGCCCACGCTTCCTCTTCCCCTGCACATCCATTTGCATGACCTTTCTTCCCACATACTCTTCCTCCCTCCTCATCACATTACCAAACCATCTCAACCACGCCTCCTATATCTTTGCTCCTAAGTTCGTAACTTTCATCGTTCCCCTTACATAGTAATTTCTCAGATAATCCTTTCTGGTCACGTCGCACATCCACCTAAGCATTCTCATCTCTGCTACCTTCATCCTGATGATGTTATTTTTCCTCAGCGCCACAGTTTCCATAGCATACGTCATAGCTGGTCTTACTACTGTCCTGTAGTTTTGCCTTTTAGATTGATCGGCACCCTCTTATCCCATAGCACTCCAGCTATCTCTCTCTCTCTCTCTCCAGTTCCTCCATCCTGCATCCCACTTCCTTCTCAGCCTCACCATCGTCTTTCATTGTTGAAGCTAAGTATCTAAAGTCACTGACTTTCCTGATGACATTTCCTTCCAGCTCCAGATCTG
Organism: Typopeltis vanoorti; assembly: GCF_054136105.1. Classification (NCBI taxonomy): domain Eukaryota; kingdom Metazoa; phylum Arthropoda; class Arachnida; order Uropygi; family Thelyphonidae; genus Typopeltis; species Typopeltis vanoorti. The sequence continues at coordinate 42,896,343 of NC_143552.1, forward strand.
TCACCTGTCTACCATCCACTTTGAACGACATATACTCTGTCTTACTTCTGTTCAGCTTCATACCTCTCTCTTCCAGTACTTTCCTCCAACTTTCCAGTTTAGCTGCCGCTTCTTCTCTTGATTCTGCACACAGCACGATGTCATCTGCATACAACATAGTCCAAGGTGCGTCTTCTCTCACCTCCTCCGTAAGCACCTCCATCATAATATTAAACAGGAACGGACTTAATGCTGACCCTTGATGCAAGCCAGCTGTCACTGGAAAACTTTCTATCTCTCCCAGTCAGGTCTGAATGCTTGTCTTCACATTTCTGTACATCTCCTGCACCAGCCTGACATATTTTTCTGGTACCTTCTTCTCCCTCAGACTTCTTGCCTTGGCACTCTATCATACGCTTTCTCCAGATCAATAAATACCAGATATAGCTCCCGTTGCTTCTTTTGAAACTTTTCCATCATCTGCCGCCGTAACCCAAAGATAGCATCTGTCATCGATCGACCAGGCATGAAGCCAAATTGCTCCTTTGCAATCTCCACCTCCTTCCTCAGTCTTCCATCAAGAACCCTCTCTAGGATTTTCATTGTGTGGGACATCAACTTTATTCCTCTGTAATTCTTACAGTCTTGTGCATCTGCTTTACTCTTGTAGATGGGGACAAGAGTACTTTCCCTCCATTCCTAGGGTATATTTTCCTGTTGACAAACTTTTATTAACAGGCTCCACAGCAGGTCAATTCCCTCTTTCCCCAGTGTCTTCCATGCCTCCACAGGGATCCTGTCAGGGCCAACCGATTTTCCATTCTTCATCCTCTTTATCGCCTCCTTCACTTCCACTCTACTAATGTTCTGCACCATTCCCTCATAAGGCTCCCAATCTTCTCTGTGATTTGCATTTTCTTCATTCAAAAGCCCTTCAAAGTATATTCTCCTGTCTTATCCACGTCTCTCCTTAATACCCTTCCTCCAGAGTCTTTGATCTGCTCACATGTACGATGTCGTGATTGCAGTTTACCAATTGTAAAAAGGTACTTCCGGCAAGACAATGCGCCATTCCACAAAGTGCGTAGCGTGTTAAAGTAGTTCAAGGAACATGACAGTGAATTTCCTTTATTTCAGTGGCCTGCTCAGTCCCTAGACTTCAACCCAATACCTCTGGGAGGAATGGGACGAGCAGTTCGCAGCAGCAACGTGCCACAATCTAATCTACAATAATTTGGCGATGCCACTGTGAGAGCTTAAACAAACATCCCAGAGGGACGTTTTAGACATTTAGTTGAATCAATGCCACAGAGATTCTCCACCCATGTCATTCTTAATGCAAAAGGGCAACCCACTCGTTATTAAATGCTGTTCCTAATGAAGTGGCCACTTTCAAATATATTATATTTAAGTAAATAAGTTATTTCCATGTTCCTTTTAGAATGATAAATAAATATAATATTCGCACCTTTTTATTTTCAAAGGCACATGCAGCAATTTATAGTGCTAATGCCTTGAAAATCGCTTTGCATCTAGTCTCCGACTTTGCCATTCCTGGAAGGCATGTGCAATGTCTAGCCAGTGCCAACAGACGAAAGCAGCATGTTTTGACAACGTTGAAATTACGGACGAGGCAGCTATAGCCATAGTGCCTATAGACTGCTTGGGAAGAAGTTAACGGACACCCCATAGGTAAGGTGCATCATACCATATAATGAGTCACGTGTTTGTAGTCGGTATAAATTGGAGGAATATGATGCTTCGAAGTCAGTGCAACGATGCCCGAGTGAACTGGCCGCGAGAAGGGAACAGACGGAGTTGAAAGAAGAATTTTGATAGAATGTCATGTTGCAGTCCTCTCTGTTAGGCAAATTGTTGACAAATTAGGTCATACCGGGTCAACAATCAGTGATAGCATACTGAGATGGAAGTGCAGGGAGTCAAGTGTTACCTGTAGTGGACCACCCACCACATTCAACGAACGCGCCCGTAGGGTGCTACGAAGGATAGTATGTAAAAACCGCTATTCGCCGGCTGACACATTGAATAAGGAGTTCCGGGTATTGACCAAAACAGGAATTTGCACAAAAACGTTCAGAACCGAGGCTCACAACATGGGTTTCCATGGTAAGACTGTAACATGCAAGCCCCACATTACACGAATCAACACGCAGCATCGTCTTCAGTGGTGCAAACAGCGTGTACAGTGGAGTGTGGAAGCTTGGAAAGCTTTTTTTTGGAGCGACAAATCATGCTACAACCTCTACCGAGAAGATGGATGTGTTGTGGATGCCCACAGTGGACGTCTCTTACCAGTATGTAACCCCAACTATTAAATTTGGAGGTGGCAGTGATGGCATGGTCCTGTTTTTCCTCGTTCAGCCTCGGATCTCTGTTCGTGGTGCCACGAACATTGAGCTCAGAAGAGTATCTGAACATTTTAATATTAAATCTCTGTAACCTTTAAAAGGCGCCTGAAAGGTTCGGCGCTTGGGGTGCAAAAATACCTTGGGCTGGGCCTGGTTCCTACAGAACTGAACATTATCTCTTTCAGCGATGCACTGTGTCATAAGGCTGCTGCTGTAACCGCGTGGTTTGTGGATATGAACATCACCAAACTGACTGTTCTCAATAGAGCCCTGATCTCAACCCTAATGAACATCTGTAGGATGAACTGGAGCGTCGGGTGAGGTCAAGGGACGTCCGTCCCAAAGAATCCAGTACCTCATTACATGCTGACAGGAAGAATGGTCCAAAGTTCCCATTGATTATCGTGGGCTTGTGGAAAGTATGCCCTATAGGATTGCTGCAGTCATCGCAGAGACAGGAGACCCTAAATCATATTAAGGTAAGGCAATTGTTGTTTGTTCCTCACTGTCCACTGACTTCTTTCCAAGCAGGGTATATCATGTCTGACAACTCTGCAGTCATCTTGTGTTCCAAATATGATTCTTTACAATGATATTATCATATATGAATGTAGAAGTTTTTAGCGGCCAATTTTTGTACAAGGACTATTTATTTTTCACAGTGCCTATTAGCACAACTAGCTAAAAAATTCGTTAATGGGCTGGAAATTTTAAAATTTGAAACCGTTTTTTCTGTTCATATATATGAACCACTTGCGAATTTTCGATACAATTACAAGATAAAAAAAATTTCTGGCGATCAGATGCTACCACTCCAGTTAATACAGGTCTTCTACTAAACTTAAGTAGAATAAAATCTGTTGGATTACTGGAATATTATTCGGACGTCTACCTAATTAGTCGAGCGGACAACATATCTGTTCTCCAATCAGCAAGTTATGGGTTCGCGTCCCACCGTGAGCATGGATGTTTGTTCAAGCATGCTCTGGACGGGTCGTATAGCCCTTTGAATTTATGAGGTTTGTGTTTAAAAAAAGAAAAGAAATTCATAATTGTAGTTGTTTTATTGAGAATGGTACTTTTGAAGACTGGCTGGAACTGCGAATAAAATAAATATAGTCATGAGGCCTATATATTATGTCTGTTATTTTCAGATGCATTCCAGCTATTTTTGTTGCTGTTAGAGAAAACATTTACAGAGAAAAAAAAATCCGGTTTCAGGGAAGAAAACGACTGCTACTTCCATAAGATACTGTATATGCGCTGCGTGTACAATATTACTCAGTCCATAAACACAGGGAATCTTAGCATCTTAAAAAAATATATGAAATTATCTGAGACAATCCTTTAAAAGTTCCTCTTGCTCGACCTTGGTTGCCTCCTCCTACATACGCATCACACTGTTTATCTAGCAACCTAAAACCAGTGTGGATTTGCTAGACTTGTTCAAATTTTCATAAGTTCTATTCATAAAAGTTGGTCATACACAATCAAAACAATCATAGACAATCAAGGAAACAGACACACAAACAGAAGTGAAATGAAAAAATAATAAATCGTTTTAGGAGAACCTTTATTCATCTAAACAAGTAGTCACTGCTCCAATACTAGATGAAAATTTGGAAATACCATCTGTCCTACCTGAAGAAGTAAAAATGGCTATCCATCAAATGAAAACAGACCGATCACCAGGGATTGACCGTATAAAATCTGATGAATTAAAAATGGGTAGACAAGTATTCTTTAAAGATCTAGCAGAAAGATTTACTCGATATATACAATTAAGGAAAGCACCTACTGAATGGAAAACACCAAAGACCATAATTCTGCATAAAAAGGTAATAAAGAAGACAACAGTAATTACAGACCCATCTGTCTATTATCTGATGAATATTATAAAATATTCACCAGAGTCATGTGAACAGAATACAAACCTCCATCAATGAAAATAGCTGCAAAGAACAGGCCGGCTTCAAAAAAAGGTTCGACAATAGATCACATTCAAACTATTACCCAACTAATAGAAAGATGCAGAGAATACCAGATGCCACTTTGTTTTCTTTTTATAAGATTTGACACTGTTGAACATAATGTAGTATTTCTATATCTATGCTTTGTTTGGTAATTGTTGATTTCATTTTGTTGAAGGCCTTCCAGGAAGCTATTTTTCTATATTATTGCATTTGATATGTCGTTATTCATTTTTATGGATAGTGATTGTATGATCTTTACAGTATTCGTTTTTCATCCATCTTGTTTTGTCTGGATGTATTTCCAATCCAGTTTTTTGGCAGTTTTGGCTTAGATCATTCAGCATTGATTCTAAGAGTTCAGTGGAGTGAGATATTAATACCACATCGTCGGCGGATAATAGAATATTTAATATTTCACCATCAATGTTCATTTCAGCTTTCGTGTCAGCTTTTCGAATGATGCTGTCCAGAGTAGAAGTGAAGAGATTAAGTGATGACATATCCTGACATACGCCTCTACTTCATTATGGGCTGGATATATATATATGCTTTAATAGAACAAGGAGTAGAAATAGCATATATCCAGCCGATAAAAGATATTTACAAAGAAGCCACAACAAATATCACTCTTTTCAATCACCCGATTAAAATTAACTTAAGTAGAGGCGTATGTCAGGATATGTCTTATCGCCTAATGTCTTCATTTCTAATCTGGACAGCATCATTCGAAAAGCTGACACGAAAGCTGAAATGAACATTGATGGTGAAATATTAAATATTCTATTATCCGCCGATGATGTGGTATTAATATCTCACTCCACCGAACTCTTAGAATCAATGCTGAATGACCTAAGCCAAAACTGCCAAAAAACTGGATTGGAAATACATCTGGAAAAAACAAGATGGATGAAAAACGAATACTGTAAAGATTATACAATCACTATCCATAAAAATGAATAACGACATATCAAATGAAATAATATAGAAAAAGAGCTGCCTGGATGGCCTTCAACAAAATGAAATCAACAATTACCAAATAAAATCTGGAATATCACTAAAGATATGGTTTACAGATTAAACGTTATCCTGAGAAGAATAGAAAAGAATATGCTCAGTGTGATTCTTGGAGACAGCTTCCAAGCATCACACTGAGCATCCGTTCCCTTGATAAAATGTCCCGCACACCCAATTCTTAACCTGTTGTGCTGGACATTTTTCAATGCATTATGCATTCAAAATGGAGATAAGTTAGACATATTTCAAGGTACAGCACAAGACGGGCTAAATTAATAAAATGGAGATATAGAAATAAGAGCATAGATATAGAAATAAGAGCCCATCTTTTCAATAGTCACATCCTATCAGCATTAGCTTATGGCAGTGAAATATGGAACACAACTTTAAAAGAAGAACGAAGCTTAATAACAACTCAATGTGCAATAGAAAGAAACATTTGCAATATAAATAAAACAGACTACATAACACACACAGAAATCAGGAAGTCTGGACTCAAATATGTAATAAAAGCAATCTACAACAGCAAAGGTAAATGGCCAGTGCATCTCGCCTGAATGAGAGACAACAGATGGACAGTCAGTGTAACAAATTGGTATCCAAGAGATACTAAAAGGAAATCTGGAAGACCGGCCTTAAGATGGGAAGACCCAATAATCAAGAAAGTTCGAAGAAAATGGAGAAGAAAGGTTCAAGACAAGAATAGCTGGACTCTTTACGACCTGAAATCATGGAGAAATCCTGGCTGAAATCACAGATCCATCAAGGTAATCAAGGTAATAAAAGTTGGGATTTTTCCGAAACAGATTAATTTGATCACCTGTTCATCGAAATGCACAATAAACAACAACTGTTTAAACTGCACAGTGCATGTAGCTGCAATTCATCTAATGTTGATCATTTTAAAAATCGCCGAATGCTGTATTTTTTTTTCCGACTTGGATCTTTCTTTATTCCATTCTTTTCAGTTTTTCTCATCCCTTGCATTCCAGCAATTCTAACAATTTCATCTTGTAGTCTCTTCCTGTTAGCTTATTGCCAACCATACGTCTCCATTTTATTAATTTAGCCCGTCTTGTGCTGTACCTTGAAATATGTCTAACTTGTCTCCATTTTGAATGCATAATGCATTGAAAAATGTCCAGCACAACAGGTTAAGAATTGGGTGTGCGGGACATTTTATCAAGGGAACGGATGCTCAGTGTGATGCTTGGAAGCTGTCTCCAAGAATCACACTGAGCATATTCTTTTCTATTCTTCTCAGGATAACGTTTAATCTGTAAACCATATCTTTAGTGATATTCCAGATTTTATTGTGGTATGTAATTACAAGTAAGATATGCTGGTATAAATCTTTCCGTTTCTTCCGATAATAAGAATATCTCTTTAAAGAATTCTTTCATCTTCCCAAAAACGATCGAACCTAGTTGTATCCTTCTTTCTATGTCTTTCATCTGTCCCTCTTTGATTTTTATGATTTCCAGGGATGGAAGATGAAACTCTCTTCACTTCATATTCCAATATAATTGTTTTTTGGTTCTAAATTGTCATTAATTACTTCTGTAATATTTAAGTATAGCTTCAACCCAATTTGATTGGACACTTGAGCTAATCCTCTTAATATTGTTTCTAGCTAATTTTGCATCTTCTGCCAAGAGAACTGTATCAGCAAAACGCAATCAGAATGGAGCAGTTAAAATTAATGGTCCATTAATTTTAACTGCTCCATTATTTCAATTCGTTTCATGAAAAAAATTATCTCTAAAGCAGATGAATTTTGAAAATATTGTATCTCTCTGTCTTATTCTCTATTTATCGAAAATTTCACTTTTCTTATGCAATTCAATAACACAGTTGGGATGACTGCATATATATTTCAAGGTTTCAATGTGTTTCTTTGAATCCATGTTTTAAGAACGATTATAGAATAGCTTAGAATTTCTTGGCATTAAATGCTTTTCAACATCCACAAAGGCTAATATGAAAGACTTTGCATAATATAGTAGTGTGTGTGTGTGTGTGTGTGTGTGTGTGTGTGTGTGTGTGTGTGTGTGTGTGTGTGTGTGTGTGTGTGTGTGTGTGTGTGTGTGTGTGTGTGTGTGTGTGTGTGTGTGTGTGTGTGTAGAGTCAGGGAGTTCCTAGACGTACAACACAAGAGGAACTAAATTAATAGAATGATGACATATGTGCATAACTTCACATTTACTACATTGAGTCATCGAGAGTCCACACATCACTCACACCAGGCGTCATACCGTCTCCTGAATTCATTCACACCGCAGTAACAACAACAACAACAACAACAACAACACAGGCAAATCATTTCCGTCATGCGCTGCTCTATGAGAAATAAATCTAGTTATCATCCCTTTTTTGACTGCATCCATTTTCAATTTCAGTGGAAGCACTCGTCCTGTCCTCTCCCTGCATAAAATGAAAAATTCCATATACTGGTCATCCATATCGGGATTGTGGAATGTAGATCCGACAGTCCTGATATCATCTTTATTTAACACTCTTCTTTGCCCATGAAGACTATATCTGCACAACAATCCAAATGAGGTCGTATCAATGCCTTGCTAAGAGGTAAAATGATTTCCTACATGTCAATGTAGGAAATCATTTTTAGTCAATTGCAATTATCCTCTGAATTGTATTCGCAATCTCTTGCTATATTATGGCCCCTGAACTTCATCTTCCTATTCCACTAAAACCCAAGATCCTCACCCTGGTCAGTTTCTAGCTAATTTTGTCTCTAGCATGATACCGCCAATATAATAGGCCATTGAATATCGTATTACCAAACTGTAATTCTACATTTACTAACAATGAACTGACAGCTATTTTCACATGCTACAATCCAGCTTATTCAAATCACTCTGCACGTGTTACATGTCAGTTACGTTCCTGATTACTCTGCCTATCTTTGCATCATGAACAATTAGTATATCTCCTGTTGAATCCTTCCCAATGTCATAAATGTAAAGACTGAATGACAATGGATAAGAACTGATCTCTTGGGTGCACCATTTATCACTTTAAATCTTGTAGATTCATATCTCTTAAAAAGCTAGTTTATAATCCAATCTAATCTCCTCCAACTTATGAAACAGCCTTCCATGCTGAATCCTGTCAAAAACTTTAGCAAAGTGTAAAAATATCATGGTTTATCCATTTCAACGTGGTGTGTCTAATTCAACCGTCACATTATTATAAAATGTGAGCAAGTAACTCAACCATGACTTTCCCTTAGAAAGTCCATGAATGTTGTTCATTACAACTATATCTTGTTTGTATATACTGTCAACCCATTTCTGTATGCGATCTCTTACTTTTCCAAAATCTTCCCCATCACATTATCATACAATCTTTCCAGTTTCACGCCTGTGGAATCTTCTCAGTGCTGATTCTCAAATTATACAACCATATAAAAAGAAGAGCCAGTTCAAATGAACACTCTTTAGCATTCGTACTGATATCCCATCAGTCCCTACTGCCAAATTCATATTCCGTTTATACAAGGGCTCTAATACCTCCTTCTCATACACCTGAGTTTCTTCCTCTAGTGTTGAGATAGCATAGAGTTCTGTTGCATGCACTACGTTGAATCTTTTAGCACATACAAGGAGCCTTTCGAACCAGATGTACCCTGTGGTTGGAAAAACTGTTCACATTCCGTCCGCAGGCAAAAAAAAAAAAAAAAAAAAAAAAAAAATCCGCAAATCCAAAAATATTTATACTTTATTATTTTTTTAAATATGCAGTTAAAATAAATTAAAAACAATATTGATTTTTAGTTAGTGCGAAGAAGGTTGCTGTTTGACATTCAGTATGCTCCCGTCTGTACAATAAAAAGATGGAAAATGCATTCGAGCGGTAAACGATAAAGATACACTGATATGTGGCATGCACACTGAATGTACATCGAGTTGCCATAACGGTCTGTACAGTCCGTGGTAGTACATTAAGGCAGTTCATAACATAATATTTTTTTTTTTTTTTCAAAAATGAATCTCTTGAAAATCCCCAGGGATTTCCGCAGAACATAGGTTCGGAACCGCTGCAGTAAAAGTCATTTCGAATCCTTTAAACATTCTAATAAATAATTTATTATCATTCCATAGTTAAGGCTGTTATAGGTTAGATTCTAATGTCATTGGTTCGAAAGACTGCCAAGAAACTCGAAGTTTTAATCATACAACTCAGAAAAATTAACAGTAGAACTCACACTATTTCAGACAGCAATACAATTTAATATTTTGGATCGCGAGATGACAGTTGTCTATACTCTTGTCCCAATGCTTCAAAAACTCAGCTCTTGTCCCAATGCCTCATGAGCTCAGCTCTCTGTAACAGCTGAGGGGGGGGGGGGGGGTAAGAGCAGTTAACCATTAAGATAGGATAGCAAGGCAGGCAAGCAAATCACATCATACATATATAATAACTAACTCACATTTACATTTATCAGTTGGCAAAACAACTTGTATCCTTTTTTAGAAAGATTCTGGTTTGATTTTCGATTTCAAAGCAATGTTTTTCTCCGTCTGGAGAACATACATAACTGATAAACATAATATGCTTGTCTCATAACCTCCGTTGATTTGGAATAATCATGAAACATCATCTAATATATTAGTTTACTCACTCAGTAAATATGTTTTTTAATTGCTCCATCGCCAAAACTGATTCATAGGACTCATCGCTGAGGCTTATAGCGGATCTCCTCATGACAGAAATCGTGATCTTCCTGATGATGCTTCGCCATTTCTTTCTCCCCTGTGCTTCTCTTATTGCTTGTTCTAGTTTAAGTCCGGTGATTCTTGATATTTGTTCAATCCATCTGTTGGGAGATTTCCCCTCTCTTTCTTTTCCCACACGGTTAATCCTGGATGATTCCAGGCAGTTGCCTTCCCTTCTACATATATGTCCAAAATATTGCCCAATTCTCTTGTCAATTATGTTTATCAATCTTGTATGGATATTCAGTTCTAGGATACTTTTGTTTGTTCGTTTTTCTGTCCAAGATACTCTTAACATTCTTCTCCAGCACCAGAGCTCAAACGCCTCAATTCTCCTTCTGCCATTGTCCAAGACTCAGAAACATAGAGAAAGATCGAAAAAAACTAAGGTTTCTACGAGCTTAATTTTGGTCTTTTTGGAGATGTGCCTGTCTCTCCAGATCTTAGTTAAATCAGTCATCGCTTTCTTAGCTAGTGCTATTCTTCTTCTTCTTATCTCTTTTTTTACATCCATCTTTTTTAGTTATTATCAATCAAAGGAAGTTGAAATTGTCCACAATTTCAATTCTTTCTATATCTATTTCTTCTGCATTGTTTAAAATCATTATTTTCGTTTAATATTGATTTATTTGTAAACCATGGCTTAAGCTTTCCCATTCTAATTGATTTAGGATGGATTTTAATTCATGGTTGTAAGTGGCTATTATCACTGTGTTATCTACGTATCGTAGGTTAGTGATTGCTCGGCCACCTATTTTAATGCCTCCATTCCACTTTTCGAGATCTTTTCATTATAGTTTCTCTGTAAAGGTTGAATAGTAATGGTAAGAGTATGCATCCTTGTCTTGATCCTTTTTCAAATTTTCAAAAAAGAGCAGGGGGACACTGAGTTTTCAATTTCTTACTGTTGCTTGATTTCCATGATATAAGTTTTTTATGAAGGTTACTAGATAGTTTGGCATTCCCGTGTCCGACCTCGTATATATATATACGAGGATCGGACACACACACATAAAAAAAAAAAAAACGAGACTAACCCTATAGCTTGGGAATGGAGAGTGAAAGGGGGGAAGAGAGACAAAGAGATGGTTATAGAGCATGTTCTAACCTGTCACCGTGAGAAAAGGTCCATCGCTTTACTCAGTACGAATGGACGCGTGTTCAATTATAGACGTTTTCTTACCCTCGGTCGGAAAATGTTGGAGCGCAAGAGTGAACAGTGAGTTAACATCAAGTTTCTTGTGAAACTGAAGAAATCTGGGAAGGGAACTTTTCAATTATTGACTGGGGCTTACGGTAAAGAGTGCATGTCTCGTGCACGCGTTTTTGAATGGCACAAACGATTTTCGGAAGGCAGAGAAAGTGTGAAAGATGATGATCACCCAGGCCGCCCACGCACAGCAGTTACCGATGACAACATTAAAAAAGTGCGAGATGTGATTCGAAAAGACAGAAAATTGGGTGTTCGAGCTGTAGCTGAGAAAGTTCATTTGGACAGGGAAAGTATTCGAAGCATTTTAACGGAAGAATTGAACATGAAAAAGGTTTGTGTAAAAATGGTTCCAAAAATGTTGTCAGATGAACAAAAAGAACGTCACAAGGAACTGTGTTTGGATCTTTTGCAACATATCATTAAGGATGAACCAGATTTGTTGAATTCGGTAATTAATTACTTGTGATGAAACTTGGATATTTACGTATGATCCGGAAAGCAAGCGACAATCAATGCAGTGAAGTCAGCAACATCTCGAAGACCAAAAAAAAAAAAAAAAAAGCATGCATGAGTCATTCGAAGTTCAAGGCCATATTGATTGTTTTCTTCGATATCCAAGGTATTGTAATGGCAGAGTAGGTTCCCAGCGGGCAGACGGTAAATCAACAGTATTACCTTGAAGTATTTGAGTAAATTGCGCGAACGCGTGAGAAGGAAACGACCCGAATTGTGGAGAAATGGTTGGATTATGCACCAAGACAACGCACCAGCTCACAATGCTTTGCCTATGAAGCAGTATTTAGCTAATCACAACATCATTGTGCATGAGCACCCACCCTATTCGCCAGACCTGGATCCCTGCGACTTCTACCTCTTCCCAAAGATCAAGTCGGTGCTCAAAGGAACCCATTTTTTGTCGGCAGAAGATGTGAAAGCAAAAACGACGGAGATCCTCAACAGCCTTTCAGAAAATGATCTGCAGAATGGCTTTGAACATATTGGCAACATCTTATGTAGCTGTGTGTCAACTCAGAAGGGAACTAGTTTGAAGAAGATCGTAGTTGATTTTCTCAATTTGTTAAATAAAAAGAGATACAGGCACAGTCTCGTGTCTTCTGTGTCAGACCTCGTATATACAGCTGAGGAAGAGCTCATAGCTAAACAAGAGCCCATATATACTGCAGCACAGGCAGCTATGCAATAGGGATCACTTTCACATAATACGGTTACATAACCGGAGCGATATGATGCATGTTCAACGATCATCGATATATAATGGGAAACAACCAAATCAGTATTATACAAGAAAATTTGGAGTTTGGTCCCGCGTTGAGCCATCATGAAATGCAAATTCATGCGTCTACCTCAAAGGAATTTTGCGTAAAAATACTACTCACTGGAATGCATCATTCCCTGTGCCAATATCTAGCTCGAAAAATTCTACATTAAAAGTGCGATATTTTGGTTAGATGTGTCCTGGTTTTTTAGTTTAAGGGAGCATCGGCAAATTTGTTACATAGATATACTACACAGTATGTAAAATTGATGTGATGCTCTAACCTTTTTATCAGTCTATATCTCGGCTCTACGAACACACACACACACACACACACACACACACACACACACACACACACACACACACACACACACACACACACACACACACACACACACACACACACACACACACACACACACACACACACACACACACACACACACACACACAGTTGCTGCTGTTATGTGTGTGTTCAAGGACATTCGAAATATCTGCTACAGAAAACGACTGCATTTTAAACAGGACGGTAATTCAGCCAGAAAAACAACAGAATGGAATAGAGTCAGAATTCTGAACCGAGCTACGGTAATCTGTATAAACAGCAGTAACAGTCTTTATAATGTCAATACTGTTCTATCAGTGAAGCGCATGGTCAAAATATATATTATAAACACTATTATTTGTGATAAAGCTGAATATGCAAGGACGACATCACATTCTACCAAACCTTTATCCATTAAAGATATATTCAATTGAATATTACAGCAAATTATATATTATAGTAGAAAACAAGTTCATTTTAGCTCTGAAAGCCAGGAGATCTTAAGCAGTATAAATGAAATATGTTTCATTTATACTGCCTTAAGATTTCCTGATGAAATAAAATCTATGGAAAAAACTTAAAAAGTCACCCAGTAACACACATTTACAAACCTTAGACAAAAACACAAGAAATCAACTAACAACAAAAATTCGTAGGGCAAAAAGACGCTACTACTTCCAAAAATTCATGGAATATGACGACAACATTAAGCAAACATGGGCTACATTCAACGAATTAGTAACTCGAAAAAAGAAAACTTCGCACAAGATTTTATTGCAAAAAGCTTCGGTCAGGACACAAACCAAGAGGAACTAGCAGGCTCATTCAACTATGCTTTCACAAACAACATCACACAACTCAAAAAAGACAAATTACCAACGATCAACAAAAAAACTACCGACACAGAGTCAACAACAAACGATGTATTTCCCACCCGTAACAAAACAGGAACTGAAAGAAGCACTCCTACAACTAAAACCAAAGACCACTCCAGGAATAGACAAAATAAGACTCACAGACCTTATAACACACTTTGAACAAATAAATCCAATACTTTTGAAACTCCTGAACATAATATTCGACATAGGTATTATTCCACAACAACTAAAAACTGCAGTAATTACGCCAATATACACACGGCAAAAGAAACGATACTCAGAACTACAGACCAATAGCTACCCTACCAGTCATCTCAAAAATTCTAGAAAAAATAACACACACCAGACTACAGAACTACAGAAGTACAACATCATCTCACAAAACCAATACAGCTTTCAGAAAACAAAAATCACCATCACTTTATTAAAAGTCATCGCCGACACAATAAACAAAGCTCTCGACAAAAACAAGTACGCCGTCCTTATACTGCTGGACCTAACCAAATATTTGATACACTTGAACATGACATACTACTCACCAAACTATACTCAATAGGTATAAGAGGAACACTGCATACACGGTTCAAGAACTACCTCTCAAACAGAACACAAGTAACAAAAATAGGCACATGTCACAGTCGGGGTATACAAATAAAACACGGTGTACCTCAAGGTGCCATATTATCACCCACTCTATTCAACATATACATTAACGATGTTCATAACATATCCATAAGAAGTCAAATATTTCAGTACGTAGATGACACTGCACTACTAGTAATCCACACAGACATCAACACGGCTCTCTGCAAAGCATAACAAGATCTAAATGAAATCACAACATACTTCCACCAAAACGCAATTCTAATCAACGGCACCAAAACACAGATGTTGATAATACACAAACCCAAGAATCATACGTCCCGCATCACTAGCAATACACTGTCACATACCACTGCATTAACAACAAAAATACCTGCCAATGTTCCGAAATCAAACCTGTAACACATGCAAATCTCTATATAGATTCCCACCTTAAATGGACAAAACATATATAATATCTACATACTAAATTCCGGATCATCGCAGCATAACTCTGCCAATTTAAAGACATTATTCCATCCAACATAAAAAAAAAAAACTCCTATATCATGGTATTTGCGAATCCCTACTCAGATACGGAATAACAGTCTATGCAACCACATCAAACAGCCACCTAACAAAATTAGGAACATTACACAGGAAAATCGTGTCAATAGTGATCCGGACCTTACATGCAACAACCAATATCCGACAAGCACATGGCGATACACAGAATTCTGAGCATTAAAAACCTGAAACACTATATGACATTAACAAGGAATTATTTCAACATTACCTATCGAAACAACAGAGACACATATCGTATAACACGACCCACAAAAACCCTCTACATCCCTACACCCTTCAACAATTCATACGGTTCTTTTGTGAGATCACATCAGATACCCACGCAACTCAACAACCTACCAAGAAATTTAAAACACAAGTTAATTTAAAACACGAACTCTGGAAAATATACCAACAAAGTTAATATACCATTAACACTTATATACACATCACAAATCACCAGCATCCAATGCCAACATCCCATACATAAACAGTAGCAACAGCATAAATAGTGAAGCCTAAATCCCACTCTCTTCACAAAAGCTAACCCAAGCTTCGAAGTAGGTGGGATTAATTCGTCTCACTCAACCACACGTAATCCTTATAACCAAAAGAAGCAGATTATGTAATAAAACAGTAAAGTATACAACAATAAAGAAGATATTGATTATTATGTGATAATATCATTAATATAATACTCTTATATAACATGAAAAAATAATGTAATAAATTATTCTTATAATCAAAAAATTATATAAACAAAAAATTCTGAATAATCTTCATTGTTAACATTAGAACATGTGTTGTAAATACATAATATAGAGGCAAAAAATACTATTAAAATTTTTTGTTCAAATCAATGTAGAAAATGCAGCACTTGGAGCTGAATTCTGTAAAATTATAAGATGCAATGTCACTCAAGATGTCTATTGTCAAAAAAAAAAAAAAAAAATCAGCTAACACCTTTTTATTCCCTGATAAGGAATAGGCGAGGCCTATAAAACCCATCTAGTTTTTGGAGATTGAGTGGGCAGTTCAATTTCCACCGGTAGCCAATCAGAGATAGCTGGCTCATGTATATCACTAATTATAGCAGCCACCGATGAAGAGCTTGGCAAACAAGTGCTGCCATCTCTTGGTACCTAACCCTAACAAGATATGTTACTGTCTGAAATAATGTGGGTACTACGGCCGATTTTCTTGAGTTTACGGGATAAAAAACCCGAGTTTCTGTGAGGAAAAACCCGCTTGCCCGTGCCAGAGATCGACTAACTCGGGAATCGGTCGAAGAAAGGCTTAGAAAAAGTTCCTCCAGTCGACGACTACACTTGAACTTGAGTCTGACTTCGAGCGACCAAGCGCAGAGGATGCAAGCGCCACTTCCAATGAGTTACACAGGCCTCGTCTGTGTCTACTGTATGTGTAAATATTTTAGCAATCAATAAATTACTATTACAATTTAAAAAATTATTATTATAATTATTCTGTATATTCTATATTCAAAAATTCTGAATAATCTTCATTGTTAACATCAGAAGAACATGTGTTGTAAATACATAATATAGAGGCAAAAAAATACTATTAAAATTTTAGTTGAAATCAATGCATAAAATGCAGCACTTAGAGCTGAATTCTGTAAAATTATAAGTTGCAATGTCACTCAAGATGTCTATTGTATGTGTAAATATTTTAGCAATCAATAAATTACTATTACTATTAAAAAATATTATAATTATTCTGTATATTCTATATTCAAAAATTCTGTATAATCTTTATTGTTAATATTAGAAGAACATGTGTTGTAAATACATAATATAGAGGCAAAAAAGTATTATTAAAAATTTTAATTGAAATCCAATTGTAGAAAATACAGCACTTAGTGCTGAATTTTCTACATTGGATTTTACTCTGTAAAATTATAAGTTGCAATGTCACACAAGATGTTGTTTATTGTATGTGTAAATATTTTAGCAATCAATAAAAAATATTATCATTATAAAAAAATATTTATTATTATGTTATTTATTTTTTTATTATTATGTTATTTATTTTTTTATTATTATGTTATTTATTTATTTATTATTAAAAAATGATCACAATGTAGTGATATTAAAATATTTAGTCATCCTTCAAAGGTATCTAATGTAGTTGCTGTGATAATAGATGATTACCCAGTAAGACTGATATCATATTACACTATTTGAAAATGGAGAGAACTGCCTATACCTGTCGTTGTAGCAACACAGATATTACCGCCAAAAACAATCTTAAGGTTTAAAATTCGTGGCCTGGCTAATTGTTATGCGATGAAGATACTAGTCCTAGCGTACAGCTTTCGGGTTATCTCCCAGCTATAGCTCCACTTTCCAGACATCTTCCTATTCAGGTTCTCAATATTATTACGACTCCTTAATCTAGGTTACGTTCCAGATATACTGTATTTTCTTAGCTCCTAATGCAAGCTCTACCTTGGATCCCTTAAACAGAAGTCCCTGATTCCTTAAACCACCCTTAAAGAGATTTGTTTTTACACGACGAATGTGAATGTAATTCATAGTTAAATAAGAACAAACTACAGATTTATTACTTACGTAAGACTATTTATCATAAAATTTTCTCCCTGGTGTCAAGAGTATCCTCAGTATTAATTTCAAATTAAACAAGAGAAAACCGGAATACTCAACAATGAAACTGCGTGAGCTATACACAGTGAGGGCCTTCGCCGTCTAAAAATACGTGAAGCACCTCACTGTACAAATTTAAACAAGAGACAAAGTATTAATTTAAAAAAAAAATAGACTGGTGTCCGAAACCTAAGGACGAACACTATTTCTGAAGATTACAACTGCAAATTCAGACGAATCAGGTTGTGGCAATTTGCATAACTGGCGGTTTCGAGTAGAAAGCGGGTACACATTCAAGTAGCACTTGACAGGATCAATGGCAAAAGGCGGCGAACTTTGATTGAAGGAAGCTCTTTTCGCGAAGGAATAAAGTTGCAAATTTGAATATCTTGTAATGTCCCAAAGACATCACTAAATGATTTCATGCGGGAAAGAATTTTTGGAAAGCTTGAAGAAAACCACAGAACAGTAGAAACAGAGAGGATGTGTCGAGTCGGATAACTAAGATGATATCAAGAGTATAATATCTTGAATATTAGGGTAGATTAATTTAGGAAGTGCGGTTCTCAGATTGGAGAATAGGATACGATATCACACACACACGCGCGCGCGCGATTCCTGCTGTGGACCAGGTTTCTGAAACATCCAGTACAACTATTTATTTATGACTTCCTTTCAATACTGGAACAAAAGCCATAGCTTCGCCGATGACGCGATGATAGTGATTCGGGGTCGCAACGGCTTACAGTTAGAAGTAACGGACAACGAAGAACTCTTTAAAATTGCAGAGTGGACACACTGGAGAAAAAAAAAGTTACCTTCAATAGCACCAAGTCTAAAATGCTCCACATCTCACGTAAAAAAATCAAAACAACCTGTTTTGATTTTTTACTGGCTAGTGAGCTAAAATACCTAGGAGTAACAATAGATGAAAAATTTACCTTCAACAAGCACATCTCATATGTTGCCGAAAAAAGCTTACAAATAGTAAACCTTCTGGCTAAGTCGGCAAGGAAAAAGTGGGGATCAGATCAACGAAAGCTGAAAACAATATATACTGGAGCTATACTACGATTGATTCTTATGCTGCACCTGCTTGGAAAGACGCATTAAAATCTAAGAAAAACACAGACAGCTGGTCTAACACCGATCTGCCTGAAAATGCAAGAATTCTCTCTTATATATGAAGTCATTTACGGAAGATATGACGGAAATGCCAACATTGCTACGAACTCCTGCTTCACTACATTAGGTTGCCTCAACCAGCAAAGAAAATACATATTAAGGAAAAGGAGAGTTGTGAAAGTGACGATTTCCATATATACACTGACGGGAGCAAAACCGAAGAAAACGTCGGTTGTTCTTTCATTACAGACTGTCCATTATACAAGAACGCTACTCTAGACTGCATCCCTTCTAATTATAAAATGTTAATCAGTTATTTAGAAGCTACGTATAATATATGGATTGTACGCAACCGATCACGTAGATGTTACTATTGGGAGGAAAACACACACACACACACACACACACACACACACACACACACACACACACACACACACACACACACACACACACACGGTAGATTTGTTCTGCAAAAAGTATCGTGTAAATCGAGCTTAACATTTATATAGAAAATGAGGGGGGGAGAGAAGACCTGAAAATTGCATACATAACCTAGTTATGCATTAATTAACTATATATATATAGAATTAGTTTTGTTATTCTGTGACTGAACAGAACACTGTCCACACAATTATTAGGAAGATTTATGGTAAACATTTTTGAAATATTTAAGGAAGTTTTATTCATGTATATTTTGATGATACTGAAAATCAAAATCGTCTCTCTCTCTCTATTTTTTTTTTAGGCGCAAAAGAGAACAAACATTGTGAACATTTTTATAAATTTATAACATCGGATAACTGAACTGCATTATTGTCTACATAGGGTCTTTGAAATTTTTTCCGAAGCCGTTCAATAAATGTAAGTGGGATTCCAACAGACGAGAGGAAAGTCTAGTCTAGTTTTCCTGCATTAGATTAAATCTCTGAGGACTGCTACATTTTGCCTTTGCTTTTTAAAAACACTATATGCTGCAGTCGTGTTGTGCTTTATTTCCTTTTTCTCCTTTAACTTTGGCCATTGAGCGTAAGAGAAATATGTGCTATTGGAAAAGCTCCAAATGTATCTGTTGGATACCATATATCTTTTCTTTAAGCTTTCGCTGTGGACTGCAAAATCTTAGCCAGAATTTCATTAACTGATGTTTTCAGATGTTAACTAAGTAAATATTTAATCTGTAAGTTTTATATTGGCAGGAAATATAGCATGTTTTATTCAATGGCTCACTTTACTGGATAAAACCCTCACAAGGAAACCAGTTCCGAATATTACAATGTAGAACCTTGAGCTTTCTACGATATTATTGACGTAAGTTAACAGAGTTTTAAAAGAAAGAGAAGACTTGCAAGCACGTACTAGTTTCCATAATTTTATACTTAGAACTATCGAATAAACTTCTATGTTAGAAAACAGAAAGAATGCGTAGAAAAAAAAAAAATTCAAGATCCTGCATTCGTTATGCTTGCTAATTCTTGACCTCCAGCTGACTCTGCACAAAGGGCAAACGGTGTACATGTTAAAAAAATATATATAAAAAAAAGGAAAGGAAATTGAAATCCGTAATCAAAACTGTACTTAAAGACTACACAAAATGTGCTTGACACTCTATAAATAGCACTATTAATAGTGCATGTTCATCTTTTAAGCAGTACAGTGCGAAGCTTTTTTTTTTCTTCCAATCAACAGAAATTGTGCAGCAAGCGCTATATGCTACATGTATTATGCTATCTCATGACGAAACCTAAATGTAACATAAATGTTAATTTGCTTACCTAGTGCGGTGTGGTGTAGAATCGTGATTCACCCGAAGGATATGATAATCAGGAAACTCTGCTTAGAATCCGGAAATTCCGCTCAGATAATACGGAAACATCGCTCTACAGACCAAACATGAAACTTTCCAAGTCACCTGAAGCCTCTAATAAGCAAGTGGCAGTCTCATACTGGAGCCATAGTACACCGCTTGGAAAGAAGTAAACGGACACCACAGTGTGAGGAACAAACAGCCATGACGCCTACCTTAATAAAATGTATTGATCGCAGCAAAAGGAGGTCCTACATCAATTGATCGCCTATGAGACTTTCCACAAGCGTATGATAGCGATTAATGGGAATTTTGGACCATTCTTCCTGTCGGCATGTAATGAGGCTCTGGCCTCTTGTGGGGCGAACGTCCCTTGACCCCACCCGACGCTCCAGCTCATTCCACAGATGTTCGTTAGAGCTGAGATCAGGGCTTTGTTAAGGACAGTCAGGTTTGGTGACGTTCATATCCACAAACCACGCAATTCCAGCAGCAGCCTTATGACACAGTGCACTGTTGAAAGAGACAATATTCAGTTCCGTAGAAAGGCTACAAAGTAGGAAGCATCGCATTGTCTAGAATGTTCACATACTCCTAGGAGTTCAATGTTCATGGAACCATAAACAGAGGTCTGAGGCCAAACCAGGACCATACCATCACACTGCCACCTCTGAATGTAATAGTTGGGGGTTACACACTGATAAGAGAAGTTCACCGGGAATCCGCTACATCCACACACCCCAGTGCTTGGTAGAGGTGTAGCGTGATTCGTCGCTCCATAACACAGCTTTTTCAAGCTTCCACGTCCCACTGTACACGCTCTTTGCACTACTGAAGACGACGCTGCGTGTTGGTTCGCGTAAGTAACGTAAGGTTTGCATATTGTGGTCCTACCATGGAAACCCTTGATGTGAGCCTTGGTTCTGAATGTTTCGTGCGGATTCATGTTCCTGTCGATGCTTGGAACTCCGCCTTTAACCTATCGTGCGACGAATGGCGGTTTTTACATGTTATTCTTCGTAGCACAGTACGGTCACGTTTAGCGAGTTTGATGGGTCATTCACTGCAGGTAGCACTTGGAGTTGATTCCTGCGCTTCCATCTAAGTATGGTATCGATGGGCATCGCATGCCCATTTCGGTTGGTTGTGCTGTTCGTGTGGCTTATGCAACTCACGCTACAAAATTTACGTCAATTTGACCATATGATTGCATTTTTATTGATTATACGACAGCTTTAAGAGTGCATGGCGCATCAGCGCTCATCATAATTGGTTCCAATGCAATTAATTGTAGGATAACTTTGAATACTTTAATTTATCAATTAACTGTAACCAAATCTGTGTAACTGGGGACAATGTTTCTTTTCAAGATATATTAGAAAACAATAATGAACGAAAGTGCTATGCTGCTGGTATAGCATTCTCATTCGGTTGGTATATTTAAATTACTCAAAGGTGTAAATATAATAGTAAATTTACAGGAGGAAGACGGGGCATACTTCCTTTGACTACAATCATACAATCCGCAAAAGCTCTGGCAGAAAAGGGGACATTCAGTAGATCTATAACACTGTTTCCCATTGTAAAGATGGACAAAAAAAAAGTTATAAATTATGTATATTATTTCTGGGAAAACTCCCATGTTACTCCTCTTAATAAACTATTATAATAACGGCTATTTTGCCTGCTTCAGTTTAGGAGTGCCCCTGTTTTAAATGTCATTGGCTATTTACTCACGGATTCTTAGGGCATTGTAGATGTAAATTTACCAAAAAGTATATGTAGCATAAGGAAGAGAAATTGACACATACCTTCTTTCTGCGATGTCCGAAAACTACCGAGTGTGTGTGTGGGGGGGGGGGGGGGGAATAGGCAATTTGGGAGAATTAAATTAGAAAAACCCGGGGTTTTTTTCTGTAATATATATATATAAACATATATATTATATTATTATGTTATATAGGGTGGGGGAAAGGTGAAAGGGTTGATTTTTTATATAGGAAGGGGGAAGGGGGAAAGGGGGTTGACGGGGGTGCGGTCCGTTTCGACTATTTTTGGTCGTCATCTGAACACATTGGGAAAGTGGATGCTATGTCAGGTCGGGTAGGTGCTTGTGTTTTTGAAGTGTTTGTGTTATTGCCTATTGGTCGGTGTTGTGACCTCAATTTTATGTTGTGAAGCTTCCAAACCTCAGAGATTATGTAGGGCCTGTTAGTAAAATGTGACGCGAACTCTATCAACGTACACAGGCCCTACATAATCTCCGAGGTTTGGAAGCTTCACAACATAAAATTGAGGTCACAACACCGACCAATAGGCGATAACACAAACACTTCAAAAATAGAAGCACCTACCCGACCTGACATAGCATCCACTTTCCCAATGTGTTCAGATGACGACCAAAAATAGTCGAAACGGACCGCACCTCGTCAACCCCCTTTCCCCCCTTCCACCTCCCTATATAAAAAATCAACCCTTTCAATTTTTCCCCACCCTATATAACATAGTAATATAATATATATGTTTATATATATATATTACAGAAAAAAAACCCGGGCTTTTCTAATTTAATTCTCCCAAATTGCCTACCCTCTCTCCCCCCTCCACACACTCAGTAGTTTTCGGACATCGCAGAAAGAAGAAAAGCCACAACACCCAGAAAAAGGTATATGTAAATTTCTCTTCCTTATGCTACATATACTTTTTGGAAAATTTACATTTACAATGCCCTAAGAATCCATGAATAAATAGCCAATGACATTTAAAACAGGGGCCTCCTAAACTGAAGCAGGCAAAATAGCCGTTATTATAATAATAAGTTATAAATTATTTATAGACAATTATATATTACAAACTTGTCTATATCGGTGTCCTAAACACGTCCGTTCACCCTTCACGCCCAATCACAGTCACTAATTGGTTCTAGCGAACATCTTGCCTCTCCTTCAAAGTGGTTTAAAACCACTGGAACGCTGAGAATTTGACCAGCTGTGCCATCTGTACGTCCGTTCAAAGGGTTCACCGGTGTCCGTATTTTGACCGCACAATCAGGCTATTAATGTGAATGCGATGCAATGTTTACGCGTCGAAAAGTGTCCTCTTCATAAAGCATTAGTATATTGTGTTTAATTTCAGGAATCAATCACGCGAAGCCAGGAAACAATTATGGGAGTCTTTAACAGGAATAAATGCAAATATATAATATCTGTGATACTGGTATTCCGTTGTTGTGCACCGTACACCTAGCACACCCTGAATATACGCCCGTGGTATCATTAATTGTTGACCTGGGATGGCCCAATTTGTCAAACAGATAATCCTGCAACATGGCATCCTATCACAACGCCTCTTTCAAACTCTGTCAGTTCCCTTCTCTCAGCTATTTTATCGGGACACGGTTGCACTGACTTGAGAGCATCATATTCCTCCAATTTATAGCGGCTATAAACACGTGACAAGATGCATCTTGCCAATGGGAATGTCCACTGACTTCTTTCCAAGCAGTGTATATTCCCAAGTGTGGGAGGGTTAACGATTAGATGATCCACGAATTCTACTCTAGAGATCAAAACATGAAATTTATTCAAACCACTTCAGTCCTCCAATAAGCAAGTAGGCAGTCTAAATGTCCATCTCTAGAGTGAAATTCGAACATGCTATTCACTCGGCCAACCATTTTGAAGTTTTACATATTACGTCGACATGTAGCAAAGGTTTCAAAATGGATATAAATTATACCCATTTTGAAACCAGTGCTCTTTTCGGTAACGATACTGTGGAAAGTTTCGCGGCGATTGTACCACCTTCTCTAGCAATAACCAACTTCACGTCCGAATCCAATATGGTTGCGCATAACGAATTATATGCTTCTTCGGTTATCGCACAGATAAATAAGAACCTCGTTCAGAGTTCAGATAGAGCGATATGTTCAGGAAGTACATCGTAGCCCAGTGTTTCTCAACGTGGGGGCGTACGCCCCACAGGGGGCAATCTGAATATTTTGGGGAGCAATTAGAAAATGTACATATTTATACATATTTATATTATACTTTTTCAGAATTTGGCTGACTATTATGCTAGGGGGGGGCATCAAAATATTTGAGACGTTGATGTGGGGCATGATCCAAAAAAAGGTGAGAAACATTGTCGTAGCCTAATCGTAGCTCAAGAGAGTCAAATGGACTCTCTTGAGTTGGTTTGAAGAGAAATGGAGAGATACAGAACAGCCTTCCTGACAATTAAAGAAATCGGATAAGATGGAGAGCGACATTTTAGGAGGATGGGTTGGGCAGCTGTCAGGCCAACGTAAATAAAACTATTAGAAGAGTGTATTATGGCTGTTAATTGTGTGTACTATTCTGGCAATTTGTCTGTATTATATTAAGAAAAACCGAAGTTTCTAGGAAGAAATAGCCTTTCACCTCTGTATAAGACTGAATTAACTCACCTTTAGTTGAAAATATTATAAAAATCGCGTTCTAGAGACGGATTTGAAACCAGGTATTTTCCAACCAAAGGACATCGTTGTTATCGAGTGAGTTACGAAATTGCCATTTTAGAAGGCGGAACAGTTGGCTATTTATTGGGGGGGGGGGGTATCGGGGATTTCGTAATACAAAAGATTTTGTGAAACTGAAAGAAGTATCAAATCACTACCTTTCAGTGTCTGGTTAGACGCTGCACACAAGAAACATCTCCCGAACAAACTAAAATATATGACAGTTCGGAAAAATCCTGATATAGTCAGGGCCGTAACTAATAAAGGCGATACCAATGTGTTTCTAACAATACTGATTACTACCAAAAAATAAACGTTTGAATGATGCCTTAATATGGTGAAAAGCGTCAAGAAATCCTACTAATTTTCCACCTATGACCATCTTATGTATACCAGGAGCTACTTTTTTTTTTTTTTTTAATTCCAATGGTCGACGATCAAACATAAGCTTACAAGAAGCCAGAACAGAAAAGCGAATCATTATTATTGGGAACGGGGAGGGGAATTTAAAGTTTTATGAGTATATACAGAATTTTTTTTTAATTTTTTTATTTTCCTAGATTTGTTGGCGACACCGGAACGCAGTTGTTAGTCCTTTGAGGAGGGCCGACGAGAGGGAATTCGAGCTTAGATGAAAAAAAAAATAAATAAATAAATAAAATAAAATAAATTTCGGCCTTCCCCAGCAAAAGGGTGGACCGGCTAATAATGATACTACCGCGACAGACAAGCACTTATGCCACATTGTAAGGTCCCCAGTTCTTACATTTATAAATTTAGAACATTTGTAAAGACTTTTTCAAATAAATTCTAGTTATGCGGTATAATACGGAGAAGGCTTGGATTTTTCTTTATACACGGATCACTTCTAAATAGGAAAAGACAAATATAAGAGACTAGTGGGAATGAATTAACTTTATCTTATCATCATCCATTTTACATTTGTAAGAATCGCGTTACTGTAACAGGAAATGGAATTAATACGTAAAGATGAATGAATAAGAAAACTATTATTAAACAATTTTTTCTTCCTATAACCTACATATATATCGTTAAAAACAATAACTTTGAATAAGAATTTTATTATATCACATGCGCTATAAAAAAGTACTAGATACACTCTCTAAGACTCCAGATATTACTAATAATAAGATTCCATCATCCAAAACCACCTCGTCTATATGTTTTTTTTTTTCTTCCAAAATGTATAAAACTAATATTCACTTATGCCTAGAGTAGATCTATAAATAAATTAGCAAAATTTCTAGCCAATACTGGAAAAATCTCATTCATTACAAATTCTATAGACTTCCAAGATAAAAGTCAAGGACAATAATATTATAGGATGAAAAATTTATGGTCTTTTTTTTTTTTTTTTTGACATCCTATCATTATTTATTAATACAGCAAAGTTACGATTAATCAATCTCGGTCAACCGACGTGAAAAATTCAAGAACAGCCAATATTATTTTTCGCCAGTTCTGCGCAGAATGCGTGTAGGTTTGATTCATGCATCTGGTAGTACCTTCCAGTATATTAATATGCAGCAACTGCGACTAGGATTTTCCAAACTAAGATCGAGACTTCAGTCATATAATTTGCAGCGAAGTATATGTGCATTGCTGCTGTAGTGGAAGGGGCATCTCTCTCTCTCTCTCTCTCTCTCTCTCTCTCTGATATTTAGTCAGTAATGTCGATAAAATTAAACAGATATTAAAATTCCTGCTTGCGAAAGAATATGCAAACGAAAATTCAAAAGCGTTAATTCTCAAACTATAATTACGTGACCTACCTCAAGCGATCCGTCGGTAAAAGTCGCTGCTTGTTTATTTGCATAAGCTGTGAGTTCACATCCCAGGTAATAAGGCACGCATATTTGTAAAAGCCTCTGATGACTATGTATATTTCCTTCAATAAATTTATCATGTTATCTAGGAAGGTTGTTAAATTGTAAATATATGTCTTCGGGCGTTTTTATATAACAAAATTAATGCTTCATAAATTGCAACCATTTATTTTTAAGTAATGTTTTAAGTTTTAGACACTAATAAAATATAGATATTGATAGTAAATTTTCTAACGACTGTCATGTACTACGGATTAATATAACAAACTTCAATCATTCGCTACTTCATTCATAATGAATACGTATTTGACATTATTAATTTTTACAAACACCTTCTAAAGTAAAAGACTCCTCCAGGTAGGTAAGAATAGCACGCAACAAGCATAATATCTGTTGTACCTAATCTTTAATTTATTCAATATTTGTGCACTTCCCACCTCATCCAGCAAAGCATTCCACTGACCAACCACTCTCCGTGTAAAAAAAAAAAAGTTATCTCTTTTGCACCACACCTTTACACAATTCGAAGAATGGCTTTTAATCCTCATTCTATTCCATTTTTCAACCCATTAACCATGGAGATACCAGGATATTTTTTAAACTACACGTAATAATTTATGTGTCCCTCATATCATCTCGCCGCTCTGCCGATTGACCAAATTACATTTCATCAGTGTCATCATTGCATAGGCTCCACAAACCCAACACTGCTTTTGCTATTCGCCTCTGAACCTTTTGCAAAGCTTGATCTCTAAAAGATTCAGACAACGAAATCTGTGGACAGTTGGTCCATATGACAATTGACAATTATGTCTTTAGGGGTGAAAGCAAGATGCTTTTCATATTCCCCGCTATCTGTTGTGGTTGCAGTGAGGGTAAAATTTATGAGCAGTTCGCTCGCCCTGAATGGCCATAGAGATTATGCATCGCTATAGGAGGCTAATATAGCTTTTGGCCTTCCATATTTGAATATGTCCATTGCCTCGTATGCTGCAGCTTGCTGAACCAAATCGTTGGGATGTGTGGAAGTCTTTAGGAAAAACTTGGATGCTAAGGATTGTAGAAAAGAGAAAATATAAGGAATATTTATATCTCTATGAAGTTGATTGTTTCTAACATACCACGGGGCGTTCAGAATCATTCTCAAGCACTTGTTCTGCACTCGTTGTATCTTGATAATGTTAGTATTAGAGGTGTGGCTCCGGGCTGGAGAGGCATAGGTGATTATAGGACGAATCGTCATCTGGAATAGCTGCAATTTGATTCTGTTGCTGAGCTTGCTATTTCTATTAATTAGCGGATAGATCTGAGCTATGGTTTTAGATGCCTTTGCGCACGTAGACTTGATGTGTTGGTTGAAAGATAGCTTTTTGTCGAGAATTACACCCAGGTAATTTGTTTCTGTCTGCCAGGGAATTTTAGTATTGGATAGTAACACATCTCCTGCAGGAGACATTGGCCTTTTTGAGAAAAGAACAGCTGAGCTTTTCTGGGGGTTGACTTCCAATCTCCATTTGGAGAATCAACCCTCCAGCTTTAGAAGGTTTTCTTGAAGCTTTCTGGTAACGAAATGGGGTCGGAAAGATCTGGTTAGTATTGCTGTATCGTCCACATACAATGCCAAAACGGAAGACATCGGATTGTGCGGGATGTCCGACATGTATAGAGAAAACAGCAATGGAGCCAGTAGGAATCCCTGTGGCACTCCACCAAAGATATGGCGCTGGGACGATGTAGAACCGTTGATTTTTAACTTGCATTGATTTATTCTGAAGATATGACTGGATTCGATGAACCATTTTTAGTGAGGTACCGGCTGAGATACGTTTGTGTAGGAGTCCAAAATGCCAGATTTTGTCAAATGCTTTTGATAGGTCTAGGAAAACAGCTCCTGTGTACTGGCGCCAGTTATAGCTGGTGGTGATGTATTCCACAATTCTGTGGATTTGCCGGGTAGTATTGTGGTGTTGCCGAAAACCAAACTGTTCTTTAGAGAGGATGTTTAGGTCATTTAATGAGGTTTGGAGTCGTGAAAGAATGACCTTCTCCGCAATCTTACCCAGATTAGAGATAAGACTGATTGGACGATAATTTTGCGGTAGGTGTGGGTCTTTGCCTGGCTTATTTATAGGAATTACATCAGCCAGTTTCCAGGCGGAAGGAAAATAGTGAAATCTTAAGATTGCATTTATTATACTGGTCAGGTGCACTACAGCTTTCCAAGGCAGAGGCTTGATCACCCTGTTTGAGATGCCGTCTGGTCCAGGAGCATTATTGTTCTTAAGTTTTTTAATAATATCATATAATTCAACAGGTAATGTGGGTGCAATATGGTCAGCGCTGGTATCTGGGAGATTTAAAGCATGTCTGACCTGTCTGTGGATTTTGTACAAGTGATTGAAATCTAAGTTGTTATAAGAGGGTTTGCACTGCTCCTCTAGATTCTTTAGTGCGGCTTCTGCCTTATCTACATCTGTGTGAACTAAGCCCTGGTTTGAGATTATGGGGGGGAGGGAACTGTTTTTATTTCTGATGTTTCTCAGTAACCCCCAGATAGAGTGATCAGTAGGTGAGATAGAGGATAACTTTTTGTCCCAAACTGGGTTTCTATGAGTTTTAAGTGCATCTCTTACTGCTCCATTTATCCTGTTTAGAGCTGTTTTATCTTGTGGTGCACGCGTGTTACGGAATCTTTTCCTAGCTCTGTTTTTGTCTCTGATCAAGTTCATGATGTCTTCAGGCCAGTGGCGCACTCAGGATTTAATCTTGGAGGGGGCCGAGCGCTCAGGTTTTAACCTTTGGGGGGGGGGGCCGAGTTGAGTAGACGTTTTGCGAATACACACTACACATCGCATACGACTTATAACTGAGCATCTGCAGTGATCGCTAATTCATAAGTAGCACACAACATAAATATAAAAAAATGAATTTTAATTAGGAAAAGATTTTTGGAAATTTTTCTAGTGTTTTTTCCTTTTCTTTGGGGGGGGGGTGCCCGGGACCCCCCCCCTCTGGGTACGCCACTGCTTCAGGCAAAAGATCTTGCTTGTGGCAGATTTGTAGGAGGTAGCTACCTTTATAGCAGAATTAATTTGTTGCGTGAGATTTGTAACTGCAGTTTCTACTTCTTCTTTTGTGCGTATGTGAGGAACAGGTCCAATATAATCCTTGAGTGCTGTTGACAGTCTTTCCCATGCAATGTAGGGGTGAGGAGTACACAGGTATTCTTGATTTCCCAGCTGTAGTAAAATTGGATTGCGATCGGATGATAGTCCATCCATAGATATGATGCTGTATTGAAGTTTGATATCCTGCAGGATAGCTATATCCAGGATGTCAGTAGTGCCAAACGTACTGAGATGAGTTGGTTCGGTGGGGCCTGCCACAACAGCGTTGCTTGATTCTAAGTAATTGGAAGGGATGCAGCCATTCTTGTTGGTGGTTGTGCAATTCCACGCAGGGTGCTTGGAATTCAGATCCCCGGCTATAATGGTGGGCTCTCTGACGCATAAGATGGCATTTAGGTCAGAGTCAAGTAGAGATTTTTGGGGAGGATTGTAAGCTGAGTAGATTTTCAGTTTGCCAGTGGAGCTGGTGACTACTTCCACGCCTATGATCTCAAGGTTAGTGGTTGAAGGATTGCTCACACAGTGGTGCTTAATGTAATTTTTAATGAAGATGGCAGTGCCGCCGCCTCTGTAGAATAGTCTGTCATTTCTGCATAGGTGATAGCCCCTTATTGTAGGATTGTCTGACGGTCTTAAAATGAGTTTCACTGATTAATATAACATCTGGTTGATACCTATATGTGAAATTTCGAAGTTCCAGAATTTTGTTTTTGAGGTCATTTGCGTTCCAAGCAACTATCTGAAGTGATGCAGGAATGAGTTTGTTACTATTCATTTATGAGAGCTGTGAGGATGACCTGCGTTTCACGAAGAAATCTTTTAGTGGAGGTTTCAGTAGGGTTTGATAGGCTGAAATTTTGTAGCATGTTTGCTAGTGAGGCCATAATAACAGCTGTTAGGTTTTTGGGTGCTATTGGTTGATTTTGTTCTGGTATTGGTCTATTTGTCACATCGGCATAACTTCTTGTTTGCTTTTGGGTGTCGCTATTTTTTGGAGGTTTCCGACTGTCGCTGAGTCTCCGGTTTTGATGCCTGAGCTTCTGAAGTTCTTATACTGTAGGAAGAGGGCTGACTGACTACCTCCATCCGTCTGTTCTTTGGGTGCTCAGTACATCCTTTGTAGTTCGCAGGATGAGGGCCACCGCAGTTGGCACATTTGGCCGAGGTGGTCCTCGGCTTTGTGCAGGTATTAGTTGGGTGGCTGTCCCCACATTTCAAACATCTATATTCTGCTCTACATAGATTCTGGGCATGGCCAAACTTCTGGCGCCTGTGGCACTGCCCAGAAGATGATCTTTTCCGGAGTGGTTCTGGTGTGACGATGAGTCCACAGACTGTTTTTAGCTTGTAGATATTTTTGTAAATTTTATGAATCTCTACTAGGACTAATGGCATGGGAGTCTTGTCTGCTTTGTACATTCTGCTGACCTTGACTGGAAACAGATCCTGAGAATTAAGGTCAGCAGCTATTTCTACTGTGTCAATGTCTTCACAGATACCGCGAAGGACCACTTTTAAGTTTTTTTCCCGAGCTGAGCGTAAAGGTATGATACTGGATGCCTCTATCGTCCAGTTCTTTGGTCAACCTTCTGTAGTCTGTCATTGTTGCTAGCTGTATGCTAGCAACAGATCCACAATGTCCAATCTGCAGATTGGACATTGTGGATCTTAAAGCTGCCCATTTCTGATTTTCTCTAAGGATGATCGGAGGCACCTTTTCTTTAGGAGAAATAGCGGCGTCCGAACTCTGAGAATCCTGTTCCATTTCGTTGTCATTGTGCGGTTCTTCGCTTTTTGCGTGCATGCACGTCTACAAAGTCTGAAGGAGTAGAAGGCACCGATTCTGACTGATCTCCTGCGACAACGTCTGTGACACTTTCCGGGGGAAACGTGTCGTAAAGTTTCACTTTTCCCGGCCGATTGTTGTTAAGTAGTTCACCTAGTCTTATAAATCTCTATATACCTCCTCAAATATTGTCTCATTTAGCTGTCTGTTTTTCCATGACTATCAATGTGAAGTATCTAAAGTTGATATTTAAAATAAAATAAAAAAAAATATAAAAAAAACGCTTACCGTGAAGTTGTAGTCTTACCGGCACTGCTGCAGGACTCTGAACTGATTTGGTAAGCTGACTCAAAAATTGCATGATCTTCAAGACACACAGTGTAATAAACGCACCACAATTCCAAAACTGACAAGTCGATCCCCCATCTTCAATTCCCAATCCAAAAATCGATCTAATTAATTCACTCTGAGCCATATGTGGTATAATCACAGCCTTATATAGTGGAATAAGTACCTCCTTAGTTTTCTAGCAATTACTGTGCACTACGAATTAATAAACAAGCTTCAATCATTCGCTACTTCATTCATAACGAAATAACGAATAATTGAACGATTTTCAATGTTCTTCCTATAGCAGAAGTTCTTTGTGTTGTTTTTATCATTTTTGTTATTACACTGACAATCTTTGATATCTAATTATGAAGCAAATTTTCTATTTCGTTTTCTTTTCACGTACTCACTCTGGCCAAGTCAATGGCCACGTCAATTCTTTAGCACATTCTTTCACAACGCGTGAGGTCTCATCCAGTCAAGATTATCTAATAACACAATGATCTCCACTTCATTCACCTTCAAAGGACCAAGCTGAGGGATCAGTCTCTGAACCTTTTGCTCCCTTAGAACAATATAATTTTCACCATTATGAAAACCTTAATAAAATAATCCTTAATAGTTCCACTTGGTCACTCTTATACTAATTCCATTCAACAAAGTTATTCTCCTATATTCTTTCTTTGGAACAGCTGCACAACAAAAAAAAAAAAAAAGTCGGATTTTTCTTAGCCTGTTTCGATAGTCTCCTCTCATACTGTAACTTCTCCTTTCTTACTATAGTTGTCACTCTTCTAGCCTAGACTTTATAATCGTCATGTCTTCCAACTTCATATATTTATTATTTGTATGAGGCTGGTGTGTCGTAATGTAGATTTAAATATCTATATCAATTTAAATAAACACAACACTCAGCATAGGAAAGCATTGCCTTTTTTTTTCTTTTCACGGACAAGTACAAACAAATCTTTAGTTTCCATAAAAGTCGAAATATTATCTGTTGTCGCATCAAAAATGCTTATTCACAATATTTTTTAATATATTGCTGACGAAAAGAGCGCTTTTCGTTCTGTTTTGCAAATAAAATTTCTCTCTACCATGTCTTTAATGGTCACAAGAACTTTGTTGAACAGTAAATGGAGCTTGCTCGAAAATAACTCATGGCGTGGTCAAAAATTATCAACATTTTGGTTCGCGACAACCATGCTATCTTCAGACATAATTTCAACAGCTTTGTTTACTGTTGTTTATTCGTTTTTTTCCATATGCATATAAAATTCGAGTTGGCTGAATGGATTTTAATGAAATTTGGATATTCATGAAAATTTGTTTGGTCACTCAATTTTAATTAAAATGTAATCATTTTTATAACAAAATTAAAAAAAAAAAAAACAATTTGAAACGATACAAAATTATATGTTACAATTGACAAATGCATGGACAACTGCTGTAATAATAATAATGACATCACGATACAAAACCATACTATGAACAAGCACGCGCGCGCGCACACACACACACACACACACACTTATATATATATATATATATATATGTAGAAAGTATTTTTACCTTGGGTATAAATATGTTAAAGATACCAAGCAATTTTAAACTTGGTTTTACTCCATTTCCCAAGTAAGCAAACAGACTAAAAGTCAAGTTTGCGCCTGCAATTGATGCAAGTCTAAGACTTGCATCAATTGCAGGCGCAAACTTGACTTTTAGTCTGTTTGCTTACTTGGGAAATGGAGTAAAACCAAGTTTAAAATTGCTTGGTATCTTTAACATATATATATATATATATATATATAAAATAAAAGCTGGAAGACTACTAAAGAGAATTATTAAATATAAATTTGAATATAAAAGAGATATAATCATTTTTTTTCATGAATTCTTCTGACTGACTGTAATGAAAAACAAACTTTTTTTTTTTTACAAATAATGCTGTCAAAAAATACTGTGTGCTTTAACTTTTTCACAAGAATGTTCATTAAGCATACACATTACAATATCTTTGTTGTCTGTTTAAGCAGATTTCATCATCGAGTGTTCACATTTTGTAAGTGGGTCAAACTTTCTCTGGAAAAATCATGTGTCCTCTTTCTTTGTATTCCTAATGATTTGTTTCTAAATATCTCCGCGGTTTAGCAGCCACCAGAGAACTGCTCGATAGGATTTTGTGGCACACAGCGCACTGCATATCATTATTTCCTACTTAGGAAAATCCAAAAGATAAACAGATCTCGTTATGCTTCTCTTTCCGATGACCTGATGATAAATATATTGTGGTTATCTCTTGAAGAGATCACTTACTGTTTGTGTGGTATTGGAAGGGTGTAATAATTCTCAATCTGTACCACCAAATACTTAGTTTTTTTGTTTTAATGGGAACAGCAGAACTCATTTTTTTAACTTCAAGTTTTTTTGTTTTTTTTTCCAAGTCCATGATTCATTTTTAGTATAAATAACTGAAAATATTTGGGGGAGGGATAGGAAAAAAAGATTATTACGAAATAAATCATGCAATAGCTAGCGAGGAATTGGCATTTTTTGTAAACTGAAATGTACACATATTGCTTTTATTTTAGTGCAACACACATGATTATATCAATATGTTCGACCACATATTCCGACTCACAATACCGAGTGAGTGGGCAAACACTCTCGCTTTACCAAGGAGAGAGAGAAAGACTTGTAGCAGATGACCACTCTGGCATGCTCATCAATTTGGGGAATGACACGAAACGATGTCTCATTTCCAAAACGTTGTCTCTTGGTTAGTTCATGTATTAGTTCTTGGTGTATTATACATATTCTATCTATCGGTATAGACGAAGCCCTTTGGTGGAAAAGACCTGGGTTCGATTCCCGTCTCCATGACGTGAGGAATCTTTATCTGGTCTCTTTCGATAAAGGTGAGTTAGTCGGTCTCATAGCGAAGTGGAGGGTTTTTTCAGAGACGGAAAACCCAAGACGGAAATTTGGGTTTTCCGTCTCTCAGAACAGGCAAACTGGTCCCATGAACACATGGATTTACAGCCACGAATACTTACGACCCAGCCTGATTCGTCAACTATATGCCGGTCCCAAGCCCAGGTAAATTGGGGAAAGGGGGGGAGGGGGTCGGAGAAAGCGATGATGAGCTACCCTGTAAAAATTTCACCAGAAACACTGTGGCAAGAATAATTGCCTACAAACTTACCAAGAGTCGGACATGACTGAAGGGTTAAATGATCATCATTACTATCTAAAACAACGTATTCGCAAACCAATTAAAAATTCGAATGTAGTTTTTTTTTTAAAGAATCTACAAGACATTTATAATAAACAGGAAGAAATAAATAAGTGCATATAATCAACACTGAAATTCAGTAAACATGGTAACCTATAAGACATTATATCGCTTCACCTCTATTTCTCAAATTCAAGATGCGGTTTCTCTGAAATCAGCCATAAAAATGCTTCAAGAAGTAAAGAAATTATAGCAATCATAATTACCATAATGGCATTAATTTATACTTTCTTTATGGCGATGATTATTGATCATTAGCATAAATGTAGATAAATCAAAGGGATAAACTTGAAGCATTTTCTCGGGATATTATATTCAACAGGTGACTATTTCAGGATTCCAGGGACAAAGCAGTGAAGTATAAATTAAGCTGAAGATGTTAAAATAAATAATTATTATTACTTAGTAATATACTATTAGTCTATATTATTATTGCACATTATAACAATTTATTATATTAATATATTTTGATAATAATAACAAATAATGTTATTATTAATGAAATTATATTTTCTTTTATATTGTAAAACCTGTACAAAGATATTAAAAACAGCTAGTTTCGTAAATAATGTCACTTTTTTGTACTTTTATCATCATCATCATCTCAAAACATTATATTAATATACCGATTGTTTTCATGAATTTTTGTACAGATTCCTTAATGTGATCAGGTGTTTTGCTGAGGTCTCATCTTCGTCGCGGATTACATATATAAGAAGTCTTAAATCTATTGTGAAACATTATCGAGTTATTTAAAATTCAAGACCTGGTTTTTCAGACAGATATTACTAATGATTCGTTCTCTGAATGATTTATTATTTATTTATTTTAGTTTTTCTGTGCAGTTTGATTTATATAGGTTAAAGTCTATTTCTTCCGTTTTTACTTTTTTGTGAGCTGCTATTTCATTATCCTTCAATCCTACGTGAGTTGGTATCTATTGAAATATGATAGTACTGTCCTTTAATGCAAATTATTTTATTCATATTATTATTATTATGATTCCTCTTATGCAGATTATTAGTATTATTATTCTCTTCACGCAGTATATTCATATTATTAATTTCCTTATGTAGATTATTGTTCCTTATGCAGATAACTGATAATTATAACTATATCATCAAGAGTTTTCTTTGAACTTGTATAATAGTTCTTTACTAGTTGAAGGGATGCCACGAAGTCCCTAAAATTATAATTTTCTCTGACATAAGTTTAAGTTTAATAGCGCTCAAACGATCTCTAAATTTTTTGTGTTCATCAATAGTTAATGTTGATTTTATTGTTAATATTAATTTATAATATATATCAATTTAGTTAATATTAATAGTTAATATTGATATTTTGATATTGATTTGACATAATATTAATATCAATATAATATATTATCAATAATACCGAATATTGATATTAGGTTAATATTGAGTTTAGCCATGTTTACGGTATTTTATTCTCATAAATTGCGTGAAACCACCATTCTGATTATGGGAGGCCTGAAATGTCTCCAAAAGGTTCGTTTGATCTCTTAGCATTTCAAGACCCCACCCATGGTAACGTATGATAGGTCTACAACATTGATTTACTTTTAAAAAAGGCTATAATATATGCAATGTAGACTTTTTTTTTAATTCTATTCAGCGGTTTCCATTAATAACTTACTAGTTGTTGTGTTAACTTTTTTTTCGATAAAGTTGGTGAGGTTTACTTGCCATCTTACTTGCAGAGGGAGATCAGCTTCAAATTCTTGAGTAGTGTTTCTTAAGTAATAAATTATTCTTGCTACACGCTTTTGAATCTTAACTTGGTTTATCTTCTCATTATGATCCCACACAGTAGCGCATCCAGGATTCAATCTTGGGGGGGGGGGGGGTTGAGCAGACGATTTGAGAATACACACTACGCATCGCATACGACCTATGACTGAGCATCTGCAATGATCGCTAATGCATGAATAGTATAGAAATAGAAGACACGACACAACATAAATTTTTTAAAAATGAATTTTAATTAGAAAAAGATTTTTGGAAAATTTTTTAGTTTTTTTTTTCTTTTTCTTTGAGGGGCAGGGCCTCTTGGTGCGCCACTGATCCCACATATAAATGCATATTCAAAAATGGGTCTAATTATTGAGATGTGTGTTTTTTTAAGCTCTTTGTATGTTCTTCAATCATTACCTCAAATCCTCTTCAGTATATTTAGTCGTCTTTTTCCTCTAAAGTAGAGTTCCCATTCGTCCCGTTTTTCCCGGGACAGTTCCGTTTGTTATAAAAATCCGCGTTAATTCCAAAAGTCCCGCTTTTTTAAGTATCCTTCAGGAAAAAATGGATAAACGGATTTTATGTTGTTTTTAGTACCAATTTCTATTATAATATTGATATTAATAAATTTGATTTATTTATTATTTATAATAATAATCATTAGTATTATAAATAATATAACTAACTAATAATAACTAATAGCAATGCTCTTTTTTTCCATGCTTCTGTTACAGTATCTTACTTGATCAATACTTTGCACGTTATAATTTTTATCGTTTTTTACCCCTATAATGCCGAAACGTAAGCGCAGTATTAATGATAATATTAGAAGAGCATTTCCTTTCATTAAAGGTGTAGATGAAAATGTGGAATGTACTTTATGTAACTGTAAATTTTGCGTTTCGCATGGTGGTCGGTCAGACGTAGTCAACCACGTGAAAACGAAAAAACATAAAGCTGCTGTTCGAAGTAAGGCTTCCAACTGGGGTATAAGTAATTTTTTAATTGTGAAAACCAAGAGTGAAAGGGAAAAAGAGTTATCACTGGCAGCGCAGGAAGCAACCTTCGCGTATCACACAGCGGTGCATAACCACAACTTTAACTCCATGGACTGCACAAAAACCATCGTGAAAAAAATTTTCGACAATAAATTCAGGTGTTCGCAAACTAAGTGCAAGGCAATAATAACCAATGCTATTGCGCCATTAACGACAAAGCAGATTGAGGAAGAGCTAAAAGAAGTTCGTTTTATATCAGTACTAATCGATTCATCAAACCACTTTGACACGAAATTAGTACCTCTGGTCATTAGATACCATCATCCAGAAAAAGGTGCGAAGGTGAATGTGTTGGAGTTAATTAATTTAGGTGGTGAAACTTCAGAACTTTTATTTTCTTATGTGTTGGAAGTGTTACAGAAATTTGGATTCCTGAAAAAGGTTATTGCTATATTAGCAGATAATACAAATACAAACTTTGGTGGAAAGAAGAGAAAGGAAGAGAATAATCTGTAATTCAAAATGCAAGAAAAAACTGTGAACAATTTAATTGGAATTGGTTGCCCTGCACATGTGATACATAATGCTGCACAGACTGCTTCAGATTTCTTACCTATCGATTTTCAGTTAATAATTAACAAGATTTACCAACATTTCCACATATATTGTGTACGAGTTGAGGAACTTAAATCATTTTGTGAATTCACAAACACAGAGTATAAAACTGTTTTGGGTAGAAGCCAAGACAAGATGGCTCTCTTTTGCCTGCAATCCAGAGGGTTATTGACATGTTCCCTTCACTGAAGTCATATTTTCTTTCTATTGACAAATCTCCTATCAGTCTCAAAAATTTCTTTGAAAATCCACTTTCAATTACACTCCTGCATTTCCTTGCCAGCCAGCCAGTTAAAAATCTTTTATGATACCATTAAATGTATTGAAAAGCAAGATATAACAGTAATTGAAGTGAAGGATGAAACAAACTGGTGGAAAGGTTAAATTGTAGGAGGGCAGAAAAGTTTCTTACAACTACTGTGAGAAAACAGTTGCAAGAATTAGAAAAAGAAGGACACACAACAGTAGAGAAGTTTGAAAGCTATGCTGTAGATTTCTACTGCACCTTATTGAATATATTCAGGAGTGATGTACACCATTTCTCACACCTCTTCACTCCATGGATTGGATTAATTTGAAGAGAAAGGATCCTGTGACTTCGAAGAACATAGAAGAAAGCTACATATTCATGTAGACAGTGTCACCAAGTTTTACTGTGAATGAAGAGGACTTATTTGATGAGTTTTTATGTGTGAAAAAATATTGTGAAAACGAATTTGAAGTGTGGAGTGAACAGAAGGATCAAAGCGTCGGTGATAAATGGTGTGAAATGTTTGCTCATTTTACAAAGCAGAGTATAAATTCTGGGTATTAAATGCCTAGTTAGTTTTTGTTTAGCACTGCCAGGAACTAATGCAGCTGTTGAACGTGTTTTTTCATTAATAAATGCGCTCTGGACAGATGGAAAAAAAACAGACTTAAAATTGAGACAGTAAAAGCTTTAATCATTGTAAAGACATATTTTAAGAATTTCTCTTGTGCTGAGAAAGAAAAAAAAAAAAATTCTTGAACAGGTCCATAAATCTGATAAATATTTTTCTAATTAAATATGTCTGTGATTAATAATCCTTTTTTAAAGTAGATTTAGTGTTAATGTATTTTATAGCGGTATTTAATTTAAAGTGCAACATATATAATAATTTTATTTTTGGTTTTCTTAATTTTTAACATGTCCCGTTTTTTTACTAAATGTCCCGGATTTTTTAAGTAAAAAATTTCAGAATTTTTTACTTAAAAATTTTAGTAAAACATTATGGGAACCCTACTCTAAGGGCATGTGTGTGTGTGTGTGTGTGTGTGTGGCCTGTAATTAACTTAAATATTTACTTATTTATTCATATTTTGTAAATGAATTTCAAGACGCATCAAAACCTTCGTGATGCCGCTGTAGTAATCTTATGTTACACAAGCTAAAAAGTGTGTAAACACGCAGACAAGGGCTATAAAAAAAACAGCAAAAAGAAAAATAGGCAAAAGCATATTAATCGATAAGAGAGTAAATGTCTTGTGAAATGGCACAAAATAAACAGTGTTTCTTCTAAAGAAAATTTTCTAATTCAAATTTCAAAGAGATGCGTTGTTAGAAGATGAAAGGAAACCAGAAGTAGCAAGAAAGTAACCAAAGCAAGGAAAGAATTTAGTACTAAAAATTTCCAGCTATTACTTAAGGCAGGAGTGTCACACGCAGATTAAAGAAGTAGGATTTTAAGATTTGCTTGGTAGACAATTTTCATCAAGGTTACAGAATCTTGAGACTTTTACACGGCACATAGCGTGATGAAAATAAGTATTTTTATTATTTTCTTTCCTTATTTCGCAGTAGGAGCTCGACACTAAACTGCCGAGACTCTCTTGGTGACGATAGGGGATTAAGGTAAAGCAGAAGCTGTCTGCTCTTCGTGAAGACTTAGATACTTTCTACAGACTTGGGAAAGCATCGTCAACAGCAACT
Source organism: Typopeltis vanoorti (assembly GCF_054136105.1). Classification (NCBI taxonomy): domain Eukaryota; kingdom Metazoa; phylum Arthropoda; class Arachnida; order Uropygi; family Thelyphonidae; genus Typopeltis; species Typopeltis vanoorti. The sequence continues at coordinate 42,937,019 of NC_143552.1, forward strand.
AGGCTTTAAAATTAGGCTATGAATTTCTCTCACACAACGTGAAGCGCACATTCAAAAGTCAATTTCATGTGGTACATTCCTTTAGCAGTATAAGTACATGTGAGCCAAAGATGAACGCTATTATGTAAGGAGAATCCCATATATTCAAAAACGAAGCTCACTGTACCTCAACAGTCATGACTGATTGCATTACCTTCATCTTAAGCCTAGACATAGTGTAGAAAATTGATATTATTGTTGAAGAAGACTTTTTCTACATGAATTGAGGAAACCAATGCCAAGTCTGTGGAGAACCAACTCATTTTCTCAATGGGTACAATTCTCAAATTTTTTAAGAAACATATTAATAAATTGTTCTTTTTTTCCTTAATCACTTTCCAACACACACAGAGCTGTTGTGTTATACGTTATGTGATCTTTCATGTATGAACATCATTATAAAAAAAAATAATAACTATATTGTATTATAATCTCTCAATATCCTAAGTCAATTAGTCAATTAATCCTACAAAATAATAATAATAATAAATTAGAGATATATGTGTGGTTTTTATTTTGTTTAAGGAAATAAATCCCATAAACGACAGGGTAACAGACCTCTCATAGGTTACTGTGGATGGGCTAAGGGAATTATTTAATCCAGGAATCCTACTAATGAAACCAAACATGTAAACATTTTTCTAAACATTTCATGCCTCTAATAGTCAGTGTGGTGGTGGTCTCACACATAACAATGACATTCGCTTATTTATCATTTGAACATACTCACAAATATCTATGTCTACGGTGGGATTTGATTCTTCAACCTCTAGCTGGAGAACAGATATGCAGTTTTCTCTTTGCCATATATTCGAAAAGTTTATATTTAGTTTTATATTATTAAAAATATGCATATTCATAGTTAATGCTCATGTCAAAAATATTAATTTTACATTGCTATAGAAGTAAGGTGTGAAATTTAGGGAATATTTTAGAGGAGGGGTGTAAGGTATACATTTTAGGTATATAATTTACTATAGATATCACGTTTTTTTTTCTGCATCAAAAAATGGACAATCAAGACTTAGAATATATTGGATTAAAAATGTTAAATGCTAGAATAAACAAGGAATAGACAATTAATTATTTACAAGCAGTGTGTCATATAAAGTAACAAGACTTTTTAAAATATATATCCAGAAACTTCACGAGGTTGGTCCTGTAAACTTGAGCTTTAAATTAATTGGTATTGGTTATTGATTACAGAATCCTCGCTGGTCTTTAGCGTGTGTTACCAGCGGAACGCTGCTAACTCAGAATAACTGGTTAAAAACGATCCGACTCATTTTGTGAAAAGTGGCACTGCAGATACGTTTTTCTGCAGCTGTGGAAAACGATCATAAGAACTCATTTAAGAAAAAATAATGACAGCACTCTAATAAAATCAGCAAAATATCTCTATACTGAATATCATTCCATTTACCGTGTATTAAAATATAGCCTAAATGGGACGTACTTCCCCAGTATATTGTTTGAAGGTCGGTTCCCGTATACTGAGTAGAATTCAGTGCCAGAAATGAATGTACTCGAATTTTTCTTGACAGGAGAGTTACAAATGCGAGCAATAAATGCTAATTATACAAATTAAGTCAATAATCAAGGAAGGAAATGACAGATAATAACAGAAAAAATTTCCTAATTGCATTCTTTGTAATGACGTCATCATTATCATAATCATTGAACTTGAGATGTGTGCGTAGGTGGTTTTCACAGAAATGGTAGCCAGTCATACAGGTTTTCCGGTGAATGGGTTTTTATTGACATTTGGTATCTGAAATCTTTAGCCATTACAATTTTAATTTCAATCTGGCCATTTGCGGGGATAAAGAGGTTTGTAGCTGTTCTGTTCTGAGCCATACGATGAAGAGGTCATCTACGTAGCGAAACCAAATTTTTAGTTTGTATATAATAACTATCCAGAAGTAGTTTCTAAGCGACTCTATGAACAGGTCGGTTAAAAGCGGAGACAGTGATAAGCCCATAGCCAGGCCTTCTTTCTCTTCGAGTATTTGTTTAAGAAATGGATAAATGTATAATTGATGCAGTGTTGCTTTCTAGTAGGTCAGATGGTTCTAATAATACACATATCATAGGTTTAATCGATTAAGTATATGGTATTGTCACATAGAAATAAGTCTGTCTATATGAGAGACCACTAGTGGTGCGAGATATTTGAAGAAATAACAAATACGCTGACATAAAATTAACAAATTTTGACTTATATTTGTATGTAAACAAATATAAAAGTTATAGAGATATTTATCTTGTCAGTAAGAAGACACTTCAGCGTTCCCACCGATTGAAGCAAACATTGGTGTTTAGATTTAGTGATCTTAAATATGAATATTTCTGTATTTCATATAAAACGAGAAAATGTGTCGATATAATATGCAATAACTTTGCTCTGGATGGGTGGAATTTAATAAAATTTGGAAAAACCGTTTCTGGTTTCGATTTAAATTAAAGTCAAAACAATTAAGCCTCTATACCCAGTGTATTATGTTTGTTAGTTGTATGCATTCTTCTGACAAGTTTGTGGAATGAAAAATTCTATCAGTTCATATGAGAACAACTAACTTCACCTCCAGTTTCGTAAACCATCGGTGTAATTAAAAAAAATTCTCATTTCCCATTTTTCTCTTGGGTGTTAGGCACAATGGCCTGTCACGGCAAAGTAACCTGGCTTCTTTGAAACCTGATTAATACTTTAATATGACTGTTAATCTTATATACATAGTGCATTAAGGACGTCAATTGCTTGTGTGCTCTTTTGACTTTTAAATAAATGAAATATATATATATATATATATTTATTTATTTATTTAAAACATTCAGTTGGTGGTGGCCCTCCATATTCAGCAGTCTTCTGGCATCAGCAGTTCGTACAGTAACTAGAAAAGAACAAACTGTGAGACTCTATAACTCATTGAAAAGAGTAACAGCTATATGTTTTTCAAAACAAGTAACATTTCAGAAGTAGGAACAGTAATACGAGTAATCTATCATATATTAATTTTATCGTTTCGAATAGCTTGTAGGAAGTTGTTGACGTTGTAAAGGTTCGATGTGCTGCAAGACCACGTGGGTGATTTTCAAACGTCATGTAGGATGAGATTCTGTTTTATGTTCAGACTGGCGTGCGAACTAACAATTTCGTTATGATTCCTTGAAGCAACGAGATAGGAAGTCATTTTCGAGATAAGGTCAAAACCGAGTTACCAGTCCTTTTCATTGTTTTCTGCGGAGACATGAGCAGGGAGATATGACTTATCTCTTCGACTTTAAAGCAACGTTGCTAGGCTGTTCACGCATTCCAGAATTTCGTAGCCTCTCCCATTCTGATCTATGTAAGCTTTGCCAGAAGAAGAGTAAATATTCTTCTGAAAAGGATACTATATTTAGGAAATCGTAAAAGACAAGTTTTTGAACCTGGTTTATTGGAGGCTCTAATATTCCACAAAACAGAACATGCCAGATGAACACATGCAATTTACAGACATAATATACTTCCCTCATAGTCTTAGTTGTTTACGGCCATAATTTGTATCGCAAGACTTGTCTTGCGGTACAAAAGCTGTTTTTAAATAACACCTAAGTGTGGTAGAGGAGATTTTTTTTTTTGTATAATAATTTATCTCTTCGGATGATTATTAAGAGGTTACAGAAAAAGGCAAGCTCTTGTTCTTTATTATCATCGTATTCTCCTAAATTTTTATATCATTTTCGCACATAAGAGATTGCAGAACCTCAAACAAATGAATGTCATGCGTAGGCCATGATGTTGAGTTAGAGGTCGTTCCAAGGGAGAACAGAGGTAAATGGAATGAAATATGAGTAGTAGAGTCGGTGGTTGATCAGTAGATGGGCGCTGGGCAGCTGCTGCTTGTGTTACTGTAAGTTTAGTAAACACTGGGAGAATGATAGTTGTCGGTTCCGCACAGAGCCCATGGAGGTATCGAAAATACACAATACGGAAATACGAATAGCTTGATATTTATTTTAGTGTGGTAATAATGCTGAACCTTTTTCTAGGTGGTGAAAAGAGCTAGTAGCATGACGATAACGACCCATATGAGAGGGTTTTCTATAAACTTCAAGTGATATGCCACTACTTATTCATTAACGTATCTACAAAAGAGGAGCTAGTTATTCATACTATTTCAATAGTAAGTGTGATTTTGTAGTGAAGAATATCAAGAAAATTCAAGCTGTTCAGATCGTTCATGCTATACTGTCACGCAGTAAAACTATCGCCTATATAACATTGGGTCTAAAAACAGCTTCTGATAAGGCTGCTTCTTCAAATTTCTTGTACAAGTTTACAACTGGTGGTCACGGAGACTGATAGTGTGTATCCTTTTGTTATAATTTCTTCAAAATGTACGTTTTAATTTGTAAAATATCGTGCAAAGTCATTTCACATATGGTAATTGAATGCCAAAATTAGGCAAAACAAAATTATATCTAAAATACATATACTAAAAAAAATGACTTTAGGTGTTATAACGAATGGCAGTATACAAGAATGCCATTACAAAATAATACCATCATACCATCATATAATGATCTACAATCACCTCCTGACTTGTCGCAATGTTCAATGTGTTTACTATTAATTTATTTCTTTTCTAGTATTGGATATGACGAATATCTTATAAAACAATAACCGAAATGGTAAGTTCCATTTCCAAACATATCGGGAGCCTAAAGTATTCTTTTTACAGCAGTCAGAAGCTTTATTGGTAAATTAATTTAAAAAAAAAATTAAAGCCATTATTATTTTGACGCGTCTTTTGATACAGTCCCCCGTCTCCCATATCTAAAGCCTACAGGGCTGAATTCAGTTATAAGCTTGCTAATTTTATTCTAAGTAAAAAAGGGAGTCTGATTTTTATTGCACGCCTATCTCCATATTAACTTTGCTACTGTGAACATGCAATCAATAGAATGAATTTCTCCTACTTATGACGATATTCACTCCACTGATTAAATTTCCGCACTACAAAAACTTATGTAGCATAACGGGTAAAAATAGCTAAATGATTGCCAATTCCTAATGCACTAGGCAGTGCGATCAATAATTTGCTAGGTACGCAAATGAACAATATTACTTTCTAAATTTATTCTGTAAGAACATCATACTAACTTAATATGCTATCTAAAATCAACTAGATAGGATAAGCGAAAAGCAAATTGAATGGAACCCAATATAAATATAAATTGAACGAGGAAAGTTGTATATTTACTTCTGTCTTGCTTTACTTCTAATTTGTAAAAAAAAAAAAATATTGCTGTAATGTGTTTAGTTTATTCTCTGACATTTATTTTCTTATGAAGATATCTCATACTATGAATAACAGTAAATTTCAAACTATAAATAAATATAATTATGTAAAATTTAAATAATAATTTTGTAAAATATTAAAAACGGAACAATTACTTACCTCAATATTATTTACTAATGTAAAATTTTCATCAACGTTTCATGCCACGTTCAGCAGAAATTAAAACTGTAATAGGTGTTATAGGCAACTAAAAGAGAATAAAGAATCTTCTGACTTAGTAATACAGATGAGTTCCATACTCTGAAGCACACATATCTTCGTTTGGAGGTTGCTTTTTTCTTTCTTTTTTTTCCTTTTTTTTATATATATATATTTTTATGTTCTACTTGATTGTAACCATTACAGTTTCAGTTTGCATCGATGATAGCCATGAATATGAGAGAGTAAACATATAGAATTTTGAAATCATGTTTCCATTACAGCCATTGGTCAGAGAACATTATATGTCACACGTGTATACACCTATAAAGAGTACAAGTAATTTCTGGATTACATCAGAAAACGCCTATACCGCACTGTTGAAATTACAGTATGTCTGCAAACAGACGCACAAAGCATATTTAATTTAAAAATAATAAATAATAATTACACACACACACACACACACACACACACACACACACACACACACACACACACACACACACACACACACACACACACACACAGAGACAGACTCGTGTAAAACTGTAAATTCAAAATCTCAATTAATGGTTAAATCACGAACTTTTAAGGCACAACAGCAATTAATTAATATTATTTAGAATTATTTAATTATTTATTTTTTTATTTATTATTTTTTATTATTATTGTTTTATCATCATCATCATCATCATCATCATCATCATCATCAAATTCCTGCCATGTACCCTCAAGGGGTGTACAGGATATGACAGTACTACATGAAAAAATTACATCATTACTAACTTCCTATCTACAATTTTCCTCCAATCATTTTTTATTTTGGTTTAACCAATAAGAATACAATTTGGTCGGCTAAATCCCAAATTGCCAGCCCATCCTCGTTCGTTCAGTATCAAAGTAGATACCCAACAGGGTGCACCACGAGAAGGTGAGGATTGGACATTAGGTCAGAAGCCCTGGTCGTTTCTCCGCATTCCTTTAAAGGCTATGTGGAGGTCTCCTCTCAGTTATACAGCTTTGACCCTTAAGCACCCCTTATTGTTTTATTATTATTTTATTTATTATTATTTATTATTTAATATTAATTAGAATTAATATTATAATTCCATAATTTCTATAATTCTAAAACCATACATTAATTATAGAAATACACATTGGTTTCGTGGAAAATATCTGAAGTTTTTTTTTCCTTATTTTCAGATTCTTTACACTCATTATAAGGAAATTGAATGTAAAAATAGTAAAAAAAAAAAAAAAAATCCCCCAAAAAAATGGCCTGTTTTCGAGCCTTAAAGACTGGATAACACATGGAGTAAAATACAGTAATACGGTTCTATACGGTTGTAATCCTCAGGATTTCTCAAGTCCACACACACACACACACACACACACACACGCACGCACGGTTTTAACTTAACTTCTGCCGTATTAGATTTAAATATTCACTTTGGAAGCTTAAGGAAATATACCATCTAGATAACACTGTGACAAAAATATTTCATTTACGAGGGGGGGGGGGATCTGGAAAGTTCTGATACCTAGAACAAAAATTAATTAATTTTGTCTTCTTATATATCCTACAAGAAAAGATATTTTAGAAGAACGTTTTTATATGAAAAAGCATTTTGTTCTAGGTGTTTATTAGAACTTTCCAGACCCCCACCCTCGTATTACAAATCAAACAGAGAGCAACAAATTAAATTTCCGTTTTGCGTTGAAGTGGCAATCCTCCGTAGTTCAGTCTGCATTGACGATGGCTTTAGCCAGAAAGGCCTGGGTTCGAATCCCGTTCGAGATGCGAAGAACCTTTATAAGAACTTTTCATCTAAAAGCGAGGAAGGATTTCCCCTTCCATAATCAAATTTTTCATCCCTCAAGGATGAAAATGAGGTCAATGTGTTATCTGGCAGATAAACCGGCCAGATAACACATTGACCTCATAGCCTTACTTGCTTTGGTTGTAATTAAATTTTATTCTAAATAACAACCTTGAAACGAAACTAGGTGAATAAGATTAATTTCAGTGCTGAATACGAATAAGAATATGAACTTAAAATTCATTTAACGATTCCAAGAAACCTTCCAGTTTCTTGGGATCAAAACTGCATGATGAAATACACATTGATATTTCACTATGTAATTCAATTTATGCATTTCATATGAACCTATAGAATGCCATATATAGGTGTACATGCTAAGTTACAATTTAAATAAGTCTTCCTCGGAAGGGAGGGGGGGGGGGCGTTAACTATAGAAATGCGTCCTATTGTAAGAGCAGTAAAGTAGCGAAAAGTCGGAGCCGTGCAAATAATATACTGGGCACCATTCGAGTATAGATATATGTAGTTCTGGAAAATATTTAATATTTTTTGTTATTGCCTAATTTAACAGAGTACTTTATTTATTTATATTAAAAAGTATCAATGCACCGTGTTTTAAGTACGTTTTACATTCTGTATAAAGAATGTTGGTTGTAATCATACAATTAATTATGCTTCAGTTATGTAATGAAAATGTTTTAATCCTAAATCGATCCCATTTCAAAACGGGTTTGTTTCATTAATATCTAATTTTGAACTTAGCAATAACCTACCTAACATGACTTTTGAGAGCTTGGAAATTTAAAATTATTATTATTATTATTATAGCGTATGATGATATATCGGCCGTAAGGCCCCGTTTACGGGGAAGTACGGCACCATCTCAACCCCCCCCCCAAATTTTATCGGGGCTCTGGATCCGCATAGCTGACAAATCAGGCCTATGGCTGTGCTTAAGTATTCCTGACTGTAATCGGTGTGTGTGTGTGTGTTCACGGGACCGGTTTGCCTGCTTGCAGAAGAAAAAGAAAACTCCAGATAAACTGGGGAGAAAGACCCCTTCTGTCCACGCCCAAGACCTGCTAACTTGGCTGTGTGTGAGAAAGATCCTTAAGCTCCTCACGTCGGCGACGAGAATCGAACCCAAGTCACTCCTTTCCCAGGCATATGGTTGCGAAGCACGGAGACGGAAATTTAAAATAAAAAACAATAAATTTAAAAGAACCAGTTATTTAATAAAGAAGGAAGCTTATTCATGTTATTTCTTTATTTGTTTTCTTTCGTAGAAAACGAAACCTGTGAAACATAATGCGTGGTACTGAAACAAATTTGTTGCAGTAATGCCTTTTTTGTCCCTTGTTTTCCAAATTTTGGAGATCATCGCCCCTCCCCGACTACCGCATTGCGACTCTTCTCTTAAGTCACTGGCTCAGAGTGATTATCAGTCATGGTCATTTCTAACTCTTGTTTTCTGCCATCAGCTATCGGAAACGGTAAAGTTGGCCAGAAGTGTCAAGCACCAGAGACAAATTCTTTATCACGATATCTTGCATGCGAGGATAGAGCCTGTAATTCGGTCGCGAGGTCGTTCGGCGTTTGTCCTTCGGACGGAATGACTATGTTCGAATCCCATCGATGATGTCAGCGAGGGACCTTCACTTTCATCTTTCTTATATAGAGGAAGCAACGCTTTCCCACCGAAACTCAGGTTTTTTAATCCTGCATAAATTATGATGATGAATGTAATTGGTCGTACCAGTATACGTAACTTGGTTTGAAAACAATCATGCCATTTACCTTATTATTTTGGCAGTGACAATTTTTGTTTGTATGTGCGTGTTCATGCAATAGGTTTTTTTTTTTACTTTTTTTTTTCGAATTTAATTCTTGATTATATTTTTAATTATTGACAATTTAATTACTTTAATTTTTAAATAAAATGTAATGGAATGTGTCATTAGAAGTAAGATCAAGTCTGGTTAAACTTGTGTCATGCAGGTTAAACAAACATCAGTTGAAGTTGAAAATAAACAACCTGAAATTAAAACTGTGCATTGTAGAAATATCACCAAAGCAAAGAAACTTAATATTTTGTACATTTTAGGAATTTCGTTACAAATCTGATGTTCCATTTTGTTTTCAATGTATTTCAATGTTATTTTTATTGAAAATAACAGTGTCTTCAACAGTGAAAACTACATACGGCAGGTTATATATATATATATATATATATATATATATATATATATATATATATATATATATATATATATATAAAAATCCGGTTAGAATAACGGGATGACATCCAAATCAAATTGTCCTATGAGTAAAAATATAAAAAAAAAATTAAAAAAACAGTGAGACTCATTAATTATGCTTTAAGGCTGCAAGCGGACAAAAAAAGAAAAAAAAAAGGAAGGACTCATAGGACAAATCAAATTGTCCTATGAGTAAAAATATAAAAAAAAAATTTTTTAAAAACAGTGAGACTCATTAATTATGCTTTAAGGCTGCAAGCGGACAAAAAAAGAAAAAAAAAAGGAAGAAGCTTTCCTTTACATCATTCAATAATGAGACACTTATCAAAGTTCCTCAGGTTTGAAGTGGGATATACAATTGTTTGCTAACGATGTAAAGCTGGGAAGAGCGATACGAAATGACACTGACATATCACTTCATGATGACTTGAACCAACTGCTACAGTGAGCTTATGAAAGAATGGATACCAGTTTAATGTTGTGAAGCGTAATGTTTCGTTTTTTTATGATATACATAATGTTTTTTTATGATATACACTCTACAACTTTTCAGTTGTAGAGTTTATATCGATAATACTGGTAGTATTGTTCTTCTAGGAATTGAGTAGGCTAAATAGTGGCTATGGAATTGAAGTTAAAGGGGGTATTGCGTTTGTCCTTCGGGAGGACAAACGTTCGAATCTCGAATACATCCCTCTGCACGATCGCACTTCGACCACTGTATGCAGATTGCTTGCCTGAGTTTCAAGGAGATGCGAAATAATAGAGAAAGTGTGGAGAGAAGCATAACTAAGATGATATAAAAATTATGAAATACTGAATAAGAGGAGTACGGATTGTGGATTTAGGCCAACAGGCTAAAAAGAGGAAAAATGATAGAGACATAAGTTAGGGAAATTGTTTTACAGAATAAATACAAGAGGAGGAGGATATTTCAATATCTGGTAAGGAAGGAAAGAACGAGGGATAATCCTTGAAAGTTGAATGAGTGTAATTAGCAAAGGAGTGAGGATTAGATATATACAGATTTTTCTCATAACGAGTAGCGTGTTTATGACATTATAGGGAATAGAATGGATTGTTCAAGATGAGTCTTAAAGTAATATGCACCTAGATTATTATTTACCTTTTGTAAATAAATAAATAAAAATCCCTAAATGACATAAAAAATTACCTTTCTGTCCACTAGCACATGCATACAAATTGGATATCATTGGATACAAATTGGATAAATTGGACATAAAAACTAGAACAAACATGACTGCTTAGCTTCAAAATAACATGAACTCGAGCTTACTTTCACTGGCTATTTAAATGACGTCACTACATGATTATCACAGTTATGAGAAAGAAAGCAAAATAACAAGAATAGACATCCCAAAGAAAATGCATACTTTAAATAATTATCTTCTTCTTCTTCTTCTTCTGCAGCTTCTCCCACTTAAGTGGGGTCACTGTTGATAATGAGTCTCCTCCACACCTTCCTGTCTTGGGCTGTCACCACATCCAAGTTCTTCATCCTCAAGTCCTCTTCTACCAGCTCCCTCCATCTCTTCTTTGGCCGCCCACGCTTCCGCCTTCCTTGCACATCCATCTGCATGACCCTTCTTCCCACATATTCGTCCTCCCTCCTCATCACATGACCAAACCATCTCAACCTTGTCTCCTGTATTTTCGCTTCTAAGTTCATAACTTTCACTGTTCCCCTGACATAGTCAGGGGAAAAGTGAAAGTTACGAATGTGCGGTGTGACCAGATGATCCTTTCTGGTCACACCGCACATCCACCTAAGCATTCTCATCTCTGCTACCTCCATCCTGCTGATGTTATTTTTCCTCACGGCCACAGTTTCTATAGCATATGTCATAGCTGGCCTCACTACTGTCCTATAGATTTTGCCTTTCAGATTGATCAGCACCCTCTTATCGCATAACACTCTAGCCATCTCCCTCAGGTTCCTCCAACCTGCTTGTATCCTGCATCCCACTTCCTTCTCAGCTCCTGCATCTTCTTCTACAATTGTTCCTTTGCAATCTCCACCTGCTTCCTCAATCTACCATCAAGATCCTTTTCTAGGATTTTCATTGTGTGGGACATCAACTTTATTCCTCTGTAATTTTTACAGTCTTGTGCATCCCCTTTACCCTTGTAGATGGGGACAAGAGTACTCTCCCTCCATTCCTCGGGTATATTTTCCTGTTGGCAAACTTTCATGAACAGGTCCCACAGTAGGTCAATTCCCTCTTCTCCCCAGTGCCTTCCATGCCTCCACTGGAATTCTGTCGGGGCCCACCGATTTTCCATTCTTTATCCTCTTCATGGCCTCCGTCACTTCCACTCTACTGATGTTCTGCACCATCCCCTCAGAAGGCTGCCCATCTCCTCTGTGAGTCCTTACATTTTCCTCATTCAAAAGTCCCTCAAAGTATATTTTCCATCTGTTTCTTATGTCCACATCCCTCCATAATACTCTTCCTTCAGCGTCTTTGATCTGCCTCACATGTAAGATATCCTTTGCTGCTTTATTTCTACATTTCGCTAGTTGGTAAATTTTTCTCTATCCTTCCTTTGTTTCTAATTGATCATACAGATCTTGATATGCCATGGCCTTCGCCTGTGCCACAACTCTCTTGGCTTCTTGCTTTCTCTCTCTGTCCTCTTCCACTCTTGACTCATCCCACTTCTGCTTTGCCTTCCTCTTAGCTGATACTGCCACTTGTACATTATTATTCCACCATCAACCCTCCTTCTGCTCTCTAATCTTTCCAGATGTCTCACCAAGCACCTCGATTGCACAGCTCAGGATTACTTTTGAATTATGTTTCCAACAATCTTGTACACTTTCCAGTCCATCTGAAATCCTCTCTAACACCCTCTCCCTAAAACGATTCCTCACACTCTCCTCTTTTAAGCGACACCACTTAATTGTCTTCATCCCATGGCATCCAGAGGTTCTTATCTTCGATCTTATTTTAATGATAATTATTTACTTTAAATAATTATCACTGCATACAAATAAATTTTGTAATATCACCATATATATATATATATATATTAATTTTACATATATATATTTTTTTTTTTTCCCTTAGATTTTCCCGGAAGATTTTTCCTTCGACTACAAAATGCCTAGTTCAGGTCGTATGTGTGTAAACAGTATTCCTTACTTATTTTAATACTCTGTATATTCATTAATTAATGGTATCATTTTTACTTCTTAAAAAAAATTTTAAAAATATAAAAAAAATTTATATTTTTTAAAAAATATAAAAAACTTTTTAAAAAATATACATTTCATTCTGAATTCATTAAAGTGTTAAATTTACTTTTGCTAAGTTCAAGACAGTGACTCATTATTAAACCGATCAGAAGAAGAATCGCAAGGCCATGTATGACTACATGTGTCATCCATGACTTTTTTTTGTATCCGCGTTTGTCTCTCTCAGATAAGTAAAAAGATGGATTAATGAATACATCAGACAGGAATCGTCCAAAAGAGAATGATGACAACATGGAGATAGACACATCTGGCAGTAACTACCAGAAAATCCTAGGCACTGCAGATCAGCGAAAACATTTACGTATTTTGTATCATTTTCTACTGAACATCAATGTTTTTCTTATTCGAATATTATAGATGTCTGTCACTGATTAATTTATGCGAGGCGAGTATTATAGGAAGGAAAATTGTATAAAAACAGTTTTGCTTTAAAACATTTCATCCCTCACACCACAATGGCAATATCTCGCTTTTCTAATTTGAAATCTTGTGTCCATCGCAATTTGACTATCGACATTATTCCTCGCTGATCATCATTATCATATATGCTTATTAAAAGTTCTTATACCTGGTCAAAATAATTTATATCCTGTGCGCAATTTCACCGCATGGTAAAGGGAGGGGAGGAGGGCTCATCGATCTGGACAGTCAAAGGAATTTTTCTGTGGATTCGACTCTTTAAGAAAAGGTCTCCCACATTTCGCTGATAATAAAAAAGCAAAAAGATATTTGGTTGCTTGCTTGTTTGTGGTTTTATTATCTATGTAAAAATTTCATGCAATGTTATGATTTTAGATTTGGTTTCCCTTTCACAAAAATTATTGCTTACACGTTTTTCCTTTTATGAGTCATCATTAAAGATTATCATAGCAAAATAAATAAATAAAATAAATACATCGGTTGAATCAAAAAATAAAAAATATTTGCATGTTTTTAACAAAGAACACGATGAAAATATGTTCATTTGATAGAATGACCTCTCTGCACAAAGTCTGGAATGGAAGAAAAGGGGCAGCAGGACCAAAAATATAGATAAATATTATACGAGATTTCATTCAGCTTTAGAGTTAGCATATCATACCTCAGAACGATTGATGCCGCTACACTGGTATGCTATACTTAAATAACTGATTAATTTCTTATATATTCTATCTGTGGGCATACCAAATTCTTTAAACATACCGTATTCGATCTATTTTTGAACTTTCTAAAGTATTTTAATAAATTCGATTTCTTTACATCGAAAGAACAAGTCATATTTTACTCCGTGTTTTCCCACTGACAGGATAATGGTTCTCATTATGATAACAGCTTTGCCATTAAAGCCATTAACTACAACCCAGATGCATTATACTTTTAAACTGACTTTTCTTGTAAATCTTAATTTCCTCGCTATTGCATGCATTTCTCTCTCTCTCTCTCTCTCTCTCTCTCTCTCTCTCTCTCTCTCTCACACACACACACACACACACTTCATCACAATTTCTTTTCTTCGTTCGTCTCCGTCCTCAGAAAACCAAAACGAAAAATTCAGCCACAAACTTTAGCAATCCGTTAAAATGATAAATCGTTATGTGGTCGTTGTTATGGTAACCTACAAGCAACAAAGGCGCTATAGAGTGGAAAGAGTAATGATAAGGACAATTATTGAAGTACAGAAGAAGAAAAGTCGAAACGAAGCAAAACGGTTTATGGGGAACAAAACAATAATTTTCACTGCTCCTTCTTTCCATGTTCGCCTACATTTTAGACAGAAATGATAGAAATTAGACTTTCAATTACATTCTCTCTCTCTCTCTCTCTACGCTTTTATATTGATTGATTAAAGAACTTGACTCCTATGATGTAATCGTTAACTGCGCACCTCTCAATGTGAAAGACTTAGATTCAAATCTTGTCCTTGACGATATTTAAATCGGGATCTTTCCTCCGTCCCTTGACATAAACATTGCTGAACTCGGGTTAGTTAATGTATGGAACATGAGTGATAGCAAATGTGATTAGTGTGTGTGTGTGTGTGTGTGTGTGTGTGTGTGTGTGTGTGTGTGTGTGTGTGTGTGTGTGTGTGTGTGTGTGTGTGTGTGTGTGTGTGTGTGCGTGTGTGCGCGTGTGTGTGTGTGCGTGTGTGCGCGTGGGGGGGGGGAGGCGACAGGAAGTTTTTAAGCTGTCTGACTAAAAGGTAGAGGCTCTCAAGGTCGCGAATAACATGTAACATCATTTATGGATAATCCTTAAAATTTCAAGGTTTTGTGATGATTACATTCCTGAAACATTAGTTTAATGTAACTACGAAGGAAATATACCAACATAAGAGCAACTTCATCTCATTTACTGTCATGCTATTATTTTGTTCCCAAAATATTTCTCCATTTATTTTTAGAATACATATGACATATAACGTCATGCATGAAATCTTGCGTGTTGTATAAAATGAAGAATTAATATAAAATTAATTAAGAACACTCAGTCATCTGGATAGAGTCTCTCATTATAGTTAGAACATAAATTACATTCTTATGTTGCGGTTGTTTAGACATCTTTCCTCCTTCCCCGTTTCACAAAGTGCCATATATAATAATGGGCTTCCTATGATTAAAAAAAAAAAAAAAGAAGTATATTACCAAAGTGTTATGTAATTTATGGACTAATCTCTCTACATTTGTAATTATAACCATCTACACTGAAACAAAATTGTCGAGTATTCTAATATCATGAGTGTTCTGATAATCTTGCTGACTTTGTTCCTTTAAATAAATAAATAGAATCCATGCCGGATTAAAATTAATCTCATCCAAGTGACAAATGCATCTTGGTCATATAAAGTCGCAATGATCATCCGATTTTAACAATAATGGAAAGTGCTTAACAATTTTTCCTCGAAGCCCTATATTTTAAGTTTCATCAAAATTCATCCATCCTTGAGTAGTTTCATATGGACAGATAGACATAACGAAGCTAATAGATACCGTTCACTTGTGAACGAGTCCTATGAACAGTCTGTTCTAAAACTTATTTGTAAGTAGGAGTGTACACTCTTCGCTAACGCTCCGAACCGATTATAAGAATCAAGATGTTAGAGTGAATTTGATAATAGGCTTTCTGCGGTCACTGAAATAATTATCTAAAACGTGTAAAATAAAGAGCCAAGAGGCTATTCTTTCCCATTAATTAAGTTAAGGGGATAATAAAGCAAGTATTATTCTACCCAAGTGATGACTTACGGTTGGACTCGCCGATAGTTCTTCGGCATAAAACTCTTAGATTTCGATCTCCGAGTTTCGTATCCGGCTGTAAAATAATACGGGATTTATTATCCCCTTAACTTAACGTGTAAAATCTTGAAGGAAAACTCGATTTTATTATGCGCATTATATTTTTCTGAAAAAAAAAAAGAAGAAAAATAACAATAAAAAAAACTCCGATCAATGAGCATGAAATTCATTGTATCAACTTCAAAAAATGTGTTAAAAATAGGGGTAAAGTAACTACCAAATTATTGACAGAAGTATAGTATTTATATTAGTAGATACTATACTTCTATCAATACAGTATTCAACCTTACATCTTGCACTCCAAAGTACAACATCTATCCAATCTAAAAGTCTATTTAAACCTTCCTTGAAAGGACTTTACACACATCAGTATCCCTCCTTATAACTTTTTCCAACTTTTCATCGTCAACAAACAACTGAATAACTATCAATCCACATGAAATATAATAAATAAATAACCTAAACAGTATTAACCAAGAACAGAACCTTCTCGATGATCGTCTAATCATTCCAATCATTTTTTCTCTATACATAACTTACTGACAAGCAATGCGTGAAGAAGTAAGTGAAGTGGCATTCTGTGACGTCATTAATAGATACAGTCTGAAAAGTAAACCTAGTGAATAACATGAACTTAAACTAAAGAACGATTCTTTTCAGTGAAGTATTATAAACTAGTCTCTCCCGTCGCCCCCCCTCACCCAAAAAAAAAGAAAACTTCCAATCACTGAGATGAGTGAATAATGTGCCAACATCGAGAATGGAAAAGTGTGAGTGAGAAAGCGAAGAGCAAATGGCATGACGGTTATGCGTGAACTGTGTGTATAAGCCTTAGCACTATTTTTATTCCGGCACTCTGATACTGCTATTATTAGGCCTTTATAATTTAATATTAATTTTAAATTGCTTAGAAGGTAATTATGCATGTTTTTATCCTGAAAGCTATGCTAATTCTCGACCCAATTTCTCTGCATCGTATTTATCTAAAAGAGCTAAAGTAGAAAAATGAAAGAATAATAAAGAGAAAAGACAAGAAAACATGAAGATAAGTTACATCAAGAATATGTCGTAGCGTAGCCTTCTGTTTGCAGTGATAAAATAATTTTGCAACTTCCTTACAAACTCCACATTTTCTTCAAAAACAGAAGAAAATGATACTTTTTCGAAGAAACTCACTGAAGCGTGTAATATCCGATTATTGTTAAAAACCATTTTGAAAGAGGCTTACGTTAGAGACTTCACAGAACTGTAAACATCGGTAGTTCAAACGAAAAGTGAGTAGTTAAGAGGTGCACTCGGCTGTGAATTAGATATTCCTGTACAGACACTGTAATTCTTTTTATTATTATATTTAGGCATTTGCTTCTCCATCACGAAAGAGAATAGTAAAGTTCACACAAAAAGTTTGCATTCATTCCTCCAGCAAGTGTGGTTGAGTAACTGAATGCAAACGAATCTTTCTGGTTATGTGATCTTCCAAACAGGAATAAAATGTGTAAAAAAAGAATTAGATGGTTACAGACTTCATTTCTTATGTATGTAAAATGTATTTAATCTTCTCCATCGTAAAAGTCAAAAATACTCATTAAAGAATAAATGTCTTTTCCAAAATAGGATGAAATGATAAATCAAGAAGAGAAAAATAAATTTACGAACAGAAATTCCTTTCATCGATCTACATTCTGAGATAGACAACCACGCCCGACAGAGGGAGCACAACATTCTTCAAACTGTCGTAACAAACTCGATTTTGCAGATTGCTTTCACATTTCCAGAGAATAAGGCATGTAATTTACGATAAGCGTATAAGCTGGTAAATGCAAGATAAGGCGTGCAATGTATGAAACTAGTGGTTGATACTCTTCATAAAACATTCCCCACCCCCTGACTCTTGGGAATTGTATGATACTGAATATCATCCATACCCCCTAGCGTATGGTACACATTAATCCCCCATTAAACGAGGGATATAAGGAAACAGGCTAGAATTTTCAGCGATATTATTATTGGAATTATATTTCTTGCCTTAGCTTGATTTCTTCTTCTGGAACAATAGTCTCCCCTTCTTTTGCATCCGAACATTCTTTTGTATGAACTCTTGTTATACCAGAAGCTGATTCCCAGGAGTGACGATAGCTGTGCTTGTATCAACTTAAGAACTCGACAAAGGTGATTTAGGTAAACAGTAGGAAAAAAGAAAGAAACTTAGAAAAAAGGCAACATAACATCGCAGACGCATTCGAGATATTAAGTTACATTACTTACCAACTCTTACTTAATAAACAAAGGGAAAGAAGATTACGTTCTCTGGATTAATACCCAAGGGCGCGATTAAAATCACTTTTTCCCCAGCGTCTTATCAAGTTTCATCAAAATTCGTTCATCCTTTCTATCATCACGTCAAACTGTACTGCTCACTTGCGAAAGCGAATAAACGAAATTTTCTCTTTTTAAAATTATAATATGATAAAAATTTCATAAATCTAATGAAAGCAAAACTTGAAGTTATATTAATAAAGAAGAATTTTTAAAAAAAAATCTAATAATAATTTCTCAATCTAAAACTAAAGTCTAGAGATGCCTATGATATCCCCAGGAACTACTGTACATCTACAACAGAACGGAAACTACACCGAGCAGAGAGAGAGAGAGAGAGAGAGAGAGAGAGAGAGAGAGAGAGAGAGAAGGAGTTTTTATGTCGGTTATGCTAGACCGATTCGGTGGCGTAGTCAATAAAAAATAGTGGCTGAATCCCGCTTAGACAAGAATTCATAAGGTTTACTGGTTTATCTAAATGCAGCTTTTGATGGCTCCGTTGCATACTCGGAGATCGTCCTTTAAAAATACCAAGACTGCCAGAAATACATTTTAGGTCTTTTCAAATGTTCCTGACTTAGCCGGTCTCAAACACGAGTTTAAGTTGTTTTAAAAACTTTTTTCTGCGCTTTTTCTTCCTGTCTGGCAAATGCAAAACTGACAGTGATCGGTGATAATGTATTCGTCTGATGGTCTTATCCGCTTCTGCATTCATCGTAAATAATCTATTTTGTGGTTCTTAGAATAGGGCTTTCCTCCCAGAAAATCATGGTTTTTCATCCAGCAAAACAAACTGGCAAGAACACATGCAATTAATTGACATCATATACTAACTTCGAGCTTTAGTTGCTTCAGCCATAATTCAAAACATCCCAATAAAAATAACTCATTTCTATTGTGGCTATATATGTTATGTGCCTTCCCCCTCTCGCTCTCTCATGGGACTATCCCTGTTTTCACTAATTATTGCTAAAAGTTCATGATAATAAATCTTAACATTCGATTCCATGCTTATTTTAAATTAGGGCATTTGGAAATGCCCTAATTTAAGATAAAATTTGGAAATTTTTCTCTTCATAACATGACCGCAAACCGCATTACACTTTTAATAAGCAAAGTGAGTTGAGAAATATTAACAAACATACTGACTTGTCATTGATAAATTTTTAGAATTTATGTTTACTTCCCCTCTTCCTCCCCACTCACAGCTAGTCTCTTTTAATATTCGTTTTCAAGTTGACAGACAGATAAAGGCATTTTTTTTTTAAATTTTCTTTCCTTTTGACAAAATGTCCTTTCTTGGCTCAGATTCGGGATCATTAAACAGCGCCGATCATTTGCGGCCTTTGTTCGAAATGTAAGTTTACTTTTTATTGTCCTAAAATCATTCATTAACTTGTCACTTGCGTTTGTTAATTCTACTCTTTATTAGGTTACTGAGAATCCACGAAAGGCTTATTAAATTACATTCGCTTCGAACCACAATTAAAATAATCAGCCATATCCTTTGTTTTATAGCTTTTAAAGTTTTTTCAACGATGCTTCAATCGTCTAAAACGTTTTTAATTATTTTTTTAAACTTCAAAAAACGCGTGCTGTCATTTCAACTATCGACTTTCTCGTCCATTACGAAAACGCAATTAAAGAGCTTAAAATACTTGAAGAGAAAGTGCACATGGCATGAGCTAATCATGTATCTAATCGCCTTGTGCATTTTGATAATGTTTTTAGATGTCGGGTTAAAAAAATAAATTGTCACCACACTAAGTAGACGATAACACTGTTCACAGTTCTCAGATAACACAAAATCTCAGTTGGCGAAATAAGAGTAACTAGTTTTCGCTTAAATGAGAAATTAAAACACTCAAATTTAATTTTTCACTTTATACTAATAAGTCCAAGTCATATTCTAGATAGTTCTCCTGTATTGTTTCATTAATCGAAGCATATTTTCTTGTTTAGTATTTTCAGTTCATGTTTTTTTTTTTATTTCGTTTTGAGATTATCAGCTTTACACTGTAAGAATTAAATCCAATTATCAAAAATATAAGATACAGACCATACATAAGTAAATGATACATTCCTAACTGTATAAAAATATTATCAGTAAATCGATCCTGTAATGCATTTTCATTCCCCAGAGGAAGTAGTTCCCCAACCCCCTTTATGAAAGAAACAGAAGTTTCTCCAGGCGAAAAACTATGAATTAAAAATAGGATTTTTCCTCCGGCTGAACAAAAAGAAATAAAACTTTTATAATTTGATTATAAGATTCAGAATATAGGCATGGTCTGTTAATCTGATCAGAACCTTGAAAGAGGGTGTATATAATACCAGTACTCACCAACGAACCCAGACAATGACAAGATTTTTTCTTTAAATGAGAAAATAAGATTATACATATTTGCATTATTTAATAGCTTCAGTACAGTAGCGTATACTGTATAGTGGGAAGGTTATATGTTTACATGCATTCTGATGTTTTTTAAGATGAGAGTCATTCTTAATATTAACTTTTTTTCTGATAATGTCAAGCAGGCCGCCAGATAGTACAATGGACCGAACTTGGTAAGATTTTGAGAGGCTTTCCGATCAGGTGGCAGATACTAATCAGGTGGCAGATACAGATAGTAATCCTGATACTGCATACTCTGCCAGGTTGTGCATGGCGGAGTCCTGGTGTAGGACACTCGACGGTGTCCCCTTGTAGAGTACACCATCGAGGCACTGGGACTGGAGTTTGGGCACTCCTTCTGTAAGGATCGTGTCAAGACAAGTCCTTCATCCTTACTGCATATGTCCCTATTCTAGAAATTTTCCCGACTTTCTAACACAGCATAAAAATTATAGCATTTCTACGGTTAAAAAATCTACCACAAAAAAAAAAAAAAACATTTTTAGAAATCAAAAATACAACAAAAATTGCAAAAAAAAAAAAAAAATCAAAATATATTTTAAACAAATCGAACAAAACAACAAAGTTCCACGTGAAAGGCGGAAATAATAATAATAATAATAACTCATAGACTGGACCAGATCCGGAAGCTTAATATCAACATCAACGATGTGCACCACCAGCACCACTATTTACAGACATCCAAACCCAATCCAAACATTTTCCATTTCATTCAAAGATTATTTCTAACAAATGAATCAAAGCAGGCTCAAGCTAGAAGCTCCCTCTTACTCGGCTTACAAAACAGTCAGTAACAACTGAAAGGTAATTGAAATAGTTAATCACGTAAGAAAAAATAAAATATTCCTTCTACATTTAACCGCTATCGTATCAAGGATAAGGTGGTTCGTGTGTAAGGTGATGCGTCTGTTCACGGGGCCGGTTTGCTTGTTCTGGGGAGGGGGGGGGGGAGAAAAACCCCTCCACCTCCGTATGAGGCCGGCTAACTCACCTTTCATCGAAAGAGACCAGATAAAGATTTTCACGTCACTGACGGGAATCGAACCCAGATATTTCCGATCAAAGGGCTTCGTCTATACTGACTGAGTTAGGAGGCTCTGGAAAAAAAAAAAAAAATTAAATAATCACGTTATTGTTTGTCTAATGTCGAGGGGGAGGTAAATATCGCAAGCAGAAGGTAGTGATCGGTAGTAATATTACATTATTTCCCTTTCTTTTGATTAGAGGGAGGAAAAACAGCAAAAGAACGCCTACATCTGCATCATATTAGTCTATCGTCTGGGAATATTTCCCTTTGTTAAATGAATTTTAGTATAGGAAATCTAAAATATCAAGTTTCTGCTAATTAAAAGCTATCGAATTCATTTTTATGCGACTGTGTTCCATATTAAAATTAATATCTATGAAAGTGAAAATCCGTTAATTATCCGTCATTAACAAATGGATTTGATTCTAGACTGGAGAAGGAAACTTTTTTTTTTTTTTTTACTGATTGGATAGGGATGCAAAAGCAGGAAACAGCGCATTCATTCATTTAGTTGTGCTGTCTAGTTGGCGTCCTTTTCCGTAAGCTTTGTACATGGCCTCGTTTTCCATTTCGCTAGGAATTCGATGGTTGTTGTAAGGGTCGTTGTATTATTTGCATCCTCAGTGATTTCCACTGCTGTAACAATGATTATGAAGTTTTTTTCAGAACTGGTTTTCCTAGACTTTATTCTGTCCGTTACATAGGAACTATTACATAGGAGATGATAATTCACAATTTGTAATTGTATTTTGTCTTGTCAGCTGTTTCCTTCCGCTATGGGAGGAGTCAGTTTATGTTGGAGGTGGCAGTCAATATTTGTTGGGACATCGTCATATGGAGCAGCAGTAAAGTAAAAAATTCCTTTTGTGTGTGTGTTTGTGTGTAACTGCTATTGAAGCAAAAGCTCTATTTCAGTTTTCGTTTTTGTTCCATTATTCTGAATGAAATGAAAATTATTCTACAAATTTAATTTACTCTGGTTTTCGTTTGGATATTATTATTACCAAAACAGGATGCATAATTATCCAACCAGAAACGAAGGTAAGCATACCTAAAAATTCCATAACCGCTGATAGTTATACGTGTCTTGTTTTATATTATTACTAGGGGGGGATCTTCCCTTCCCCTGACGCCTATGGCGCACCCCCCCCCCCCGAGTTCCGGACTGGTAGGCCAGTTCTCATTGAATTCTGATGACTCGAATATGAAGACTCAAAAGGGGGTTCCGCCTCCCTAGCGCCTACGCCCCCCCCCCCCGAGTTCCGGACTGGTAGGCCGGTTCTCCTTGATTCTGATGACTCGAATTTTGAAGACTCGAAACTCAGAGTGGCCCCTGAGTTTCAAATAACTTGACAAAAAACGTGACATAAAAACGAATTTATGTCACGTTTTTTGTCATAAATTTACAGAAAAAGGCTTATCATTTTATATTACAGGGTAGATTTTTTGTTTAAGTTTTCTAGAGCTTTACTTATCTTATTTCACTTGTTTTATTTATTCGAAATATTAGTTGTTGTTTTTTTTTTAAATTTCTTCACTCCTTTCCCTCCAACTTCATTACTTTAATATAGTGTAACAGTTTAAATAATTTAATACACTAAAAGTATCACCATTTATCTAGCCAACCACGGAAATACACTGAACCCCAGTATCTAGCTACCTAGAGACGTTCAGAAAGTTAGGGCTATAAGATTACCGCTTACTCTATTTCGGGAATAAAAAGGGGTAAGCAGATTAATTTTATAATACAGTAAAATCATCGTGTATCATACAAGAACATTATTATGATGAACAATAATCGTCTGTATCCATTCTAATAACGCCTTCTTGTGAAGATAACATGGAATATTGATTACAAGTTATCTAGAACCTCAACCGGGTTCTCAGAACTAATCGCTTTTAAAAATGCACTAATCTCTCTCTCTCTCTCAGCCGATAACTTTAGATTCTCAGCTCCAAAAAGGTGAACGCGTTATTAATATTTATTAGTATCGGCCTTAGATGTGTTGGGGTAGAATTTCCATATCATAAACATGGCACTACCAGGATTTTTTTTAACGAGATCTACATTGAAGTTATTTCTGCAGAGGCATCTGTTTTTCCTAGGCAAAGCAGATATAGTCCGACCATATAAGCGAGAGCTCTCATTTGCAGACTGCCAAGAAGAGTCAATTCGTGTTGAAGGGCAGAAAGAAATAAGACGATGAACGAATTGGTCAACAACACGCAAAATCACGTGCTTTATAGGTAAAATTTTCCAACTGCTATACAAGCAAAATAGTTACCACTTTAAAAACTACAATGATCATAAAAGAGAAGTTTTATGAGAAGTTAATTTTCCGACTGTAATAATAAAAAACAACTCATTCCACAATACGGATTGATTACTCTATTACCGGAATGGATTCACTTTCTGTTGACATGCGCAGAAATGTCGAAGGGTCTCGTATCTGTGGGCGTACTATAAAAAGGCCGAAGAACACACACAATTAACACACATTGGTAGACATAATACTCTTAGCCTTTTTTTTTGGGGGGGGGGTATAATTCCAACCAACCCAGCCCTTAAAGCGACAGATGTTCCACAACGTCAAGAACCGTCCTTCCTCCGTAAAGTGCAAGCAACGAGTTCTGTACATCAAGGACGTTTATTATTTCCGTACACATAGCGCAGCCTACTAAAATGGGCAGAACCTGCCCATTTTAGTAGGCTACACCGAGCTGCTGTCCTAGTTCTGATCAGTGGCTCAAAATTAAGTATATCCAAAGCCGAACCTTCGAGTTTGCTAGCTGACCACGTAGCTTTCAAAAACAGGTTCTTCATTTGTTTTGACAACATACTGAAACCTGTTCATTGTCAAGGACCACTGCAATGATATCGTAAGCCAGCACAGAATATAAGTGGTATGTGGGAGAGCCTGGGATGCATGAAAACTATACCTATGCACATGTAGTTTTAATTATCATGGTTTAATGCTTCAGTCTCTGAATTACGGAGACTGAAATTCGATAAATATACTTGAAGGTGAAATATGAGAAAAATATCTAAATATAATGAGATAGGGTATAGGGAATTTACACAGGTTAGAGATCGGGTTTAAAATCAGCCAGAGATAAGGCAAATATGAGACCAATTTAAATAAATCGAATTATTTAAATAAATGATAAATTAATTTCATTATTTTCTTGTGCAATTCGTATGTAGAAGAAAATATAATACGTACAGCATAAAGTAAGAGGACATATGACAAGAAATTATTATAAATAATATATGCTTGGGAAGTAATGTTGATTTTTATAAATAAATAAATAATATTCAAGGCACATACTTTTCTACTCTATATATTTTACGATGCAATTACTTTTGCTATCCTTAATTGTATCCGGTTATGCAATCGGAAACAAATGAGTTGACTAGAATATATTTGATAAGTGTCAGGTAGAAACGCTATCAAAAGACACGCCTTCTTTGTGAAAGCAGGTGTTTCAATAAATGCGTGGCTATACATCATGGTTCTACAGTCACGGCGCCATTTATGGGAACATAATTTCAACAGCCAATTCTGCGTTGACATGCTGAAAAAGTATTTTTTTCAGACTGACGGTAGATATCCTATTTTGCAAATTGATATGTTGTTACCAGTTAAATCGCAATATCGAAAAAAAAAAAAACTTTAAAATATTAGAAACGAAAATCTATTTTTATTCTATAAAATTTGATCACATTAATGGTTTTTAGTGATGAGTACTCGCCACTCGGGATATCTGATTTGTTCTTAACATCGTCCCCCTCCCACCTCCATAGAACAACAAAAATTCAATCTTAAAGTTACACTGAGAACGGAGGTCTCCCTCTCTTGTAGTATCTTGTTTCTGTTATGAGTACTGCTAGAAGTAAATGTCCTGCGTCTTTTTTTTTTTTTTTAATATTTTTGATATATTTATTTAGTGTAACTTTTATCAATCCTGTAATTCACGATTCGTGCTATGTTTGCCTCTATTTGTCGGGAATCATGTCATGAAAGTCAGTTATATCACATTTCTCGAAGGGAAAGTTCCCCTCCCCTTGGGGCAGTACATAAATTACATAACGCACAGGATTTATTTTAGACTCCCCATCTTCTTTATCACAGACATACATATGATACTTCCCAAAAATCATGTATCAAGTTAAGAAATTCATCATCTACCGATATTAACGACAACTTTCGTAAAAAAAGCAAATAATGCTATTTTGACAACTTGGTCTTATAATAAAAAATATTTTATTTTATTTAATAATAAAATTATTATGGTACCTATGTAATCTTGCGCTAACTTTTCTGGTTCCATAATGTTAGACTATAAGAAGAAAACTTACATGTTTTGCTTGTAGCTGCCGAATAGAGAAACTATTCCTAGGCTAGTTTTCTATGTTTCTTCGGAAGTTAGTCGATCATTGGAATTTTACCCTCCCCCTTGGATTAATGCGATATCATAGCATTAATTAGGTTTATATGAAACCAACTTACGTTTTTATAATTTTATGTTTCTCAAAGGAGAAACATAAAAGAAGCTATAAAGATATTTTGAATTCCTTCAGTTTTAAGCAATTTTGAATCCCGGGGGAGTTCTGAAAACTCGGTTTTAATCCCGCAAACTGAGAAAATTCAACGGTAGAACTCAACAATATTTCAGGCAGTAATATATAAGCTTTAGGATCACAAGATTGCAGCAGTCTCTCTCTCTCTCTCTGTGCAATGCGTTTAAAATTATTTATAGCCATGAACTCAGCCTCAGCTATTAGTGACGGATAAGGGTAGAGATTAACTGTCCACTATTTCCTAAACTTAATTAGGGATACAAGAGTTTCACCTACTTTCTTTGGGAGATAAAAAGGCGAAAATGAAAAAAGTTTTCAGTTATTAGTAATTAGAATATAGGATTAATATTAATTACTATTATTCTTTATCATATCATAATTTAAAGGAAACAACAGTCGCCTTCGCCTATCAAAAGCAAAATCTAGTTAGCTAGTTATTGATATCTGAGGCCACTAGACGCTGTATGGTTACTCCTGTACCTCATGGGATTTTGGAAGGGAAGCCTTCTGCTAGAAGAAGTGGTAGGGTTGCAGATGCCGTTTCCACACAGAATTAGCAGAACAATCCCAACCATCCATGCGCATGGTGTGATTCGAAGCTGCAGCCTATTGGCTAGAGAATAAATACGCTAAACACTCGACAACCAGGCCAGCAGCAAGTTCTAAGATGAGCGAAATCAAATAATCTGGCAAATAAATATATCCATCCAAAATAATTTCGAGCATAATCTCAAATCAAATATTTGGGCGATAAATAAAACAGAAATAAGGTACTTCTATAAACAGCACATGTATCTTGCGGACTTGCTAATTGAGAATTCGAAGCATTATTATCGAAATTACTAATATATTATATTATAGAATAACATTATTAATTTCTAAGTATTCGTTATTTTAGCATCGTTAGTTTGTTACACCTTACTGATCTATCCATGCTATACTTAGTAGTTTTGAAGAACCCGGTGTTACCTTTCAGTGTATTATTAACAATGGATGACTGTTGATAATTTCTTTACCTTTTCTTTCTGCGAAAGAAAAGGTAAAGAAGCTAAGTTTTATTTTTGGGATTGAGACTGATTTTTATGAAACGCATGTGGCTTTTAAACAGTAAAGGTATAGCGAAGCCTGTACCACGCTTCCTATGTTTAGTAAATTTTTTCGAGGAGTTTAAATGTCTGCAAATATTTATTGCTTTGCTGTTTATTATAAATATATATTTTTTATTTCTTTATTAAACTTATACTCCAGTTTTTATTTGGAGTGAAAGTGCACTGTTGCAGACCAAAAACATCAACTTGCTAATATCAATATCTACCCCTTAAACCTCAGCCACCTTGCTTGCTGAAAGCTGAAGTGCGTTGAAAAAGTTTCATGTTAGGCATCTAGAGCAGGATTTCCGAATGATTTAGCTTTATTTCCAGATTCAGATTTCCGTAGTTCTTATGGTGATTTATGTTGAAGTTTCTGAAATAAAACTACGTAGAAACAGAAATGAAAATATGAACAACAAATTTACTAAATTAAATATTTACAGCCGTTTTTACAACATTTACACATTTAGCGAAAACTTAATTAAAATTATCTCCAGAACAAGGACAGTCATGTGTTTGGAGAGCGATGGAGCTCTCTGCGGTGATGTTCTGTGATTACTGCTGATGGATGGATCAGCTCGTCAGAAGTAATCACACACACACACACACACACACACACACACACACACACACACACACACACACACACACACACACACACACACACACACACACACACACACACACACACCATAGCGAGAGAGAATTAAAAAAACTTCAGTTGCAGACTAAGTAAAAAATATGTACAAATTAATATTTTCATAGCTATCTTAAGCAAAACAAGAATTTTTTTAAAACAAGAGAACTTTTTTCTTTGTATTTTATTTTATACCCTGACTAAGAATATTCCATCATTCATCGTCGAGCTTTATACAAATTGAACAGGGATACATGCCAACATTTTAGATCATTTTCTAATTTGTATACAAGAATAGGTTTTGCTTTTATGGCCACAAAGAGTTATTATAAGCACTGTTAATTTAATAGCATTATCTTATTTTCAGTGATAAAAAATCTAATATGTCACACCGGCAAGCTGAATTAAAATTCTCTCATACAGCTGTCAGGTAAAATATTGTTTACCCATACAGAATGAGATAAAAGAAGGTGAGTGAGTGAGAGAGCAAAATAGCAATAACATCAAAAGTAATGCCAATGTCTATCTAAGTACTCTAGAGCAGGGTTTCTTCTTAGCCTGGTATCAGAAAAAAAATTAGA
The DNA here is from genome assembly GCF_054136105.1 of Typopeltis vanoorti. NCBI lineage: Eukaryota > Metazoa > Arthropoda > Arachnida > Uropygi > Thelyphonidae > Typopeltis > Typopeltis vanoorti. The sequence continues at coordinate 42,965,827 of NC_143552.1, forward strand.
GGTACTTAGAAAATATAAAAGTTCAAGTATAGTATATGATCTATCGATAGAGAAAATCTAGGCTTAACCGATATTTTTTTAAAAAAGTAATTAATTAATTTAGTTTAATCCTTTATCCAAGTGTAAGCAAACAAAGATTGCGTCTGAAGTATCTTCAGGACTGAGGCAACTCGTAAAGATGGACCGAGCTCTCATCACTACTTGTCTTAGTATCTCCCATAATGCAAAGCACATCTCCTTGCAGACATCTATAATGCTGTGTTTTAAGGGAAGGGCCACTGCCCAGACCGGTTTCGATCTTTATTGAGGTCTCGTCAGTGAGAGCCAGACCCAGAGGTGGAAGAAGCTAGACCCATGATACTAAGGTGGAAGCAATGAAGAAGTCATATTTACCTATACGAGTTGCCAAAGGGTGTCTCACCTTATTATTAAATTACTCTGGATTTAGAGAAAAATATTGGAAGTTTTTTCCACTTGGTTAGACTATAATAAATTTATTTTAATCCTTTATCCAAGTGTAAGCAAACAAAGTTTGCGCCTGAAGTATCTTCAGGAATGAGGCAACTCGTGGTAAAGGTGGACCAAGCTCTCATCACTACTTGTCTTAGTATCTCCCATAATGCAAAACATCTCTTTGCAGACGTGTATAATGCTATGCATTAAGGGAATGGCCACTACCCAGACCGGTTTCAACCTTTATTGAGGTCTCGTCAGTGGGAGCCAGACCCAGAGGTGGTGATACTAATGTGGAAGCAATGGAGAAGTCATATTTACCTATACGAGTTGCCAAAAGTTGCTTCCACTTTAGTATCGCCACCTCGGGGTCTGGCTCCCACCGACGAGACCTCAATAAAGGTAGAAACCGGTCTGAGTAGTGGCTCTTCCCTTAATGCGTAGCATTATACATGTCTGCAAGGAAATGTGCTTTGCATTATGGGAGATACTAAGACAAGTAGTGATGAGAGCTTGGTCCACCTTTACCACGAGTTACCTCAGTCTTGAAGATACTTCAGGCACAAACTTTGTTCGCTACACTTGGATAACGGATTAAACTAAATTTATTATAGTCTAATCAAGTGGGAAAAAAAAACTTCCAAAAAGTAATTAATTAATTTAAAATTAATTAATTTTATTTTAATTCCGGCCTGGTTGGCAAAGTGGTTAGCGTATCCGCCTCCAACCAACAGGATGCAACTTGGAATCCCGCCGTAGGAATGGATGTTTGTATTTGTGTATACAATTTGTGATTATATACATTTGTTATATATAAAAATGAAAAAAAAAAAAAAAACCTTAGCCTATCCACGGCAGGAATGTGCTGTAAGTTTATAGAAGCCTTTCGTGGGTGGGAGCCACATTAAAAAATAATAATAATAATTATTATTATTATTATTATTATTATTATTATTATTATTATTATTCCTGATACCTCCAAGGAGTCCGAAGACTCATCGCGGGAGGACATCTTCAACTGTCTCTACACCTTACCTCTACTACGAATCAACGAATAATTAATAATAATAATTAAATAATAAAAATAATTAATAATCGAAAATGAGAGAAATGTGTAACTATTGCTTATTCAAGTTTTAATAACATAAAGCATGCATACACAGAAAATACTTAGTCTGAATCCGCTGCCTAACCGATATCAGATACATATACTAGTAAAAATATCATATGTACGTGAAGTATAAATCCAACCGTACATGGATGCATACGTGATAGAGTGCAAACAAACAAACAAAAAAGTTGGGGAAACGCTGCTGTAGAGCTTCAATGACTATTCCTATTATAGCCCTTATTCGGCTAGCCGTAATTCCGGTCCCGGTTGAGTATTATTGATTCCCCTACTTTATATTCGGCAAAGGTATTCAACAGGAAGTGGCTTGCTAAACGACGAATCTAATTAACAGAGTAATTAGAGAACTTTGAAATACCAAAAAGCGTTATTTTTCTACTCCTGGTTCCACTCCTTCCTCTTCACATAAGACTTAACCACTACAGGTCATGTCATTGAAACGATTTTGAGTAAATGCGGAACATAATCGTTACTTATGTTGGTAAGGTTCCCTAAGAATTTCGGCACATTCAGAACTACTTGTAAGAAATGAAGAAAATAGAAATTAAAATGCAGGAATCAACGATTTCGATCAGCTATTAGCCTACATTCTCGAAAAAATAAGTCATATTCCTGAAAAAAAAAAAATCGCACATGTAAAAAATAAATAAAAATAAAAATTTAACCATTCCTTAAAGTATTATTCTCAATGAGATACTACAGCTAAGTATTTATTATATATATATATATATATATATATATATATAAGTTTAATTTAGGCTATGTTATGGTAGTTAATTCTAACTACATAGACGTCTTGTGTTTTTCAACTGTTGGTGTTCCCTGATCATGTTTTGCATAAAAATCCTTCATCTCTATGAAGACTCCTGACTTCATTAAAGAACGTGTTAAGTTACATTTTCAACACTACAGAATTCAAATCCTCCGCTGATATTCAATCAAATATTGACAGCAGCAGCGATACTATTAATAAAAATAATGGAAACGAAGTAACCGCTTCTAACGGTAGCCAAGCTTCTGAATTTCAGTACTTAGCTCGCAATTAGACTTTTTTTTTTTTTTTTTTGATATTTCAGTTAGTACTGAGACAGAAAAATTATAGTAGCGGCCATCTGTAACTACCAGTATAAAACTCATCGTCAGTAAACTGATATCAGCTGATAACTACATATCTCCCCCCCCCCCCAAAAAAAAAAAATCGGAAGGAGTATCAGAATCTTGAGAAAGGGTGTGTGTGTGTTTTAATAACACCGGTTGCCTTCATGAAAGTGACCTACGTCTCATCATCCTCCACTCTAGAATTTAAATACGGTGCTTGTAATAAAAGCAGCCTCGAATAATAACATTAATCACAATTAAAACATCTAACTTAAAAAATTGCAGATCGGATTGATTTATTTCTATTTCAAACATTTTAAAATTTCAAATAAAATTAGTCGGAAAGATAAGAGTGGAGAGGAATGAGATTTTTATATTTATCAAAAGGGAGAGGAAGATGGGTTAAAAATGTTGGGAAACACTTACTCAGATGGATTGCAGTTTAGTTTTCTTTCAAATCAACAGTTACTGGTCTTGTTTTTGACAGATTACATGTCATAAAAGTTCTGCATAGATATGAAATATTTTGTATTTATTCTTTCAGAATTAAATTAAGGAAAACTGACACTACTTATTTCTTTTGCATTTAAAAGTTAACTAAATTGAATTTAATAGACAGAAACTTTCCTATCTATATCTATGATTTTGGCAGTGAATCTTCTGGATACTTCATTCGGTTATCTTTAAAGAAGTTGGTTGTGCCAATAGCATAAAATATGATCACCGAGATAGCAAAAAACGCATGTAACAGATACGTCCTTTTTTCCCGTTCAAAATTCAATGCAAATACTAGCGTGCTTTGCATTTCCGTATTAGAATGAAGAAATGGAAATAAAACCATATCTTCTAGTTAAAATAAAAACACTGAACCAAAAACTTTGTTACTGATGGGAGAAGTTTTCATGAAAGACAAAAGTGAAACGACGAGATGCGTCGCTGAAGTACAAGAGATTTATTTCAAAAGCAGAAAGAACTACCAGAGGTGGGTAGAAGAATGGTGAAGACGTTAACGGTCTCAGAATTGATTTATCGATTAGGATCGTACAATCTTGCGCTGCGAACAAAGGGGAGGGAAGGGAATCGTCGTTACATGTTACTAAGATGATAAGGGTGGGACGAAAGAATCTCATTCTTGAAAAAAAAAAAAAAAGAGAGAAATAGCAATATCATTCTAGAACTTGTAAGAATTACTAGAACATAAAACATAAGTATAAATACAAGAGTCATCACATTGCCAGTGTTTATCTTCTCTGAGTAAAGTTCCACACTGATATTTGAAATCAGATTTCTGGGAAAATAACATTCTTTTGCTTCAGGTCCTAATTCTTCTCAACGCTAAATCAACATTGAGCACAACTTGATAAATTATGAAACTCTTCCCATTCCCCCCCCCCCCCCCAAAAAAGCATATTTATTTGCAGTGTATTTATCTGTTTTAAATTAGTGGAGCTAAAACTGTCGCGCGTCAGTATATATATCAATCTTTATGTATATCTTGTATGTGCATTAGAAGCAACGTTGTCCAACCACTGACCGCAGGAGGATTAGAGATGGACTATTAGAAGTTTAAGAGAAAAATAAGCGAAATATAATTAATATAAATTTAACTTATAGTTTGTTTTATCCTGTTTTACAAATTAAATTGATTTTTTCCGAATATCATTTATTTGGAAAAAAATAAATTATCTGACTATGGAGATTTAAAATTTTGAATTTTTCTTCATTTTATTTTAGCAATCCATGTTGTTTAAAAAGGCTCAGAAACTGTTTTTTTTTTTTTTAAAGAATTATTTCATGAGTCTACTTTAAAAAATTGGTGGGTCACTTGAAGGGATTCGAACCTGTATCCTTCCACTGTCAATTGGGTTGCGGAAAGTCCCATTTGATGAAAAGAAAGTTACAGATCTCTGATCGTCAGCTTTAATACATTACGAGTATGCCCATCGACTGAACATTTATTTTGGTTGATTTTTCGTTCATCATGTTGGAGGATAGATCAAAATTTACTTCGAAAGAGGAAGAAAACATTTTCTCTCTTTCCAGAATCAGCTTGGCTTGTTTGGAATAAACCTGGTTTCAAATCCCATATTTTCCCAACCAAGTTATTATCTTTCTTTCGAATGCGCCACGGCAGGGAAGAAGATAGAAAGATTTTGAACAGAACGATATTGTATATCTCGCCAAAGCACCACAAGTATTTTAATCAATACAGTACTTAATCACAGTCACTTTTCCTGGTAAAATACTACCCTGATATACTGACAATTATACTGACAATTAACTTCGATTTCCCAGCCCTTTTCAAGATGAAGAAACTAGAATTTGTAGAAACTCATGCTTCAGGTTAATCTGAATGAATTTCTATCCTCTCCCCTCTCTTCCCTTCCCCCTTATTTTAGGAAAAGAAAAGTGTGCATTTTAATAGATAGCGATTGAGAGATAACTTTCAGAGGCTGACTGGAGATAATCAGCTAGTTCAAGAACACGTGGGGATGCTTTATTGACGTTTCTCTCGTATTTAGCCACCAGTAATACTGGAAAAAAATTGACATAAATGTCAAATTTTTTCCAGTATTACTGGTAAGGAAACTAAAATCAGGATTCTGGGAAGATTTTAATTTCTGAAATCGATAGTATTCATCTTCTAAGACACTTTCTTTTAGGCGAAGTATTTTTAGAGGATAATATCTAATATTTTGTTACTATCAGAGTGCAAATGTTAGCTTCTTTCTGTCTGTATTATAATGAGATTAGAACATTCAACTATGTATATGCTTACATTCGCTTAGTACGCTTCACGATAAGAGTAAATGGCTTACCAGCAACCGTGTATACCGAGGTTTCTAGTAAGCAGTTTTTGAAGTCAGCAGTGTCTCTATAATAAGATTACCACAGTAATGTATTATTTTTCGTCTTGTGCGTGCACTGTTTTTACTGATTTTTCTCTCTCTCCCTTCTCGGAAATTCTATCTCTTATAAACGCAAGATTTTCTGAGAAGGGGTATCTATTTTTTGAACAACTAAATGCCTTACTGGCATTTTAATTTTTCCCTTAGTTCTGGATATCAAAATATTCTGTACACGAAGGAACACTCGCTTTGCTAAAACAACAAATCATCAAATTCCGTTTTGATATCATTATGTATTGTTGGTATCGCAATGTTTATATCATATAAAAACTTTCGATTTTTTTCGGTTAAAAAAAATAAAAGAAAACAATTTTAAAAGTTCCAAAGTGATAGAAGACTCTCTTTTAAAGCAAATACTTTCTATTATGTTTAAAGGTCTGAAGTATTTACCGAAGAGTAAGTGATAACATTTTGGTTCTGTATAAAGAAGATCAAGAGCATAAATAACAGAAAATAAGTAAAATTACAGAAATATGTGTATGAAACCAATTTTTAGGAAGATAACTAAATAATTTTTTAAAAAAAAAGTACTAGCAAGGAGTGGTGTTTTAATGCGGAAATACTAATATTGGTTGATCCAGCGCTTCATGGATAAAACAAATTCCTTCAATGGTGTTTGGAGATGTTTTGAAGTGATGCTGAAAGACATTTTTCAGAGATTAGCTTATTTTTTTTATTGTTATCAAAATAATTGCTAGAATGCTTACTGAACTACAGACGACGTGCTGTGCTTCTTCAATAATGTACCAAATATGTCTTACTTTGCCACAAAAGCTAACTTTTAAGACTTTTTAAAAACAAACTTTTTTTCGATTACCGTTTTATATATAAAAAGTTATAAATATAATTCAAATTGTAAATAAAAGATTGTATAGCTGTGGTAATTACAATGGATATCGTTTTACGCAGATATACACATTTCTTTAATTTCCGGATTAATACGTCACTTAATCTAGAGAACTTAGATTTTTGCAACGAGTCCATGAACGCAGTGTTCCTATGTTTCTCGACTGATATTTTCCATCTTATTATTCTTCACGTTTGGGACAGAATGCAAATATAAATATATTTATATTTTGTTTAAATTTAGTATTATATATATATATATATATATATATATATATATATATATATATATATATATATATATATATATATATATATATATATATATATATATATATATATATATATATATATATACTTGGTATGTGATTATTATCGACAGATGTAAAAACACAACTCGGCTTTTTTTGGAGGCCTGAGGTGGCTTCCAAAAATGTGTGTTTGGTCTCGTTATATTATACAACTCACCAGAAGAGTATGAAATCCCTAAGTGTGCAAAAGAGAATAATGCGTTATATGTACAGTTAATAATATGAGATAAATAAGAAAATAATCTGGGGGGGGGGGAGCCATGCCTCACGCGAGGATTTTTTTTTTTTTTTTTTTTTTGAATCATGCCAAAGAAATTAAGGCTCTGAGGTAAGTGTAATATGTCTGTCAATTGTTCATGTTCTCCTATTTATTTTTATTTTTATTTTTGAATTTTAAATCTGTTTGCGGCCTAGTGAGAAACCACCTTTGAGTACCCATATTTGAAATCTTTTGCTCTTATTGGCAGATGACCATCATAGCCTCATGACATTATTATACTTAACAGGAATTAGAAATGGTTAAAACTATTTGAATTCCAGGGCTTTCCCTTCCTTTTCGTTCTTGGAAAAAAGAAAGGAAAGAAATTTATCTTTTCTTTCCTGAAAAGGAAGGAAGTAGTCTACACATACTACAGATGTTAGCTCCCACTACATAACAAGGACAAAACTTTGATCTATCTTATCATTGACACTGTCAGCCTTGTGCTATTTCTTCATGCTGATTATTATTATTATTTTTTATTTTAATAACGACCATTAGTTCTCATTTCACTCTAAAAGAAAGAAATGTACCTCATACTTCCGACGAATTTAAATTTTGAAAATACATCTGAAGTGTTTTATATATATATATATGTGTTAAAGATAGCAAGCTATTTTAAACCTGGTTTTACTCCATTTCCCAAGTAAGCAAACAGACAAACAAGTCAAGTTTGCGCCTGCAAGTGTTGCAAGTCTAGCTGATCCTGCACGTAGTGCAAGACCAAGGCAACTCATGGTAAAAGTCGAATAAGCTCTGATCACTAACCTTAATATTTACCCATAATGCAAAGCACATCTCCTGGAGGAGATGTATGATGCTTTGTATTAAAGGCAAGGGGCCACTACTCAGACCGGTTTCGACCTTTATTGAGGTCTCATCAGTGGGAGCCAGGCTAGAAATATATATATATATATAAACACATCTTTTCTTTTCACCAATTTCCTTCTCTGCCTATACCGAAATTTACATCAGATATGGGGGGAGAAGAAATTCAAATTTGATTTCACAAAAACTAAAAGCAGAAACTTATTTCGTATCCAATTTTGCTTCCAGCCGGTTTAACACCAACTAAAGAAAAGGCTAAACTCTAGAGGTCATACTTTCTTCTGCCGCTCCTTCGATGAGCCATAAAGGAATCAAAACTTCGGCCATTCTTGAAAACAATATATTCTAGTTGATACTGATGAAGAATTAACTTCTGTTTTCTGTCTCTTCTTTTGCACTTTATTCCTCTTATATTTCTCCTCAATAAAGCTTAAACGTCAGCTCATACTATAATTTACATTCGAACTATGTAAATGAATGGAGAAATCTATCTACAGGCAAGTCGTTTACTGCCCGGAAGCTTAACATTCACTATTAACGCGGTCAAAGAAACTGAAAGAATAACTGTAATCGCTCTGGACATTTAGGTGGAATTTAATCGTACGTAGTGCAGGGAAATTCAACAGTGATCTTTGTCAACCTTTTGAAGTTTGGGTGACTAGTTTCCTACCTAATCACTCACTACGTGTCATATCCTGCAACCTGTTGAATAGTATCGAAGTGCCCTAGGACTTTATTTCATTTACTCATTTCCTCTTGTAGCCTACATTAATTTAATTATCTTTCCGCACTCTCATCAATACACAGTTTTGCAAATGAAACTGAGATAGTTTTCTATGCTAGTTTAAATCCTGTAGTTTTAAAAGGAACAGCACGTGAATGGGGCGAAAGGCAAAAATAAGGGTGCAATGTACTGGGCGATTTTTTCCCTCGAACCCCATGAGTAGTGTAAACATATGGGTAGAAAAGTTTATGAGATATAAAGATTATATATGACGATGGGAACTTTGCGATAAGAAAGAATAACGATTATGTAGATAAATCAAAGAAATCCAAAGGATATTTGGTGTGTATAAAACAGAATTAAAAAAAAAAAAAAAGTGATCTAAATAGCAAATACGATATAAATTTCAGACATGAAGGCTAACGAGAACAAGGCTACCAGATCCCCTAACACTTTGACTGTTTCACCGGCTATCATGTGCATCAAAATACGAATCCGAGTTTGTTTGTTTTTTAATGGAATCCACATGTGTTCCATTGCATAAGCATAAAAACAAAGCCGCAACAACTGCAACAATTTTTGACGTTATCGCTATTCAAATAGTACCTTCGAAGACTGAATGCACTCATTAAAGTTTTCCCCTACAGCGCACACTATTAAACTTTAGATTTCATCCATAAATAACGGAATTATTCCGCTAAGAAAAACAAACCAAACGAAAAAAAAAAAAAAAAACTTCCTGCATACAGGCCAAATCAACAAACAAAAATAAAAAAGGAACAAGAAAAATTGTTGGTAACGAAAATGCATTGCATTTATTTATTTACGGCTCGGTTATCGGAAAAGTTTCTTAGGGCAAACGCATAGGGAGAAATCCCAAGAAACCACGACAGGTGGAGAAAAACTTTCCTCATGGAATTGATGTCAAAAACAAAGTTTAGTATATTGACTTTGTAGAAAAAGTACTAAGAAAATAGCATTAATATTTAAGCAGTAAATACAGTAAGTGTTTTTCCCGTGGTATTGAAGAAACCCATACGTGGAAAGAAAGAAAGTATATCAAAAAAGAATTTATTCTTGTTCTCACACCCACTCTTTGTTTTTATCATTCGAACCGGATTTATCTCCAACATTTGAAATACTTAAGACAATTTATCAACATATTATCTAACGTTTTAACAGATATACTAAATGACGCACTGGCAATGTTTACAAATTGTATGATAAGCCAACTTGAGAGCCTATTTTCTTACATTGATGACATTATATAGCACTTCAGTAAAATAAAATATAAAAATAAATAAAAATGACAAATGCACCTTTAAAATAAGAACGAGTAGCTTTAAGTTTCTAAATTCGGCGAAGTCCTCAGCTCTGAGCATTCCTTTCAATTCATTTAATGATCCGCGAAACGTTCCTTTGACATGCCTGATTTCCTACTGCAATAACCTTCAGTTGCTTCTTAACAGTACCTGTAAGAGAAAGATCGACTTATATCACCAGCAAATCTCCGTAACTTCTCCATACTAGTATTTCATTAGCTTGTATTCAAATATAAACATCGCTGCACCTCCGAGTAAAGTGATGTTTGAAATTTTATTATATTATTTTTTATCCAGTGTTCCGTGTTGTGTTCCAGAAATAGCTGCCGCCACTGCGCATGTGAACCTGGCACTAATGCGTACCAAGTCTTACTGCCAGATTTTTATCATACGTACATAATTTACTTCATAACCGCTGATACATTTTTTATTGTTGCGTTCATCCACGAAAGTTTTTTTTTTTTTTTTGCACAGTCCTGAAACCTCGCTCAGAGACCAAACACGGAACATTTTCAAACCACTTCAATATACGCAATAAGCGAGGCTGTGGTCTCACACCTGGCAATGAAAACCATTACTCACTAAAGATAAGCTCAAATATCCATGCCTGCTGTGGAGATTCGAACCCGGAGCCTGTTAGTTGAAGAGTGGATAAACCAATCACCCAACCAACCAGATCGACGAAGACAGATGAAAGAATCTTAATCAGACAGGTTTCTTAAAGATTAATATAAAAGTTTCCAAAACTGAGCGTTTTGATCATTAATACTAAGGACCTCGGGTTCAGATTTTTTGTTTAATGAATTTTAATGAAAGGAAGACTTTAAAACAATGGAATGAAGACTTTTCTTCAGAGTAGAGGAGCATTTATAATAAGGTTTTCAAACTACTTTCAAATTATGGTAAACCTCCGTAATGTAACTGTAAAGTGAGCACCATTTACCTAGTAAGTTGTAAGTTAAAATGCAGGGGCGAATGCTGGTCTTGAAATTCACACTTGCTCTTGCTATCATTCAGGGAGTGAGAGGTGTGATTGAAGTTTGATTTACGAAATAATGAATTACTGACCATTTAAAACTATATATTTAGAAATTCATGTACATTTAATCATACAAATGCAACATTTATTTTACAAATGATATTTTATCTTTTTCAATTTAGCTACTTGAATACAAATTCTACCCTACAGCTCTTCTTTATGAACTGGTCAATAACATCGTCATAAAAAGTTGGTTGTAACTTAAATTTCCCAAGCAACACGCACACTTGTAAAGGATGGCTGAAGCTCACTGGCT